>NC_044330.1:74617824-74920855 GCF_007399415.2 Gopherus evgoodei | reverse complement strand
CTCAGCTCTCTCTGTGGTGCAGCAGGGTGGGGACTTCAGCCCGCGTAGGCCATAAGGCCTCACCCTATCACACAAGCCCAACATCCATCACTAAAATCCCAGGTCTTTTGCCTCTGGGAATCATTCATTTTATTCTCTTAACCACATTGGAAATTAGGCGCAAGTTGTGACGAATAAACACCACCCAGTATCTCAGTTAGTAACACCTTCCTACTCAACTGACTGTGGCTTGAAAGTGCTGCGAGGAAGGCAACAAACTCCTTGTTCTTCTGCTGATTGGCACATGGAGAGAAAATTCCTTCTTGACCCTCTAAACAGGGAAGCAGCTAGACTGACAGTACAGGTGGGTTGGGTGGGCTGCTCGAACGCAGCTAAAAGAGGCTCCACGTGGGCCCCTCTCTGGGCTAAATCCTGGGAGCTTGAGAATGCTGGCTAATCAGCATCCCTCCCCACAGCTGGCCAGTGGGTGCCAGAGACTCCCAGGAGCTACCTATTGTCCCTTCTTCCTTTGCTACTGGGACTGTTGCCCTTTCACTCTGGCCCCATCAGGTTCTTCAACCTGTTGATGTGGGTGGCATTTCTTTGAAAGGTACTTGGAGGAATGTTTATTTGGTTAAATTAATTGATCAGTTCCCCACATCACTTTCTTGAATATATATACAATCCTGTGTATTTAAAATGTGTTCGAGTGTTAAATTTCCTTAATCTAACCAAATTTATATGTTATAGGTGAGACTTGTAGCACTGCCTGCAATTAAGTTTGCCAGTCTTTTCAGTTGCTTATTGCTTTGCTAAACTGTTCAGATTGGAAACAATAACATGTTATCATATCATTAAAAATATATCATCATATATATGGACAAGGAGGACTAATTAAGATTGCACAGGCAGTCTTACTTCTGGCATTTCCTAACTTTTGAATGCTTGACTTTACAAACAATGCACTTTTAATGTAGGGTTGGTCTGTGTAATATATATAGAGAGAGACACACACTATATGTGTGTGTGTGTGTGTATATATATATATAAAAAACTTGTGCACATGTTTAGTTATGGAAACTCATCAGTGGGAGACCAGATGACATAGAACTAGCCACAGATGGCTTTATGTTAGGGCTGTCAAGTGATTAAAAAGATTCATTGTGCGATTAATCATGCTGTTAAACAACAAATAGAATACCATTCATTTTTAATATTTTTGGATGTTTACTATATTTTCAAATACATTAATTTCAATTACAACACAGAATACAAAGTGTACAGTGCTCACTTTATTTTTTATTACAAATATTTGCATTGCAAAAAAAACATATTTTTCAATTCACCTCATACAAGTACTGTAGTGCAATCTCTTTATCATGAAAGTTGAACTTTGAAATGTAGAATTATGCACAAAAAAACCCTGCATTCAAAAATAAAACAATGTAAAACTTTAGAGCCTACAAGTCCACTCTGTCCTACTTTTTGGTCAGCCAATCACTCAGACAAACAAAGGTTGGTTACAATTTGCAGGAGATAATGCTGCCTGCTTCTTGTTTACAATATCACCTGAAAGTGAGAACAGGTGTTCACATGGCACTGTTGTAGCTGGCATCCAAGATATTTACGTGCCAGATGGTTTAAAGATTTATATATCTCTTCATTCTTCAACCATGCTGATGATGGGTTCTGCTTGATACCGATCCAAAGCAGTGCGGACTGATGCATGTTTATTTTCTCATGTGAGTCAGATGCCATCAGCAGAAGGTCGATTTTCTTTTTTGGTGATGTTTCTGTATCAGAATGTTGCACTTTTAAGACTTGTAAAACCATGCTCCACACCTGGTCCCTCTCAGATTTTGTATGGCACTTCAGATTCTTAAACCTTGGGTTGAGTGCTGTAGCTATTTTTAGAAATCTCATATCGGTACCTTCTTTGCATTTTGTAAAATCTGCTCTGAAAGTGTTCTTAAAACAAGTGTGCTGGGTCATCATCCGAGATATATGCAGAATACGGGTAAAACAGCAGGAGACGTACAATTCTCCCCGCAAGGAGTACAGTCATAAATTTAATTGACACATTCTTTTTTAACTAACATCGGCATGGAAGCATATGCTCTGGAATGCTGGCCAAAGCATGAAGAGGCATACGGATGTTTAGCATATCTGGCATGTAAATACCTTGCAACTCTGGTTACAAAAGTGCCATGCGAACACCTATTCTCACTTTCAGGTGACATTGTAAATAAGAAGCAGGCAGCAGTATCTCCCTTCAATGTAAACAAACTTGTTTGTCTTAGCGATTGGCAGAATAAGAAGTAGGACTGAGTGGACTTGTAGGTGCTAAAGTTTTACACTGTTTTGTTTTTGAGTGCAGTTATGTAACCAAAAAAAAATCTGCATTTGTAAATTACGCTTTCACGATAAAGAGATGCACTTCAGTACTTGTATGAGATGAATTGAAGAATATAATTTCTTTCATTTATCATTTTTACAGTACATATATTTGTAATAAAAAATAATATAAAGTGAGCACTATGCACTTTGTATTCTGTGTTGTAATTGAAATCAATATTGAAAATGTAGAAACACTTCAAAAATATTTAATAAAATTCAATTGGTATTCTATTGCTATAAGTGCAATTAATCACGATTATTTTTTTCAAGTTAATCGTGTGAGTTAACTGTGATTAATTGATAGTCCTACTTTATATTGGAAAAGAATATATGTGCTCATTACACATGTGGGTGGTGTATTGAAAATTTCTAAATTTTACGTTTCAGTCTCATAGATTATGTTTTTATTCGCTTCATCAATTGCTCAGTGTTCTACAAGTATCCAACATAAAAGATAAAATTAATATAATTTACCACCAAAGACCAGAATAGTGACATGGGAATGGAACTGTGTCCAGGGGTGGCTGTAGGTATTTTGCCGCCCCAAGCATGGCAGGCAGGCTGCCTTTGGCGGCTTGCCTGCGGGAGGTCCCCGGGACAAGCAGACCCTCCGCAGGCATGCCACCGAAGGCAGCCTACCTGCCGCCCTCGCAGCAACCGGCAGAGCGCCCCCCGCGGCTTGCCGCCCCAGGCATGCGCTTGGCGTGCTGGTGCCTGGAGCCGCCCCTGACTGTGTCACATCAGCGTAGGTGCCTTAGGACAGGCAGGGTATTGTCTTCCCGTTTCGTATTACAGATGTGATCTTTACCTGGTCCCATAAATTTACTGGAGGAGTACATTTTTATATGTCATTTTCACCTGTCAGGCACTTTCAGACTGGTCATCTGCCTCTTCTGTAATGCATAGCCTAGTGCACACTTAACTCTCTAATAGGAAGCATAAGTAAATGCAGCAGGACAGTGCGTGGAAGTGGAGAGGGCAAGACAGTTGGTCTTTCATAATCAAACTGCCACAACTACATCAGGTTCCTTTCTCAGCTATACGTTTTGGTGGAGATTATTAAATTCTCAAAGGAAAATACAATCTTCCATTATAAGGAGTCTTTATTAGAAATCTCCCACAATGTCTACATGCATTGTTAATTTAGACCACTCTGCAAGGCCTCACAGAGATTAGCAAGAAGGGGATCAATTTTTTTTTCCCCTGATGAAAACAAGCAGGACTGGTAAATCCTTTAGCTGAATAGATAATGATTACAAGTCTCAACAGGAAAGCTGCAGTTTTTCAGTTCCTGAAAGGTTGTTCATAATAACAGAACTGACTAACATGGAACACTTACAATATCTATGCTAGGAAGAACTGTGAATAGAATTCCATCTGGTACCAAGGGATATGCTTTTTGTCTGCATGGAGGAGCTCTTATACTGATGTTCATGTCCATAGCTACCTCTGACCAGGGACAGAATGTTCACTTTCTATTCATAGAAATAACATGATGGCATAATGCAAGCTGACTTATATTGATAGAAAATTATTAAGTTATTTTGATTAGTAACAGATGCAGGTGTCTTTAGACATAACTCATATGGTACAGCATGTGATGTTATAGAGTGTGGGTGTGTGAGGAGGGAGGAGAAGTTAAATTAGATTTAGCATGGGCATAAAAAAGGACACACTGTACTTTGCTCTTCCTGTTGTATATTTTCCAGTGTTTATATTTGTTTAATTATCTCTTAAAGAACTCTAAATAAGCATGGAAGTAGGTGGAGTTCATAGTTTGGCCATAAGGGATAGACACACGCAGCCAGTTTTGACTTAGTTATAACAAACTTCTAAAATTTTGGGGCATTTTTCGGAACATCATCATCTGATGCTGAAATGCAAGGATCCTTCAATGGTGCTTGAATTGAATTCTTAACACTTTGTAAATCCCTCCTCTGTTGATGGAACACACATGTTGTGATATTCCTTGCCTTTTTATAGAACATTCATCGTTCGCTTAAATACAAGACATTTTCAGCTAGTTAGAGTTCTGTTTGACTAGAGGAACACACATCATTGCTGCAAATATTATGCAGCTCTGGAACAGGTTAATTGTGTGCACTGTCCATATGATTCAAGAGCAACAGACAATATTTTGGCTGTACCACAAACGAATGACACTCTATCTGTCTTGTATTATCTGTACTGCTGTATATACTTACATACCCCATTGCTAAATCACATAGATGGGGTCTGACAGTGGTGAGATCTACTTTGCATCTATTTTGTTTGCTTCTATGCCCAAAATAAAAGTGTTTTGTTTGACATGGTTACATGAAAACAGTGATACAAAAAGTTCAATCATGCTCAGACCTTGACAGCAATGTAATTGGTGAAGCTGATCCGTATCAGGCATACAACGTGCTTGCCTTTGTCTGTGTCGTCTCCCCCCCCCCCCTTTTTTTTTTCTTTAATCCGTGCTGTTTAACACTCTTCCACAAGGCAAGGTACATGCCATCTGACAATTTGCATACATATCTTGCAGGAACAAAATAGGACATTTCCCCATGCCCCGACATATTGCTGTGTAATATAGGCCAATTGGTAAAAGACAACTTCTTTATTCTCCCTCCTGAGTCTACTGAGGCTAATATAAGTGTGACCCTTTAATAACATCAGCTCTATTGTTCAGAAAGGCCTCATTTCCCAAGAGAAGTTCTACTCAGAGAAATTATTATATTTGGGTTTGTTTTAAAGTGTGTCTGCCTAAACTACAACTATAAGTTTATACCTCCAATTCTTTTTTACTTTATATTCTAATGTCGCATCAGCTGCATCCTTATATTTCATTCATTTGAATTGATGGCTTATTAAAATATCTGAGTACAAACTTAGCAGCAGTGAAAAAATTAACCAATCAATAACTTCACAGTTTAAATACAGGCTGCAAAACTATAGAGCACTCATCTGACTAATGATTTAGACAATTAAACTTTTCAAATATGTCATCATTTATTAAAAATCCCCACAAAAATATATTTTGCAGATTGTATGCATACATTGGGGATTAAGCGATGTAGTATGTTCCTTCTGCAGAGCAAACTGACTGCATTTTATACAAATATTTCTAACACAGTTGTGTTGTTTATTCTTATTCTTACATTGGCATTGAATCTGTGGGGCATCCAATTTCTAAAGCTGTTTATTGCAAAATAAATGAAAGTACAGTGTATAAAAGAGTGAGAGAGAACTAGTGAGTTATGTGATATGAATGGAAGTTGCTAAGAACTGTTGAGTATTCTTTATAATAAAAATAGCATGCCTATTAGTCCAGATAGGTGATGACAATGCAAGTTTAGGAGTTAAAAGGTTTGTAAACTTTATTGGAGTCTGACAGTTGTTTTTAGTTGGGCAAAAAAGGATTAAAGCATTGTCATAATGTATCTAAAATCTTGGAATTTAAGAACCTGATTGTCGTAAAGTTAGGTTGGAGTGTCTGCATCTACTTTTGCACATGCACTTAAGGCCTGATCCTGCACCAAGAAAACTAGTGGGAGGTTTTCTACAGAGTTCAATGGGTGCAGGGTTAGGCTCTTAATGTGTGTGTCTGTGTGTGTGCAGGTGCACACTAATTTTTCCAGCTAACCACATCTGGGAAACTTAAAATTAATTATTTTATATTTCCGAAATACTGAAATTGGGAAACTATACAAAAACATTACAAAGGAAGTATTGTATTCATACTGTGTGTGTTTTTGTATATTTCAGGATGGCAGGAGACTGTATTTTGGAATAGAATTGCCAGGCATCCAGTTTTCCAGTGGAACTTATGTTTGTAGGCTGTAATGTTTTACATTGTTTTATTTTTGAATGCAGGTTTTTTTATACATAATTCTACATTTGTAAGTTCAAGTTTCATGATAAACAGATTGTACTGCGGTACTTGTATAAGGTGAATTGAAAAGTACTCTTTCTTTTATCATTTTTACAGTGCAAATATTTGTAATAAAAATAATATAAAGTGAGCAGTGTACACTTCGTATGCTGTGTTGTAATTGAAATCAATATATTTGAAAATGGAGAAGAACATCCAAAATGTTCCATAAATTTGAATTGGTATTCAATTGTTTAACAGGGTGATTAATTGTGATTAATTTGTGTAATCACAATGAATTTTTTTGAGTTAATCATGTGAGTTAACTGCGATTAATCGAGAGCCCTAATAACAATATCTAACATCTGTGGGCTGCTTGGGGTGTGGGCCAGTGTAAATTCTGTTGTAAACTAAAGCACATTGAATACATAGGATAATAAATTAGTGTACTGCTGAGTGCCCTTGCTTCTTATTAGCTTCTGTGACAGTTGAGTGTCAGGTGCTCAGAATCAGGCCCTATTCAGTTAGCTTTGACAACTGGATAACCTCAAATGAACTGTTGTTTTTTTTCTGATAAGCAGTGTGCATTTTAAAAGAGATTGCTTTTGAGATATCTGAATGTAAAACAAATCCCTCAAATATTGAAAGGGTGAAAACATGGGCCTGGTCTACACTACGTGTTGAAACTGATTTTAGCAGCATTAAACTGATTTAACGCTGCACCCGTCCACACAACGAGGCCCTTTATATCGATATAAAGGGCTCTTTAAACCGGTTTCTGTACTCCTCCCCAACGAGAGCAGTAGCGCTGAAATCGATATTACCATATCGGATTAGGGTTAGTGTGGCCGCAAATCGAAGGTATTGGCCTCCAGGCGGCATCTCACAGTGCACCATTGTGACTGCTCTGGACAGCAATCTGAACTCGGATGCACTGGCCAGGTAGACAGGAAAAGCCCCACAAACTTTTGAATTTCATTTCCTGTTTGCCCAGTGTGAAGCTCTGATCAGCACGGGTGGCGATGCAATCCCAAATCCAAAAAGAGCTCCAGCATGGACCATACAGGAGATACTGGATCTGACCGCTGTAAGGGGAGACAAATCTGTTCTATCAGAGCTCCGTTACAGAAGACGAAATGCCAAAGCATTTGAAAAAAATCTCCAGGCTGTGATACAGAGTCCACAGCACACTGCTGTGTGACAAGCGTAACGGAAAGCCAAAAAATCAAATGGACGCTCATGGAGGGAAGGTTGGGTACTGAGGACTCCAGCTATCCCACAATCCCCAGCAGTCTTCGAAAAGTATTTGCATTCTTGGCTGAGCTCCCAATGCCTGTAGGGTCAAACACATTTTCCGGGGTGGTTCAGGGTATAGCTTGTTAATTTACTCCCCTCCCCCCCCATGAAAAAAAAGGGAAAAAAATGGTTTCTTGACTTTTTTCAATGTCACCCTATGTCTACTGCATGCTGCTGGTAGATGCGATGCTGTGGCAGTGAACAGCAGTATCCTCTCCTCTCCCCTCCCCGGTGGCAGACGGTACAATATTACTGCTATCCGTCGTCATCATCAGCCTGTGAGTGCTCCTGGCTGGCCTCAGGTGAAGTCGGCCGGGGGCGCCTGGGTAAAAATAGGAATGACTCCCGGTTATTCCCAGTAGATGGTACAGAACAGCTGGTAACCATCTTCATCATAGCAACTCGGGTCTGAGCTCCATCAGCCACCTCCCTTTCATGTGTAAAGAAAAGATTCTGTACTGCCTGGACTATCATAGCAGCGGGAGGCTGGGCTCCTCTCCCCCGCCACCCTTTAATGTCCTGCCTAGACTATCATTGCAGCTGGAGGCTGCCTCCCCCTCATTTTATCTCACTAAAACCTCAGTGTTTCTTATTCCTGCATTCTTTATTACTTCATCACACAAATGGGGGGACACTGCAACGGTAGCCCAGGAGGGTTGGGGGAGCAGGGAAGCAACGGGTGGGGTTATTGCAGGGGCATCCCCTAGAATGGCATGTAGCTCATCATTTCTGAGGGATCTGACACGGAGCGGCTGTGCTCTCTGGTTCTCTGGTTCTCTAATACACTTGCACCATATTCTAGGCAGGACTGACTCTATTTTTAGATACCATAAAGGAGGGATTGACTCGGGGAGTCATTCCCATTTTTGTCTTTGCGCCCCCGGCCCACCTCAGCCAGGGGCACCCATGACAGCAGCAGACGGTAGAGAACGACTGATAACCGTCTCTGCTATCTTGCAAAGGCAAATGAATGCTGCTTTGTAGCACTGCAGTACCATGTCTGTTAGCAACATCCAGTAGACATACGGTGACAGTAAAAAAAAAGCTGAACGGCCTCCATGGTTGCCGTGCTATGGCATCTGGCAGGGCAATCCAGGGAAAAAGGGCGCGAAAGGATTGTCTGCCGTTGCTTTCACGGAGGAAGAAATGAGTGACGATATTTACCCAGAATCACTCGTGACACTGTTTTTGCACCATCATGCATTGGGTTCTCAACCCAGAATTCCAATGGACAGGAGAGACTGCGGGAACTATGGGATAGCTACGGGATAGCTACCCATAGTGCAATGCTCCAGAAATCGACGCTGGCCTCGGACCATGGATGCACACCACCGAATTAATGTGCTTAGTGTGGCTGCGTGCACTCAACTTTATACAATCTGTTTTACAAAACCGGTTTATGTAAAATTGGAATAAAGTGTAGACATACCCATGGTTGGCTTGATCCTTCTTTCATTCCTCTTGATTTGTATTGAACTAAGAGGAGAATCAGGTGGCTGTGTTCTGTTTTAAGCTTACTTTTAATATAAAAAATTATCCAACCTTATTTTTCCAAGATCTCCAAAATAATACATCATTAAGATAGCAATTTGCATAGAAGTGTCAGCCTCTTTTTAATGAGTAATAGGTATTTTACCATAAACTCTTTAACCTTTTCTAGAAGAGTTTTAGTAATTTTCTGATACTGTAGTGTACAGTGCTAAGAAATAGGTATTTGAGAAGAAAGTACAGAATAGTCTGTTTTCCTGGCAATATTTAGAAACTTAGTGATTCAATGCTACACGGTTCTTACATTAAAAGCTGATTAAATATAACGATATTGTTTAATTCACAAACAAATTGCAATGCAGAATCAGACAGAGATTTAGAACTACTGCAGCTCACTGTTATGTGGAGCCAAATATCTAACCCATTTTGCAGAGCAATCAACTGGTTTCCAAATGGGAATCGCACATGCTTCATAATTCCCAAGCCAAATTCCATTTGATAGCCAATTTAGCAAATCTTATAATGAAACCTGGCTGTAACATTACAGAAACTGTGTGGGACCACTCAACTGAAATGATACTACTCATTTCCTTACATTTCAAGAATTTGTTGGTTTTTTTTTGCTTTTGTGTATCATCTTTGTTCAGTTGAACAACAATATGTTACGTGGTATTGGGGGTGAAAGTAACTTAAAGGACTTACCAGTACGCCGAAGTCCTAAGCTGCGGGTGGGGCCTCAACTGGAAAGTGGTGGGGCCTCAACCAGAAGAGATGGGGCCTTTAAATTCTCTGGCCCTTTAAATCAAGGGCTGGGGCTCTGCTGTGGTAGTGGCGGCTGGGAGCCACGGGCCCTTTAAATCACCGCCAGAGACCCGGGCCGCCGCCGCTACCCTGGGGCTCTGGCAGCAGTGCTCTGGCGTCGATTTAAAGAGCCCGGGGCTCAGCAGAGCCCCGGCCCTTTAAATTACACCAGAGCCCCAGAGCTCCCGGCCACCACTGCTATCCCAGGGCTCCGGCAGCAGGGCTCTGGTGGCGATTTAAAGGGCCCAGGGTTCTGGCCACTGTCTGCAGCCCCGGGTCCTTTAAATTGCCTGTCTGGGAAAGCTGCCCCCTGCCGGTACGGTCGGCTGTGTACTGGCTCTTGCCAGTACACCATACCGGACCGTACCAGCTTACTTTCACCTCTGCTTGGTATACACATTACTGAATTTCCAGACATCTGGAGAGACTGATGTCCCACCCTTTAGCTCATATATTAACTGACCCAATTGTCTGACTGAACTGTGTAATGTAACCCTATAGTCATTTGACTCCTACTCCAGCATGCACTGTAGTTATTTATTTATCCTCAGTTATAGAGTTTAACACCCTTTTGCACACACTTGCATGAATTACATCAGAGATTAGCAAATAAGGTCTTTTATTTTCTCTGTGAGACTGAAATTTTGGGTTGTGAAAATTAACAAGCATTATTTGCCCCACCCAACACGTGTTTTAAAGCTCACATTTACCAATCAAATTTGCAACTTGGAAGGAGTGTTTGATCATTTTTTCAGATACGGGTGACAAATTTGTGGTTTTGCTGATGAAATATTATATTTTGGCTTTAAGGATTTCTTTCTTTTTGGCCCTCTTTCTCCCTCTTCCTTTCCCCCGTCAACTGGTTGTGTCTCTTTTGACTGATTATCTCTGTGGACTCATGTTTCTTCTGGTCAGGTCAGGCACCCATAGTTCGATACCAACTTAGTATTTTGGTTATTTAAAATTTTATCTTATTATTTTTAGACGAGAGCAAAGAAGCATAACTTTACAGAGATGGAAGGATATTTTGAATGAAGATAACTTGACTATATGGTGATGGAATGCTGCTCTTATTCAAATGAGGCTAACTATAGGGTTTCTCACACAGTTTTCAGCTTTGAATTTAGTCGTTGCTCAATGGGAATATGCCTCAGTAAGGAGCATGTACAAATATGTGAGAACCTTTGAATTCAGCACACTATCTATTTTCTCTTGCCGAAATACCAGGTATTTCTAAGACACCGGTCATTTTGTATGTATGTGTTGTACAACAATTAAAAATGACATTCGCCATGCATTCTCACAGTCTTCTGCTTGTTCCTGGGGTGAATGTATGGTGGTGGGTTTATTTTTCTTCCTTTTTGTCTTCTACTCTCTGCAAACTCTCAAATTATGGTTGATCTTGAGGGAAGTAATTCTGGAAGAAGGCCTTATTGAAGAGGTGGCTGTTGCATGTAGACCTGAACGTGGTCAGGGGCCATCTGTTCTCCTTTTCTAAGGTGATTTCTTCTAGTAAGGGAGTCATGTAGGCATCCACAGCTGAAAATACTCTGCCCAATGCACAGAGCTAGTTTTTCAGAAAGTGAGAAAATAGCCAAGGATTGTCTGTTTCTTCCCATTTGTGATCCCCCCGTTCCCACAAACACACAGCATATATCACCCACTGTGATGTATCCCAGTCTACTCCTTCTTCCTCTCCCCCTGACAATTTCTACACACACTCCCCTAACCCCTGATGTATCAGCTCCCACCCACTCCTTGGCGCTTCTCTTCAGATGAGTCCAGTTCTGTATAAAACATTTCCCTCAGAGTCAGGGCCAGCTCTAGCCATTTCGCCACCCCAAGCACGGTAGCACACCATGGGGGGCGCTCTGCCGCTTGCCGGTCCCGCGGCTCCGGTGGATCTCCCCCAGATGTGGCTGCGGAGGGTCTGCTGGTCCCGCAGCTCCGGTGGACCTCCCACAGGCGTGCCTGCGGATGCTCCACCAGAGCTGCGGGACCAGTGGACCCTCCGCAGGCACGCCTGCGGGAGGTCCACCGGAGCTGCTTGCCGCCCTACTGGCAACTGGCAGAGCGCCCTCCACGGCATGCCGCCCCAAGCACGCACTTGGTGCGCTGTGGCCTGGAGCTGGCCCTGCTCAGAGTTCCACTGAGGACCAAAAGGTATATCATTTAGGTACTAGCAGGATGATGGCTGGCCCCCAGCACAATGTGAGTTGGGGGAGAGGCCCACAAGGACCCTCCTTCCCTTCACTCGTTCCTCAGAGGCTGGCCAGCATTCATTCAACTTTTCACACATTTTTATTTAAATGGACTGGGGGGAAATCATTCTTGCCCTGCACCTTGCATAGACATTTAAATTAGTATGAAGTGGGTGTAAATGCTACTGTTCTGATTTAAAAATGTTTTCTACCTACTTTGCTCTGATGTAAACAAGCGCATAGAGTGATGGTAAATCATTCCATTTTTCCTTTCAGAGAGGGGTGACTATCAGGGCCGGCTGCAGGCACCAGCCAAGCAAGCTCATGCTTGGGGTGGCATTCTCTCAAATTCTTTTTTTTTTTTTTTGCTTCGCTGCTTCAGCCACCCCGCAAGTTTTTTTTCTTTTTTCTTTTTTGGTTCACTGCTCCAGCTGCCCTATAGGGGGGCGGCGGCACGGATGAGGGGAACACCCTGCTGGGAGTGGGCTACTGCCTCCGTCTGCCCCAGCTGGTGCCAGGTCTATAGCAAGCCCAGCAGGGCAGCACGCGTCCTTCTCTGCCTGCCGACCGGAGTGGCATGGAGCCCTCCGAGCAGGTGGTGTGGCAGAAGCCCTGGCCGCCCCCCTTCTTTCTCCCTCCCCCTCTCCCCTGCTGCCTGGGGCACATCTGCAGCGCTAGGAGTCCCCCTGCACCCGTGTTCCGGATGCCCCGCATGGTTTTTTTTGTTCTGCCGCTCCTGCCGCCCTGCAGTTTTTTGTTTTGTTTTGTTTTGTTTTTTGCCTGGGGTGGCAAAAAAAGCCAGAGCCAGCCCTGGTGATATGCAAAGCTTATGCTTCACATTAGAGGGTAAAGTTTTTAATTACACTATAGACAAGGAAAATAGGAGTGATTTTCACCAAATTTCAGGTTTCTTTGCCCAGCTGCAACAGTGCTAAAGCAATTCAAATAAATGTTGCAGAATTTTTTTCTGTAAGGGCTTGTCTGCACTTACAGTACTGCACCTGTGCAGCTGCCCAGCCATAGAGCTTAGTGAAGACACTACCTACACCGATGGGAGAGCTTCTCCTGTCAGTGTAGGTCCAAGAGGCGATAGCTGTGTCAACGGTAGAAGCCCTCCGATCGACATAGCTCTGTCTATACCAGGAGGTCAGCTGATATAACTGTGTTGCTCAGGTGTGTGGCATTTCTACACGCTGAGTGATGTAGTTATACCAACATAAGTTTGTAGTGTAGACTAGGGCTGATGAAAAAGGTTTTATTCACTACCCTCTTTCTGAAACATTGCTGAGCCTATTTTGGCTCAAATTTTACAAATATATGCAACTTTAGGAAAAGACAAGGCCTGGAAAACTTAAGCCCGAAAGCCGAAGGTTTCACAAACGTATGAATGAAAGAAAAAGGAAGGAGGTTGGAATATAAACTTTCAGGTGTCCCTAACTCAGAGGTGCATTACTAGCAAAAGGTAAATATGCTTATGTGTTTGTGGGCAGTTACAGTTACTAGTCAAGACAATTTTAAAACAAATTTCCTCATATCAGAATGAAAAACCAAATCCTTCTATTAGACTGGATCCCCCACCTTAACTATCAGAGGTTCTGTATACTATCTCTCTACAATGATGTTCAATTCAGCTTTATCTTTCAATGTAAATGTATCTCCCTCTCCTTCAAATACTGGGACAAGGCAATAGCTGAGGTTGTCATCACCCTGAAGAGGATAGTCATGCCCCTAATTGCAAGTTTGTCCTTCAATTGAATCTAAGTCAGTTACTATTAAGTCATCTCTAATGATTTACTTCAGCTCTGGCCTGTTGCATTGCAGATCATTTCCCTGACCCATTTAAACTTCCACTATCCATCCATGGTAAAGCAGTTGTAAAATATTTTTAATTGTGCTTTGCCTGTAATGATTAATACTGAACCAGGTGATGAATTTGAACAAAAGGGTGGCAATTACAATTTCATTAATCACTTAATAATTGAGGTCTATGGCTCAATAGTGACTTTAGACTTTCATATCCAAAAGAATTAAGGAGAAATTTCTATTAATCACTGTGTCCTTTCTGCTGACAGGGCCTGTTTCTAACAATAGATATAATCATTTCAAGATGTGCTACAATTAGAGTGAATATTATAAAGGAGTTCATCATGTGGGCCAACATTCTGGTCCCAGGAGGCTGTAAGGAGCCTCTCTCTTACACCTCTGATTTAAATGTTTAAGTTTTAAGTTTTGAACTTTTTTTAAGTACTGTGCATTAAAGTTGTGCCTTTCCATACATTTATAAATGTTTAAAGCCTTTAAAAAAAGAACTTGATGTATGGACTGTATTCAGTACAGGCTGGTTTGTTACAGCATGGTCCATCTGAGGTGACTGAGGTGGAAGATAATAAAATTAAAATTTAGAGGAAAAATCTGTTTCTCTTCTTTTACTGTAGAAACATTGCAATGTCTCAAATTCTGGCTTCAGTTTCTTCCAAAGACTGTGTGTGTATCATGTATTTCTTAGGGTATGTCTATGCTACGGGATTATTCCGATTTTACATAAACCGGTTTTGTAAAACAGATTGTATAAAGTCAAGTGCATGCGGCCACACTAAGCACATTAATTCGGCGGTATGCGTCCATGTACGGAGGCTAGCATCGATTTCCGGAACGTTGCACTGTGGGTAGCTCTCCTGTAGCTATCCCATAGTTCTTCTTCGAGTGATTGCTCATATCCATTCCAGTTAGGTGTACGCGCCGCGCGTGCACATTCGTCGGAAAACTTTTACCCTAGCAACTCAGTGGGCCGGCAGGTCGCCCCCTAGAGTGGCGCCACCATGGCACTCCATATATACTCCTGCCGGCCCACCCGCTCCTCAGTTACTTCTTACCGCCCGTGTCGGTCGTTGGAACAGTGGAGCGCGGCTTAGCTGACCTCCACTTCCCTAGCTACTCGTTTTCTCGTATATAATTATGCAGTTATAACTCTTTTATATATATATTTGTATGGTTATACGTGTTTTCTTTGCTAACATGGTTAGTTTAGTTAGCGGGGTTCAGGAAGTAGCCCCTTCCATGAGCCCAGTGCCGGAGCCATGCATGGCTCACCGGGTTTTAAAAGGGGCCCGGCCTGCCAGAAGCCGCGGCCGAAGAGAGATCTACATGACTCCTGTTTGAAGTGCCTCAGGGAATCACACTTGACAGATAAGTGCCCCATTTGCAAGGCTTTTAAGCCGAGAACAAAAAGGTGCGGGACTTTCACTTACCCCTCCACCTTGGGCGCCGAGCGATGTTCAAGCGGCGGGCAGAAGCGCCTCCTCGGCACCGGACCCCGCCGTTACTACCAAGGCCTTTCGGCACCGACCGTCGCCGGCACCGATGTCGACTCGGCACTGCTCCCTTCTTCCGAGGTCGAGAGAGCCTACGATTCCTGCTGGTGCCTGGCGGCTCCCCGGCACGCGCCGTGGTTGAGCCCCCTGCTCCCGCTGCTTCCGTGCCACCTGCATCGCAGCCAGAGAGCTCGCCTAAGTTGCGTTACCCGGCACCGACACCTGCAGAGGCACCGATGACTTCGGCTCCGTCGATTCCAGTCCCCCAGGACCACGGAATCCGGTGCCTGGCAGCTCCCCGGCTCGCGCCGTGGTAGAGCTTACTGCTCCTGCTGCTTCTGTGCCAACTGCACCACAGCTAGAGAGCTCGTCTAAGATGGCTCGCCCGGCACCGACGACGTCGGCACCGTCGATCCCGGTCCCACGAGGGCCGTAGAATCCGGTGCCTGACGGCTCCCCGGCGCGCACCGTGGTTGAGCTACTGCTCCTGCTGCTTCCGTGCCAGCGGCACCGCAGCCAGAGAGCTCATCTAAGTCGGATCGCCCGGCGCCGACACCTGCTACGGCACCGATGACGTCGTCACCGTCGATCCCGGTCCCACAAGGGCCGTAGAATCCGGTGCCTGACGGCTCCCCGGCACGCGCCGTGGTTGAGCGTATTGCTCCTGCTGCTTCCGTGCCAGCGGCACCGCAGCCAGAGGGCTTGTCTAAGTCGGATCGCCCGGCACCTGCTGCGGCACCGATGACGTCGGCACCGTCGATCCCGGTCCCACAAGGGCCGTAGAATCCGGTGCCTGACGGCTCCCCGGCACGCGCCGTGGTTGAGCTACTGCTCCTGCTGCTTCCGTGCCAACGGCACCGCAGCCAGAGAGCTCGTCTACGTCGGATCGCCCGGCACCGACACCTGCTGCGGCACCGATGACGTCGGCACCGTCGATCCCCGGTCCCGCAAGGGCCGTAGAATCCGGTGCCTGACGGCTCCCCGGCACGCGCCGTGGTCGAGCTAATGCTCCGGCTGCTTCCGTGCCAACGGCACCGCAGCCAGAGGGCTAGTCTAAGTCGGATCGCCCGGCACCGACACCTGCTGCGGCACCGATGACGTCGGCACCGTTGATCCCGGTCCCGCAAGGGCCGTAGAATCCGGTGCCTGACGGCTCCCCGGCACGCGCCGTGGTTGAGCTCCTGCTCCGGCTGCTTCCATGCCAACGGCACCGCAGCCAGAGGGCTAGTCTAAGTTGGATTGCCCGGCACCGACGCCTCTGAGGCACCGACAACATCGGCACCGTCGATTCCAGTCCCACAAGGGCTATCGAATCCGGTGCCCGACGGCTCCCCGGCACGCGCCGTGGTTGAGCGTATTACTCCCGCTGCTTCAGTGCTGACGGCACCGCAGCCAGACAGCTTATCTAACTCGGTTCGCCCGGCACCGACACCTACCGAAGCTCTGATGACCTCGGTACCGTGGATCCCGGTCCCACGAGGGCCGTCGAATCCGGTGCCTGACAGCTCCCCAGTACGCACTGTGGTTGAGCCTGCTGTTCCCTTCACGCCGGAGATGTTACCAACGGCGAGGGCTCTCAGTGCCATGACAGAGTCAGTGCTGCCTGTCCCGGGCACCGCCGGTACGGGTAATACAGTCTCTTCAGGGGACTGTCCCCTGTCAGCACAGCAGAGCGGCACCGTTCATGATCACGGTCCCGCAGACACTCCAAGTCCTGTCGGCACGCCGGACACCACTGGCAGTCCCGGTGCTGTTTTCCTCGGTACTGGTCACACTCGCTGCACCGGTCGGTATCCCGTTCGCCGACCCGCTATCGGCACCGTTCCGACCTCTGGCACCGGGGCAGGTACCTTGACTCCTGTAGCCCTTCTCCGAGCCTCGAGATCTCAGTCGACCCCCCGACACCGTTCTGGTTGCGGGTCTGGATCTCGTTCCAGGTACCGATACGCCTCCCGATGCCGGTCCCCGGTGCCGAGTTGGGCAAGGTCCGAGTGAGTCAGAGACTCTGCCTGTGCCTTCTTTTAGTACCTCCATGGCCGTCCGGACACGCATCCGTGTCATCCCATATGCGCAGATTTTATGCTCAGGACCATGATCCTGATATGATGGCCAGCGGGCGCTAGCCCCGAAGCAGAAAGAGGCTTGGCGAATGAACAGGCTTGGCCGCCAGGTGTACTCTGCAGGGGCCCTGCAGCTCAGGGTAGCAAAGCAACAAGCCTTGCTTAGCTGCGATAATTATAGCACCTGAGTGAAGGAGTTTCTCCCTCAAAACTTCCACCTGGAGTTCGCTGCCGTCTTGGAGGACGGGGGGAAAGAAGGTTCCCAGAGCGTCCCTCCAGGCCTCGTTGGACGCAGCAGACTCTGCGGCCGGCACTCTGGCCTTGAGTGTCGCCGTGAGGTGCATTTCATGGCTTCAGGTTTTAAACCTCCGGCCGGAGCTGCGGTATGCCATTCAGGATTTACCCTTTGTTGGTAAAGGCATCTTCGCGGCAGAGACAGCCCCAGACTGCGAAGTCTGGTGGGCAATAGGGTCCTAATGCGTCTCATCATGTATACGCCAGCGACAAAACGCAGGCCTTTCTGGCCCCAGCCGCCATACTCTGTGCCTAGCCAGAGGCAGAACTCTGGCAAACGGCAGGGCCAAGGTGGTCGCAGACGAACGTCAGGACCCCTAAAGAGCCAAAGTCAAGGTCCCTCGCAATTACCACTGGGACCAAAGACGGACCTTCCAAGGTTCACCTGAGGGCGGTGTACCAGTCGCAGGACGGGATCCCGATCCCGCTTTCTCCTGGCATGGCCCCAGTTACTTTCAGATCGCTGGGTCCTGCGCACGATGGAGCATAGGTACCACCTTTAATTTGCTCCAGCCCTGTCCCAGTTCAGCGGACGAAAGGGTAAGGGGTTTTACCCCCGTTATGCCCTAGTCCCCCACTCGAACACAGGTCTCAGACCTTCTTGGTCCTGCACGGACTCAACCGGGTTAGGATAAGGTTGGAGTTCTGCATGGTATCCCTGGGAATCATTATTCCATCCTTGCCTCCTGGGGGCTACTGTGCCGCCCTGGATATGAAGCACGCGTACTTTCGCAATGCCATCTTCCCTCCGCACGGGAGATGCCTCCGCTCTATAGCCGACTGTCAATACTCCCGGTTTATGGCCATAGTCGCCGCCTACCGTCGCTGATGTCGGATATGCGTTTTTCCGTATCTGGACGATTCGCTTATCCACGGAGACTCTGAGACACAAACCACTCAGCGCGTGGGCATCGCCACGGTCTTATTCACAGGTCAAGGCCTGCTGTTTATTATAGAGCAATCCACTCTGGTCCCCACGCAGAGGTTGGGCTCCCTAGGGGCTATCCTGGTCTCCTACCTAGCCGGAGCCTGCTTATCGCAACTGAGATTTTAGGCGATGGCAACAATCATCTGAGGTCTGAAGGCTTGCCCAATGACCTCAGCTCGTTCTTGTCTCAGTCTCCTGGGTCCATGGTTGCCCGCAAGTTTGTAACCAAACACGCCAAGCTCCGCCTCCGTCCTCTCCAAGTCCGGCTCACTGCCCCTGACGGCGGACGCCTCATCTCTCTGCTCGAGTGTTCATAGTCACCTCTGAGCTTAAGGCCTTTGGTCTTCTAGGGAGCTGGCATTCCTCCTCAATGCCCCAAAAATTGAGAGTAGTCCGCCTGGCATGCCAGGGGTTCCAGCGGCAGCTGCGAAGCCGTTGTATCTCGGTGTTTACAGCCAACACAACGACCAGGTGCTTCATAAGTATTCAGGGGGGACATAGTCCTCCCCCCCCCCTTTTTTGTCAGGAGGCCATCCATTTCCGGGTCTTTGGCATGGCCCACTCGATGGAGCTGGCGACGTCCTTTCTCCCAGGCGTTTGGAACGTCCTAACTCTTTGCCTCAGCAGGTCTTTCCTGCCTTACGAGTGATCACTCTGCCCCATGTGAGGCGTCCCGCTTTCCGGAAGTGGAGATGTTTCCTCACACAGACCTGTTCGCTCACCGTGAGAGCAGGAAATGCCAGGTGTTCTGCTCCTTCCAAGATCTCTCCTCGGAATCGATCTTGGACGCATTCCTGATGCCGTGGAAAGGCCAACTGCATTATGCCTTCCCACTGTTCCCACTGGTTCATTAGGTCCTGCTCAAACTCCGCAGGGGCAGAGCGTGCATCATCATGATCACTCCAGAATGGTCCAGGCAGCGCTGACATACCACGTTACTCGGCCTGTCAGCCCAGACCTCATCACTCAGGGCAACGACAGGCTTCGTCACTCGGACCTGCAGCCTCTTCGCCTCACGGTGGCTGCTGCGTACCTGAGTCGGGGTGACAGGCAGCCTTCCACCTGGTCAACGTACCGGGCCAGGTGGAAGCGTTTCTTTTACAGCTGCAATACGCTCGATCTTGCTCCTGCTGAGGTCTCGATCCCCTCTGTTTGGCCTGCCTCTGGCCTTCAGCGGCAGGACCTGGCGGTATCAGCGCTGAGGATACACTCAGCAGCCATCTCTACCTTCCAGCAGGCTGAGATGGACGTTCAGTGTTCTCACGCTCTATGGGTTCGAGGTCCCTCAAGGGCTTGGAGCGCTTGCACCCTCGGGTGCGCCGCCCAGCCCCGACCTGGGACCTCAACCTAGTCTTGGCCAGACGGGTCTCTGAGATCAGAGCTCTTACGGGGGTTCCGCCGTACACTAGGTTTCACAATGACAAGGTGCAGTTATGACCGCACCCGGCTTTCCTCCCTAAGGTGGTTTTGGCTTTTCATGTTACCCACAGTTCAACGCAATGGGCACAACCGTTGCACTCCTTGGACATCTGTGGAGTGCTCGCATTATATTGTGCTGACAGAACCATTTCCTAAGGTGCCCCAGCTCTATCCCGGTAGCGGGCCAAAGGGAGGGCTTGCTTGTTCTCCTCTCAGAGGATCTCATCTGGGGTGATGGCGGACATCCCCACTTGTTATGATTTGGCTCATATTTCCCCAAGCCACATCAACGTGCATTCTACCAGGGCTCAGGCTTCATCTGCCGCCTTGCTGGCTCGTGTTTCTACCCAAGAGATCTGTCGCGAAGCTCCATTGGTCCTCGGTCCATACCTTTGCTTCGCAGTATGCCCTGGTTCAGCAGTCAAGAGAGGCTGTAGCCTCTGGCTCAGCAG
The DNA here is from genome assembly GCF_007399415.2 of Gopherus evgoodei. Lineage (NCBI taxonomy): Eukaryota > Metazoa > Chordata > Testudines > Testudinidae > Gopherus > Gopherus evgoodei. Next base: position 74,900,373 of record NC_044330.1, on the reverse strand, counting down.
TTTTATTCTGCCACATTTCACTCCGACCCCACCGCCTTTGTAAGGCTTGGGATTCACCTAACTGGAATGGATATGAGCAATCACTCGAAGAAGAAAAGATGGTTACTCACCTTTGTAACTGTTGTTCTTCGAGATGTGTTGCTCATATCCATTCCACACCCGCCCTCCTTCCCCACTGTCGGAGTAGCCGGCAAGAAGGAACTGAGGAGCGGATGGGCCGGCAGGAGTATATATGGAGCGCCATGGTGGCGCCACTCTAGGGGGCGACCTGCCGGCCCACTGAGTTGCTAGGGTAAAAGTTTTCCGACGAATGTGCACGCGCGGCGCGTACACCTAACTGGAATGGATATGAGCAACACATCTCGAAGAACAACAGTTACAAAGGTGAGTAACCGTCTTTTCCTGCAGTCTCCTCTGCTCATTGGAATTCTAGGTTGAGATCCCAATGCAAAAACAGTGTCATGGATGATTCTGGGTAAATGTCGTCAGTCATTCCTTCCTCCATGAAAGCAGTGGCAGACAATCATTTCGCGCCCTTTTTCCCTGGATTGCCCTGGCAGATGCCATAGCATGGTAACTGTGGAGCCCGTTTTGCCTTTTGTCACTGTCACCATATGTGTACTGAATGCTGCTCACAGACGTGGTACTGCAGTGCTACACAGCAGCATTCATTTGCCTTTGCAAGGTAGCAGAGACGGTTACCATTCCTATTGCACCGTCTGCCATGCCATTGTAAATTGGCTATGAGATGACGGTTATCAGTTGTTCTATACCGTTTGCTGCTGTCATGAGTGCTCCTGGCTGGCCTCGCTGAGATCGGCCGGGGGCGCATAGACAAAAATGGGAATGACTCCCTGGGTCATTCTCTTTATGTTTTGTCTAAAAAGAGTCAGTCCTGCCTAGAATATAGGGCAAGTGTACTAGAGAACCAGAGAGCACAGCCGCTCCATGTCAGAGCCCCAGAGATCCTGCAGAAATGATGAGCTGCATGCCATTCTAGGGGGCGCCCCTGCAACAACCCCACCCGTTGCTTCCCTCCTCCCCCAACACTCCTGGGCTACCGTGGCAGAGTTTCCCCATTTGTGTGATGAAGTAATAAAGAATGCAGTAATAAGAAACACTGACTTTTTTAGTGAGATAAAATGAGGGGGAGGCAGCCTCCAGCTGCTATGATAGTCCAGGCAGGACATTAAAGGGTGGCGGGGGAGAGGAGCCCAGCCTCCCACTGCTATGATAGTCCAGGCAATACAGAATCTTTTCTTTAGACATGAAAGGGGTGGGGGTGCTGATGGAGCTCAGCCTCCAGTTGCTATGATGAAGATGATTACCAGCCATTCTGTACCATCTACTGGGAATGACCAGGAGTCATTCTCATTTTTACCAGGCGCCCCCAGCCAACCTCACCAAGGCCAGCCAGGAGCACTCACGGGCTGATGATGATGATGGATAGCAGTCATATTGTACCATCTCCCACTGGGAAGGGGATGCTGGTGTTAAGCGCTGTAGCACCCGGTCTACCAGCAGCATGCAGTAGACATAGGGTGACATTGAAAAAAGGTGAGAAACATTTTTTTTCCCTTTTTTCTTCCGGGGGGGGAGGGTGTAAATTGACGACATATACCCTGAAACACCTGGGAAAATGTTTTTGACCCTTCAGGCATTGGGAGCTCAGCCAAGAATGCAAATGCTTTTCGGAGACTGCTGGGGATTGTGGGATAGCTGGGGTCATCAGTACCCGCTCCCTCCCTCCATGAGTGTCCATTTGATTCTTTGGCTTTCCTTTACGCTTGTCACACAGCACTGTGCTGTGGCCTCTGTCTATCATAGCCTGGAGATTTTTTTCAAATGCTTTGGCATTTCATCTTCTGTAACGGAGCTCTGATAGAACAGATTTGTCTCCCCATACAGCGATCAGATCCAGTATCTCCTGTATGGTCCATGCTGGAGCTCTTTTTGGATTTGGGACTGCATCACCAGCCGTGCTGATCAGAGATTCACGCTGGGCAAACAGGAAATGAAATTCAAAAAGTTTGCGGGGCTTTTCGTGTCTACCTGGCCAGTGCATCTGAGTTCAGACTGCTGTCCAGAGCAGCCACAATGGTGCACTTTGGGATACCGCCCGGAGGCCAATACCATCGATTTGCGGCCACACTAACCCTAATCCGTCATGGCAATACTGATTTCAGCGCTACTCCTCTCGTTGTGGAGGAGTACAGAAACCGGTTTAAAGAGCCCTTTATATCGATATAAAAGGCCTCATTGTGTGGATGGGTGCAGGGTTAAATCGGTTTAACGCTGCTAAATTCGATTTAAATGCGTAATGTAGACCAGGCCTTAGTCTTGGGAATCAGGGGAAAAAAACAAATATGCTTCTGGCCTTACCGATTCAAAGAACAGAATGGCAGAAATAAAGTAGCCTGAATACAAAAGAAGGTAAATGCAGCTGAAGAGAGAAATGAAGTCATCAACATGTTTTATGCTAAACTACATTGTGAAAATAAACACCCTGATGCATGGAGAATTAATAGAATTTTCCAAAATCTACATATTGAATACACAAAGGGATAAACTACAGAGACCCTTATATGAGACTGGGGTAATTGGAGCATTTAAACACTGGGAAACATCTGGTAGAAATGGGCTCCCAGGGAATTGTATACCTTTTGTAAAGAAATGTTGGACTCTATCTTATGCAAAGAGTACAGTTCTGTCTTTGATATTTGCAGGCTACCTGTGTCACTCAGCGATGACCTCATTTTTGTAATGCTGCAACTTGGCAGAGATGTGGAAATCTATGGCAATTATCAGCCTACATTTGTAATTAACGCTGATGCTAAAATCTGTGCCAAAGTTTTATGTAAAATCCTCAAAGCTATTCTCCAAAAATAAACAGAGCACTTCTCAACATTGGTTTATCAAAAGCAGCACAGTGTAGATTTTTCAAAGACCCAAATGGCAGTTGGGCACAAAGCTCCCATTGAACGTAAGTGGGAATAAGATGGCCAACACTCATTTGTGCCTTTGAAAATCTATTCTACAGTAAAGTTCAAAGGCATCAGAACCTTCCTCATCAATATTAGCATAGAGGTATCAAAAAAATCAGTAGAAAGAGGCCATACAGTGGCTGTTACACTGATGTAGAAAACGCTTTGGGGACTCAAAGACGACTTTATGTCACTGCATAAAATTTCCTAAACAAATTCTGCACTTAGATCAAAATTACCTGGATACATAGAATTACACATTAGTCATTAAAACTCATATGGTATCTGTGACAGCTATTGCAATCCCATGCAATATCTTTGGGGACCATGTTGTAGTAAGTTTATGTGGGCCAGGGATTGTATGAAACTCTAGAGGTGAGGGTTACCACAGTTCCTCCAGGAACCAAAAACAGTGAGTGGGATGATTAAGGTGAATCACGTGGGTGGTAAATGCATTCAGGGAGGTACCACCCCTTGAGTAGGTCTGCATATACTGCTTCAAACTGGGTTTTCAGATACCAATGGACAAAGGAAGGACTTTTGTTGTAAAAATGATGCTTTCTGATCCTGAAGATCGACAGGACCTTCTGGCCAAGGAGGGGGCCCCAGTCCTTGCAGAATGGTGGAAAGATTTGATGTGGTATAGCTGATGTATGAGACTGGTATATTTAGTGTGTGTTTAAATCTTGTTCTGTTTTTTTTTTCCATAATGCTTTTACCTTATGAATAAGTGTGCTTCCGTAGAGCTATGTGATAACTTGCTGACTGCTGGCAATATACCATTCATAGCATTTGGAGACAAAGCAATGCACAGGTGCTGGCCCTTAAGCAGACTGGCTTGCTGGGGTTGACACAGTGTAAGGCAGGGAGTTGTGCAGCTTTAAACCTACCATGGTCAGGACGGAGTGTGATAAGGGTCCCTGCCTGCAGACAGCTGGAGACATGAGACTTGACTTGGAACTCCTGAAGTGCACAATGGAAGGAAATATGTAGATGCAGTTATCCTGAAACTGTGACAAATCAAGGACTTTTTGCATGCATAAAAGAACCCAGATAATCTTTTACCTTTATACATTCATATTGTCTTGCTGTTAGTACCTGCCTTGATACAGGAATATAGGACTGCAGATACTAAAGCTGGGGAGACAGTTAAAAGATTCTGATTCTTCAATATTTGATGCAGATCAACCATACTTCAGGCACTACATCTTGCAGAAGGAGATAGCATTATATCTAATGATAGAATCAGTTAGAACAAATCTGAAATAATGTCCATCTTGAGTGAAAATTATAGAACTGAGTTCTTTAACTGACACCAGGGCGGCTCCAGGCACCAGCATTCCAAGCTGGTGCTTGGGGTGGCATTCTGCAAGGGGCGGTAGTCCCTGTTCTTTTGCCCCCAAGCAGCGCGCCGAATTGCCACCGCGGAGGGCGGAGACAGTCCATGTGCCCTTAGGGCGGCAGGTGCGTTTCTGCGGTGAGGGCAATTCGGCGGCAGCTTCTATGTTTAGCTGTCGGGGCGGCTTCAGCTAAACATTGAAGCTGCTGCTGAATTGCTGCCGCCGCGGAAATGCACCTACCGTCCTAAGGACATACGGACTGCCCCCGCCACCCGTGGTGGCAATTTGATGCGCTGCTTGGGGCGGCGAAAACTGTAGAGCCAGCCTTGACTGACACTATAAATTAGTAGCAAAAAAGTGTCTCATTTTGGGTCTCATCTTCGGGCCAGACTGTAGAATGTTTACTGCTAATGGTAAGTAGTTACATGCAGGAGCGGCTCTAGGTATTTTGCTGCCCCAAGCACTGCAGGCAGGCTGCCTTTGGCGGCTTGCCTGCGGGATGTCCCCGGTTCTGCGGATTTGACAGGCAGAGCGCCCCCTGTGGCTTGCCACCCCAGGCATGCGCTTGGTGTGCTGGTGCCTGGAGCCGCCCCAGTTACATGTGTAGTCCCACTGAAGCCAATGGGACTACTTTTTTGCATAACTACTCATCAAAAGCGTGGGTGATTTAAATAAGGGATTTAATTAATATCTTGACCCAGTGATTAGGTAAATCAAATCAAATTTGACTGAGGTGAGTGAAAGTAGTTGAGGCTAAAGCTCTGAGCTGAAGACAGCATGATGAAGATGAATATATTACCAAGATTATTATTATTATAATAGGTTGCAAATAATTGTCTTTCTTTTTTTCTGCTGTCAGAATTTGTATACAATTCCCTCAATAGTATTTACTATTCCTATTAGTTTTATGATTTTTTTATTTTTTTTTTTTAGTTTTGTGGAGAAATGGACAATTTGCTGTGAATATTTGGTCCTTTTTTAAAATTTGAGCTGTACTGGTCTCTTGTGATTGGTCACATCTTGGTGTTTCTATTTCCTTCTTGGCTGGGTATAAATCAGAGGTGGGTTTCATGAAGCCCCTGGGTCTTTAGCTCTTTCGGGGAGTGAGAGCAGAAAAATGGGATTAGAAAACCTTGAAATTTTTTCTTTCTGGGCTACAAAGTTGTTGTCAGAACATCATACCTGGAAAATGTTACATTGCTGTAAATATTTCTCTGCTGGTTGCAGTGTTTACAGTAGTTTTCTCTCATTTCATTTACACAAAGGAAATGAATGTGTGATATTCTAGTTATGAGAGGTGTGATTAGATTCATGCCTGGCTCATTTAATTGCCTCTGCAGGAGGGCTGTGTTTGGAAGTTTGAAAAACGCTGTTCCTTTATGTCCAAGCATAGTCATATTTCCTCTAAATTACACCAGTGCTAGTGCTAACGTGTGAGCGTGTGAGAATAAATTTAGCTTTCCACGAGCATTTGTACATATAAAACTCAGCTGCTTGAAATTGTGAAGAAAGGACACATACAAAAAATATGGGCATAGTTGGAGCAAATCGATTTTTGAATTCAAGTGAATATTAATGGCATTTTTGTGCAGTATTCCCCAGTGCTAATTTTGATTTTAACTCAGTATCAGTAGTTATGTCCGAAAAGCGTGAATGCTATCGCATTATACATATCTCAACATTTGGGATAAATTTGCCACTAATGAATTACAGACTAAGGGTACGTCTACACTACGGGATTATTCTGATTTTACATAAACCGGTTTTGTAAAACAGATTGTGTAAAGTCGAGTGCACGCGGCCACACTAAGCACATTAATTTGGTCATGTGCGTCCATGGTCCGAGGCTAGTGTCGATTTCTCCAGCGTTGCACTGTGGGTAGCTATCCCGTAGCTATGCCATAGTTCCTGCAGTCTCCCCCGCCCATTGGAATTTTGGGTTGAGACCCCAAAGCATGATGGTGCAAAAACAGTGTCACGGGTGATTCTGGGTAAATGTCATCACTCATTCCTTCCTCCATGAAAGCAACGGCAGACAATCATTTCACGCCCTTTTTCCCTGGATTGCCCTGGCAGATGCCATAGCACGGCAACCATGGAGCCCGTTCAGCTTTTTTTTACTGTCACCATATGTCTACTGGATGTTGCTAACAGACGCGGTACTGCAGCGCTACACAGCAGCATTCATTTGCCTTTGCAAGATAGCAGAGACGGTTATCAGTCGTTCTCTACCGTCTGCTGCTGTCATGGGTGCCCCTGGCTGAGGTGGGCCAGGGGCGCAAAGACAAAAATGGGAATGACTCCCCGAGTCAATCCCTCCTTTATGGTATCTAAAAATAGAGTCAGTCCTGCCTAGAATATGGTGCAAGTGTACTAGAGAACCAGAGGGCATAGCCCCTCCATGTCAGATCCTGCAGAAATGATGAGCTACATGCCATTCTAGGGGGTGCCCCTGCAACAACCCCACCCATTGCTTCCCTGCTCCCCCAATCCTCCTGGGCAATTGTTGCAGTGTCCCCTCATTTGTGTGATGAAGTAATAAAGAATGCAGGAATAAGAAACACTGAGGTTTTAGTGAGATAAAATGAGGGGGAAGCAGCCTCCAGCTGCTATGATAGTCCAGGCAGGACATTTAACGGTGCCGGGGAGAGGAGCCCAGCATCCCACTGTTATGATAGTTCAGGCAGTACAGAATCTTTTCTTTACACATGAAAGGGAGGTGGCTGATGGAGCTCAGCCCCCAGTTGCTATGATCAAGATGGTTACCAGCCACTCTGTACCATCTACTGGGAATGACCAGGAGTCATTCCTATTTTTACCTCAGCTGGGGCCAGCCAGGAGCACTCACGGGCTGATGATAATGACGGATAGCAGTCATATTGTACCGTCTGCCACTGGGGAGAGGAGGGGAGAGGATACGGCTGTTCACTGCCGCAGCATCGCATCTACCAGCAGCATGCAGTAGACATAGGGTAAAATTGAAAAAAGTCAAGAAACCATTTTTTTCCCTTTTCTTTCATGGGGAGGGAGAGGGGTAAATTAACAAGCTATACCCTGAACCACCCCGGACAATGTGTTTGACCTTACAGGCATTGGGAACTCAGCCAAGAATGCAAATACTTTTCGGAGACTGCTGGGGACTGTGGGATAGCTGGAGTCCTCAGTACCCCCTCCCTCCCTCCATGAGCGTCCATTTGATTCTTTGACTTTCCGTTACACTTGTCACGCACCACTGTACTGTGGACTCTGTATCATAGCCTGGAGATTTTTTTCAAATGCTTTGGCATTTCGTCTTCTGTAACGGAGCTCTGACAGAACAGATTTGTCTCCCCATACAGCGGTCAGATCCAGTATCTTCCGTACGGTCCATGCTGGAGCTCTTTTTGGATTTGGAACTGCATCACCACCCATGCTGATCAGAGCTCCACGCTGGGCAAAGAGGAAATGAAATTCAAAACTTTGCGGGGCTTTTCCTGTCTACCTGGCCACTGCATCTGAGTTCAGATTGCTGTCCAGAGCGGTCACAATGGTGCACTGTGGGATAACCTCCCGGAGGCCAATACCGTCGATTTGCGGCCACAGTAACCCTAATCCGATATGGTAATACCGATTTCAGTGCTACTGCTCTCGTTGGGGAGGAGTAAAGAAACCGGTTTAAAGAGCCCTTTATATTGATATAAAGGGCCTCGTTGTGTGGACGGGTGCAGTGTTAAATCGGTTTAACACTGCTAGAATTGGTTTAAACGCGTAGTGTAGACCAGGCCTCATAAAGTATAGGATAGATAAAATCCTTCAGAACACTGCACTGCAAAGCACATATTTTCACTGAAACATCTGAAAATTGGGGAAGAGATGAGATTGTAAGGAGTGCCAAAACAATTCAGGGAGAGGGGGCTAGAATTTCTGAGTTGCCTGGTTTACTGGTAGGTATTGTATTGAATCATATTGCTGCACTTCAGTTGTGTTTGGACCTTAATTTTGTTGTATGTTTAAGTAATGGCAAGGGCATTTTGAGCATATGGTACAGGGCCCTTTTTGGCATTTATATTAATCTGAATACATAAATCATTTGAGAGCAATAGATTTTAAAATTTAACTGCCAGCATATGTAAGTATAGAGTTTTGTTAGTGGTACCCATGTATATCCATTTTTAAGTAACTTTTGTCCTTCATCCTGTTTCTTAATTTTGAAGATGGGGGGAGAGGGTTTTAAAACTTATTTCTGTACTGTATTAAATATTCCTGTAGAACAACAATACAGAAAAATACATACTCTATGTAGATATGCTTCTGTTGATTGCAAAGGAATATTTTAGCTTCAGTAAATGAAAAAGACGATTTGCATTCTTGTTGTTCACTTATGTTACCGTTTTATTGCAAATGTCTGCAGGTTTGAGAGACACAAAGCAGCATTTAAAGTGTGCATTTCGAAGTTATCAGCATGAAATAGGACCACCCTAAGATGATCTGTAATTTTAAATGATATTGTAGACAACTGAAAAGTGTTTTTCAAAACACAATAAACAAAGAAACAAAAGTCTCTTTTATGCAGCATTATGGAAACAATTAAGCATGAAAAAAATCTGTCATGCTGACACCAAATGTATTCAGAAAACAGAAATGAATTTTTGAATTGCCTACTTACTCTTACAATACAATTTGGCAAACCCAAGGTTCTGAGCACTAGGCTTATACTGTGCTTTGAGAAAGCTGTTTATTTTTTCAGGCATCTAATATTGTTGGGTAGTTTTTATTGCCGGTGAAACTACCTGCAGAAATTGGGATCTCCAGCTAGCTCTGAGATTGTGGGTAATCAATTTCACTGTGTTTGCTGCTACTTTTTGCTTTCCCCTCTTCTCCTCTGTGTGGCTTGAACTTACTTTATGGCAACCTTGCTTCCTCTTTGTCATCCTGTCTATGACTTTTCACCAACTCGGGGTGCTTTATTAAACCAGTCTTCTGGGAGGCAATTCAGGCACTCCTCAGTACAAAGGTGATGGAATCCCCTTCAGGTGAAATAAAAGTGAATGTGGTGGTATACACATATAAGGTCAGTACTGAAACAAACAATAACTCGCTGTTACTACTTTGATATATTGTTCACTACAGAATGCTTCCAACTTTGCATTATTTCTTTTAGTTGTTTATTAGTGACTCTTCCTTCAATGCTAGTTGCTTGAAATCTGTCCTCTTCTAAAAATATGTTTCCACACATCTGTAATTGGGATCATATTAATTTTCATTCTTTGTTAGAGATTTGTGTTCATATAGATATCAGTGGTATTGAATTATTTAGAATTTTGATTGACTTCTGTCTGTAGTTGTATACAAGTAATCTGGTTGGATGGATCTCTGTTTCTGGTGGAGTTTTTCTCTGTGTGCACTGATCATTTTTAGCTTGTTTTCTTTAAGTTTGCTGACCTGTATGTTGGCATGTGTGCTTTGAGCACTCTGATGGTTAGAACATGGCAGTAGCTCATTCTTAAAGTTTGATTCCATGTAAATTAATAGACAGTTTCCATAGACAGACTCCTTAAAACCAAGGATGATTACATGAGATTGGTATTCTGACATTCTTATGTGTACGTTATATGAATGGGCAGAAGGGCTGGGGGTGGGGGGTGAATTAGCCAACAGCTAGAAAGAAAAATGTTGAAGAAATTATTGTTATTCTTCCCTTCAAGCAAATTCCATGCCTTGTGCTCTTCCTGTATTATACATTGTTTGTGAACAATAGGAAGAATGTGTTCCATATTGACCCTGTGTCCTGTTCATTCCCCAGATATGTAACACAGCTCAGAAATTATCAAAGCTGTATACATTACATAGTATAGCCATCTAATGCCTACAAGATTAAATTTGTATTAAATCAGACCATACTTACAATAACAATCCCTGTGAAAGGAATTTAAAAAATTTTAAAATGATGATCTCCCTTGCCCTGGCAACACCTTGAACAGGGAAGTAGAACAAAAGGGAGGAAAAAGCCCATTTTATCCCCGCACGCACACACCTGAATGATTATATACATATTATTGTATTATGACATTACAATCGTTCATAGGAGATTGTAAACCAGCAGTCCTTAGAATTGCACAAAGGGTGGGGTTTCCTTGTGAGAGGATTCTTATGTATAACATAAGCAGAGAGCAGGAGCATACATGATAATGGTTAGTTGTATACATATTTTATTGGTATGAGTTTGGGATGGGTTAGGGTTGGGATGAGTTGGGGCATGAGTGGCTCCAGTTCTGGTGCTCCCAGGGGTAAAGGAGCATAGCATAGCAGAGATCAGTAATATTTCTCATTGAAATATCTGTCTCTTGCAAGGATCCAGGACGTCAGAAGCAGTGTCACGGTGCCTCACTTGCATCTGACTATTGCAGTTTGGGATCCTGCTGACAGATAATAAATACAGTGTAGCAAAGAGGTGTCATTAGGATGACACATTTCACCCAACTTGTAAATGGCTGTGATTCATTAGTGCCAGGAATATACAAGAAATGTTGATATATAACGCAGTCTGAGGCTCTGCAATCATAACAGAGCACGAATAAAAAATATTTTTCAAGGACGGAGGAAGTCCTTATAATATCAGTTGAAATTATTATTAACATGGGGGCCAACACTCCCCAGTGCTGGTGGGTGCTCCTACTCCCGCCCCTGGCCCTGACTCCACACTTTCCCTGCCCTTACCCTGCCCCCATTCCAACCCTTTCCCCAAGGTCCCCGCCCCTACCTCTGCCCCCTCCCTGCCCTTGTTGGATCCCTTCCCCAAATCCCCTCCCCAACTCCGCCTCTTCCCTGAGCCTGCCACGTTCTCCCTCCTCCCCCATCCCTCCCAGCTGCGCAAAACAGCTGTTTCGTGGTGCAAGCACTGGGAGCTTGGGGGAAAAAGCGGGCAGGCGGTGCGCTCAGGGGAGGAAGCGGAGGTGGAGGTGAGCTGGAGTGGGGGGGTGCGGGTCTGGGAGCTCTGCACCCACTGATTTTTCCCCATGGGTGCTCCAGCCCCGGAGCACCCACAGAATTGGTGCCTATGATTATTAGTCTTTATTTAAACACAATAAAAAGAGCATATATAACAAAAGGAAAAACATAAATATTGAGAAATAGCATGTAAAACAGTGAACTGTACTGTGTTTGTATAAATATATATAAAGATAGTATTAGCCAGCATTCATTTATATTAGCGTAACAATCTTTCACATTTCTCCACAGCATTTCTTTCCATTCACTGCACTTCCATATGATAGGAGACATGCGTTGGAAATATATATGCCACGAGATTTATTTGACATGTTCAAGATTATCCTAAGGATTTATATATTTTTCCTCTTCTTCTCTTATGAGAGACTACTTTGGCCAATCCTGTGAAGACAACACATGCCCATACCCCTATGCACTGTGGGTAGTCCCAATTAAGTCAATTGGACTACTCACAGTGTGTACAATTAAGCACATGTATGTACTTACAGGATCAGGGCCCACCAGCCCAAGATATTATTTGTTATTAGTTTATTAAACTTATTTACAAATAGTCTCATTTATATGTTTGATTATTAATTGCAAAAGATGCAGAATTGGTTATCTGTTGCAAAAGATGTGGAATGTTATCATGTAAAGTTGTCCTTTAAGAAGAACACATACTGTACTTATAATATTATATTAATACTGTGAGAGCCCTGCAGAAACTCATTTTCTCCTCATTCATATTAGGCTTTAGATTATTTAACCTAATTTCAACAAAGACCATAACAGTAACTAATAATAATTAGCGCTTATATGAGATATTTTATCTGTAGTTCTCACAACATTTAGAAAGAAGAATAAGTACAGTAACTCTTCCCTTAACGCTGTAGTTATGTTCCTGAAAAAATGTGACTTTAAGTGAAACGATGTTAAGCGAATCCAATTGCCCCATTAGAATGAATGTAAATGGGGGTTAGGTTCCAGGGAAATTTTTTTTTGCCATACAGTACAGTACAGTACTATAGTTGGGAGGTGCCCCTGCTTTACCCCACACAGGCACAGCCCACTGGCACTGGAGACAATGAGGCAGGCAAGGAGGCTGAAGGTGCTGTAGGCTAGGAGAAGCATGCTGCGCAGCAGCAGTGGCAGCTTCCCCTACTTTGCAAGCACCAGGGGCGGGAGGCTCAACCCTCAGCCTGCCCATGCCACTCCTTCCCCCAAGCCCCCACTCATAACTCTCCTCTTCTTCCCCCCCTCTTTACTCCACACACCGTGTCTTCGCTTCTCCCCTCTCCCTCCCCTGCCTCTTGCCCATGGCAATCAGCTGGCTTGCAGCGTTCAGGAGGCAGGAGTGAGGGGGGAGGAGCGAGGACATGATACACAGGCTCCCCCCTCCCTCCCCTGCCTCCTGCCTGTGTCAATCAGCTGGTTTGTGGAGTTCGGGAGGCAGGGGAGGGAGAAGGAGCCTGCACACTGAGTCCTCGCTCCTTCTCCGTCCCTCTTGAACACTGCAAGCCAGCTGATTGCCGCGGGCAGGAGACAGGGGGAGGAGACAGAAGGCGCTGATCCGCAGGTTCTGCCGGCGGCGGAAGGTGCTGTGGGGATGTCTGTAGGGGAGCTGATAGGGGGACTGCCAGCTGTGGACAAAGCAGGCAGCCAAATGACATTATAGCGAAGCATTGCACAACTTTAAATGGAGCATGTTCTGTAATTAAGCAGAGACGTAAGATTGAAACAATGTTAATAGAGGGAACATTAAGTGGGGAGTTAATGTATCTGTCTTCCCATTTTACACATGGGGTAACCGAGGCTCCCTAGACCATCTTTCCTTCCCTATCCTTTAGCATCATGTACTTTATGGCCTACCCAGCACTATGGTTTGTGGATATATATATATATTTTTTCTTTTCCTTGCTTCCTTTAACTCAGGATTTTGAGTTTAGTGTAAGCTTTGGCTGCATTTCAGATGGTGATAGTGTTCCATTATCTTGTTTTCCATTTTGGCAAATGATATATTTGTGTGTGTGCCTATAAATTCTTTGCCCACAGTATATGATACCAGCTCTCCAGTGTTGTACGTATGCTGTTTTGCTAAATGATTCTTAGCCATAGATATTCCATCTTTTATTGTTTCTGCTCAGTGCTTCACTTTAATGTTGAAATAGTGACTTATTTTCCCCTGAGTTTGTTTTTCATTATCTATGGGTGCTATCCCTGGAACAACTTGGCTTTAAACTAGCTTGGAGAGAATACAGTGATTTCAATAAAAGTAATTCTTGTGTCAAGGCACAGGCATGTCATGAGTTGTAAATTAGATTTTACTGCTAACCCTTTGCCAGAATTTTACTTGCTGGTCTGTGCAATTCCTTGGTGGTGAGCAAAGTAGTTTCTCAGCTATTGTTTAAACAATTAGGGATGTAATTCCTGTACTGAAAGAGAAGGAACTTGTCATTCTTTTTTGTTCTTTATTTTATTTTGTTTTTAACTGTGTTTTTTCTTAAAAACGCAAGTGAAAATATATCTTTATAAATCTACTACTACTCATTACCATTCCTTTTCAAGTTTAAACATGTTCCCCAATGCAAAAATAATGGTGGACAGGCTCTATTTAAATGCAGACATTGCAAAAATTAAAAATACTGTGGTATAAATATTTTGCTGTTAGACCTCCAAAAGGAAGGTTGTGGCCAGGAGATGGGGTTTTAGCCAGTGTGCTATTGAACTTCAGCTTTTCTCAGTTGTGAAATGGTCACTTTGGGGGCTGTGCAGGTGAATGAAAACTAGAATTCCTTCCAGGCTGTTCAGAGTTACTCTAGTGGCCAAGTTGAGAATATGGGATGGCACAAAGATGTGAGCTATCCAGTGAGCTATCCATTCTTGTGCTGAGTGGAGTTAGAGAGGAATGGAGAATTTGTGCCACTTAAGAAATTGGTTTCTTTGTTAGCATTTTAGCCCTTAATAATAAGGCATTTTTCCTCCCCTGGATATTATCAGTCACTATTGCACACCTTTACTTACAGAAACTAATCATTTCCAGTCATGCAACACAGCTGATAGTATACGTGTATTGCATATTAAAGGAAAATTCATTGTAGTTTCTTTGAAGTGTGGCAAGTAAAAATATTTTTCCATTTTGCTGCTAATACTTTGGAGCCTCTGGTGCATGTAGGAATTGCTGCATTCTCTTTTCTCTCCTTGGCTAATGGTCAAATCAGATCAGAATGACAGTTTTAAAGACATTAAGACAGTGGTTCTCAAACTTTTGTATTGGTGACCTCTTTCACACAGCAAGCCTCTGAGTGTGACCCCGCTAATAAATTAAAAGCACGTTTTTATATATTTATCACCATTATAAATGCTGGAGGCAAAACGGGGTTTGGGGTGGAGGCTGACAGGTCATGACCCCCCAGGTAATAACCTCGCAACCCCCTGAGGGGTACCAACCCCCAATTTGAGAACCCCTGTATTAAGATATACAATATAATGAAGTTAAAAAACTAGACACCTGCTTGATGTTTCGTGTCTTAGAAAAAGTGACTTCATAATGTTGATTTCAGTAAAAAGTGTGGTCCAGAACTCCATGGGCCTTTTGCTGGCTCTGCTTCACATTATGGCTTCACATTATGAGCCAAATCTTTCTTAGCTTGCTGACATAAGTAATCCTACTAACTTCAGTAGGAACTGTTTACATGAATTGAGCAAGGAGGCTGTAGCCCAGTATCTTTGTACCTTGAGTTATCAACTTTGAAATTATTATTTATTATTAATTCATGCTAATGCCCCCTAGGGGCCAGAATTTTAAAGGTATTTAGGTGCCTAAAAGTGTAGTAGATAGGTGCCTAGTGGGATTTTCAGCAGTGCTTAAGTACCTAACTCTAATTGAAATCAGTGACAGTAAGGTGCGTAAATGCTTTTGAAAAACCTACTAGTCACTCCTATCTTCATCTTTATGTGACAAAATACTTTTGAAAATCTGGTCTTAGGTGCTTTGGAAACCCCAGGAAGGATGGTCCTTGCTCCAAGGACCTCACAATCTAAGGACAGACAAGTAGAAAGAGGCTAGGGAAAGGAAATGAGAATAGCAACAATTTACAGATCCCGTACAATCAAGTTGAGTGCATATATAATATAAGCTTCACTGCAGCACTGAGTATTTAAAAAAGAGATTTAAATGTGGACAGAGTAAAGCTTTGTAAGTGAGCTCAGGAGTTATATTCACACCAGCAAACAATGGGCTGTGAGCATTGCTACACACCATATATATTCTGACTTGACTAGTAGCCAGCACGTTAGTGTTACATCGTCATGATTATTCAAGCTATCAATGAGAATAGACATGAATGATTTTTGATACTTGTCTGGCTTGTCAAGAGAGTCAAGTCCTTTGTATATTTGTATTCTGAATGGCCGTTTTGAGCTAATGTCTAGCTGTCAAGTGTCATGTCCCAGGTTACTGAGAGAATTTTAATTAATGGTCACTGTCAATGTTAAAAATAGTTTGATTACAGTATCCCTGGTCATCTAAACCACAGTCCCAAAACATGGGGTTATCTATTCTGGCATTCGTCATTTCTAGGTTATACCTGAGATATCACTATAGAACATGTTTGTTCTCTGAGTTCCTCAAACACCAGTCAGGGATGTGGAGGGAATATTCCTGGATATCACACAAGACTTCTGAGGTTAGGACATCATTTCAGAAATAGACCCTACTTATTTTCTAATTAGCAGAGCTCTCTTGTTACAAACTCACAACCTAATTTTAGAAGGTAGATGGAGAATGACAGAACTAGCTGAAAGCAAAGAGACATTACTATTACACAGAAATCATGAAAATAGCTGTATATAAAATATTTTTGTTTCATTATGACTGAGACAATAGCCAGGCTGATATATACTGTAGCCCATGAGCAGCCTACATATACAGTTGTGGGGAATGTGGTATTCAGTCTCATTCTTGAAGGATCTTTCCCCACTGGAGTGAGTATGTGATACATGGACTGCAGTTATCAAAAGCGTTTCACTTAAGCAGTGTATGATCACTGCTGAGTTCATGAAAATACAAAATACAGTAGTATTTTTTTTCTGCTAATACATAATGCACATGCTATGACAGCACCTGCCAAAACATCTCTAGTCAAGATGTATTTGCATCACATTCTGATCGGATGCTTTCAGCATCAAGCTGTACAACCAACACAAAATAATTTCCCCCCCTAAATATCCCCATCAGACAAGAATTAAATATTAACATTAAACATTTATAAAATCAGATTTAATGAGAGCTTTAAAGCTTTTCTAATAAAATATAGATTGCATTTTTTTGTTTTTACTAAAACAAAGCTTGAGCTGCTGAAAAATAGCACTAAACACACATACGCAAACATATAAACTCTCCTATTGCTTGACAAGTGATGAAGAATGAAAAAAAAATGACCATCTGTCCCCTGTTCTTCCTTTCTCAATCACCATCTTCCCTTTCATTCAGACCTGTAAGTTGTGCATCATCTTTACCTGGGTTGTTTCAGATATTCTCATAACAAGGCTGTGTGTACATCTTGCTGATTCTTCCTGCATAACATTTCGTACATGTGGCCTTTCCCCTCTACAATTACATGTCCAGGTCTCACTATCTAGAGGACTGCACACTCCTCTTCTTCAGCCTTGATAAATGCTATATTTCACCACTTTTAGAGATTCAAAATGCTGTTGCAAAGATAATTTCCTCACATCATCACTTTGACCACGTCACTGCTGTATTTGCATCTCTCCATTGGCTCCCCTTTTTTCCATGGCATCAATCACAAACTGCTTGTGTTCACTCTTATGGCCCTTCATGTTCCATCCCCACATCACCAAACTTCTCTCCTACATTATTTCAATGTCGACTCCATCCTTTGTTCTGTCAGTGATATCAACCTGCATCATCCACTTGTTACATTTTCAAACAAGCACCTTTGTGCTTTCACCCATGCTGACCCTCATGTTTGGGAGGAGCTCCCCATACATATTTGGAAAGCCATCTCGTTATCCTCCTTGAAACTTGCCTTTGCTTTTGATGTCTACAAAAATCTTGACATCAGTTAAGCAGCTATGTGCTGAAACCACTGCTTGTCATGTTGACCAGTACTGCTTTCTTGTGCTCCCCTGTCTCTCTCTGTAATCACCTGTTATCTCTTATACTTAGTAAGGTCTTTGGGGCAGGCACAGTCTTTTTATTGTGAGTTTTTACAGCACCTAGCACACCAGGGTTGTGGTCCATGACTAGGGCTCCCAAAAGGTAAGGATAGTCTAGTAATTAGGATGTGAGCTTGGAACTTGGGAGACCTGGATTCAGTTGGCTTTACTTTAGTTCCACCATACATTTTCAGTGTGAGCTTGGGCCATGTCACTTGGTGCCAGATACACAGAGGTATTTAAATGTCTCAAGAAATCTCCTAAATATATGAGCCATGGGAGTTAGGTGCCTAACTTGCTTAGGTGCTTTTGAAAATCCCAGTAGGCTCCTGTCAGCATCTTTAGGCACCTAAATACCTGTGAAAATCTGGTCATTAGTCTCTCTGTGCCTCAGTTCCTCATTGACAAAGTGAGGAAAATAGTACTTTCCATCCTCATAGAGATGTTGTGAGGATAAATACATTAAAGACTGTGAAACATTCAGATACCATAGTAATGAGGGGCATATAAGTTCCTAAGATAGACTGTACCATAATAGAAATTAATAATAATAACAACAAGGGCTGTGAAGCAATAAAAAAAATTGTGATTAATTGAACTGTTAATAATAGAATACCATTTAAATATTTTGGATGTTTTCTACATTTTCAAATATATTGGTTTCAATTACAATACAGAATACAAAGTATACAGTGCTCCCATTATATTTACTTTTTGATTAAAAGTATATGAACTGTAAAAAAAAAAGAAAGAAATAGTATTTTTCAGTTCACTAATACAAGTACTTTAGTACAATCTCTTTATCATAAAAGTTGAACTTACAAATGTAGAATTATGTAAAAAAAAACCCTCTGCTTTCAAAAATAAAACAATGTAAAATTTTAGAGCCTGCAAGTCCGCTCAGTCCTACTTCTCATGGCAGTGTTGTAACCAGCATCACAAGATATTTACGTGCCAGATGTGCTAAAGATTCATATGTCCATTCATGCTTCAACCACCATTCCAGAGGACATGTAGCCATACTGTTGACAGGTTCTGCTTGATAACAATCCAGAGCAGTGCGGACTGATGCATGTTCCTTTTCATTATCTGAGTCAGATTCCACCATCAGAAGGTTGATATTCTTTTCTTTTCTTTTCTTTTTTTGGTGGTTCAGGTTCTGTAGTTTCCACATTGGAGTGTTGCTCTTTTAACACTTCTGAAAGCATGCTCCACACCTTGTCCCTCTCAGATTTTGGAAGGCACTTAAGATTCTTAATCCTTGGGTTGAGTGCTGTAGCTATTTTTAGAAATCTCACATTGGTATCTTCTTTGTGTTTTGTCAAATCTGCAGTGAAAGTGTTCTTAAAATGAACAACACGTGCTGAGTCATCATCCAAGACTGCTATAACATGAAATATATGACTGAATGTAGGTAAAACAGAGCAGGGGACATACAGTTCTCCCCCAAAGAGTTCAGTCACAAATTTAATTAATGCATTATATTTTTAACGAGTGTCATCAGCATGGAAGCACATCCTCTGGAATGGTGGCTGAAGCATGAAGGTGCCCACAAATGTTTAGCATAGCTGGCATGTAAATACTTTGCACTGCCGGTTACAAAAGTGCCATGCAAATGCCTGTTCTCACTTTCTTGTGACATTGTAAATAAAAAGAGGGCAGCATTATCGCCTGTAAATGTAAACAAACGTGTTTGTCTTATTGATTGGCTGAAGAAGAAGTAGGACTGAGTGGACTTGCAGGGTCTAAAGTTTTACATTGTTTTGTTTTTGAGAGCAGTTATGTAACAAAAAAAATCTACATTTGTAAATTACACTTTCACAATAAAGAGATTACATTAAGGTACTGGTATGAGGTGAATTGCAAAATACTATTTCTTTTGTTTATCATTTTTACAGTACAAATATTTGTAATAAAAATGTCAACTTTGAATTCAGTTACAACACAGAATACAATGTATACAAAAATGTAGCTAGCATCCAAAATATTTAATAAATTTCAGTTGGTATTCTGTTGTTTAATGGTGTGTTTAAAACTGTGATTAATTGTGATTAATTTTTAAATCATGATTAATTTTTTAGCTAATCGTGCAAGTTAACTGTGATTAATCAATATCACTAATAATAACCATAATCCTGCAACTGGACCATAAAACCATGAGTGTCACATTGAGAGAACATGGCAATAGAGAAAGGAATGTGGAGAGCACATCTTAAGAGTACTTAAGTGTTAAGGCAGACTATTGTTATTAACAATATTGAATACTTTGCCCATCTACAGGATCTTTCATACCAGGATATCGAAGTGATTTAAAAAAAAAATTAAGAATGTGAGGTAAATAGTGTTATTACCCTGGCTTTATAGAGTAGAAAACTGAAACGGAGATCTTTCCCCAGTTCGCCACACTCATTTCCTGCAGGCATAAAGCTGGGAGGGAGGAAACTCTAGTTTTTAGGAAGAGACATGTAATAGTTATGGGGTATTTGATCATTATAAGAATAGATAGCTAGGTTTGCGATGACTGGGAGAACCACATGGTGACTTGCTAGTCTGTGCAAAGGTTGTGTATCTCTCAAGACATCTAGATAGACTTATGTGTAGTGCTGGTGAGAAGCGGGTGGTTCTGGTACATGACATAAGGAAGAGTAGGAGAGAGGTCCTGGAGATTGAAGTCCAGGACCTCCATGGTGGTAAGTCTCTGAAATGCTTCCAGTTCCATGTGCAGGACCAGTTAGACAGGCGGAACAGCAGAGTTTCAGTGCATGGATGAGATGATGGTGTAGGGAGGTGGGGCTTGGATTTATTAGGAACTGGGGAAACTTTGGGAAAGGGGAAGCTTATACAGGAAGGATGGGCTCCACCTAAACCAAAATGGAAAGAGATTGCTGGCACTTAAAATAAAAAAAGGCCATACAGTTTTTAAACTAAGGTTTGGGGGAAAGCCTACAGGTGTGGAGGAGGGCATGGTTCAGACAGCGACATCCCTTAGTGGAGGATCTATTAATGGAGATCCTCTATGTCCTAGTAAAGAAGAGAGGATGGAAGATGATAAAATATGGGTAGGAGCTGATGAGAAACAGTTAAAAAGAGTCCCATTCAATTATGTCATGTAATGGCAGACAGCTAAAAAAGTGCTTCTATACAAATGCTAGAAGTCTAAATAATAAGATGGGTGAACTAGAGTGCCTCATATTAAATGAGGATATTGATATAATAGGCATCACAGAAACTTGATGGAATGAGGATAATCCATGGGACACAGTAATACCAGGATATAAAATATATCTGAAGGATAGAACAGGTTGTGCTGGTGGGGGAGTGGCATTATATGTGAAAGAAACCATAGAATCAAATGAACCAAACTGTATCATAGAATATCTCAGGATATTAATTCCATGCTCGAATAATAAGAATATAGCAGTAAGGATCTACTACTGATCAACTGACCAGGACGATGATAGTGACTGTGAAATGCTTAGGGACATTAGAGAGACTATTAAAATTAAGTACTCAGTAATAATAGGGGATTTCAACTATCCCCATATTGGCTGTCTACATGTCACCTCAGAACGGGATGCAGAGATAAAGATGACTCCTTAAATGGAGGAATTCTTTATTTAGTCCCTAAGTGGAGCACAGGATCTGGTCCAAGAGGTAAATATAGCTGGACTGCTTGGTAATAGTCACCATAATATAATGAAATGTAACATCCCAGTGGCGGGGAAAACACCACAGCAGCCCAAGATGGTACCATTTAATTTTAGAAAAGGGAACTACACAAAAATGAGGTAGTTAGTTAAACAGAAATTAAAAGATACAGTGCCATTCAGTGCCATAAGTGAAATCCCTGCACACTGCATGGAAACTTTTTAAGAGGCTCAACTTAAATGTATACCCCAAATTAAAAAGCATAGTAAGAAAACCAAAAAACTGCCACCATGAAGTAACAGAAGCAGCAAGAGGCAAAAAGGCATCCTTTAAAAAGTGGAAGTTAAACCCTAGTGAGGAAAATAGAAAGGAGCATAAACTCTGGCAATGAAGTGTAAAAATATAATTAGGCCAAAAAAGAATTTGAAGAACAGCTAGCCAAAGACTCAAAAAGTGATAGCATCTATTTTAAATACATCAGAAGCAGGAAGCCTGCTAAACAAGTAGGGCCACTAGACAATCAAGATGCTAAAGGAGCACTCAAGGACAATAAGGCCATTGCGGAGAAACTAAATAAATTCTTTACATTGGTCTTCATGGCTGAGGATGTGAGGAAGATTCCCAAACCTGAGCCATTTATTTTAGGTGAGAAATCTGAGGAACTGTCCCAGATTGAGGTTTCATTAGAGGAGGTTTTGGAACAAATGAATAAACTAATAAGTCACCAGGACCAGACGGTATTCACCCAAGAGTTCTGAAGGAACTCAAATGTGAAATTGCAGAATTAGTAACTATAGACGCTAACCTATCATTTAAATCAGTTTCTGTACCAAAGGACTGGAGGATAGCTAACGTGACACCAGTTTTTTTTTAAAGGGCTCCAGAGGTGATCCCAGCGATTACATGCCAGTAAACCTGACTTCAGTACTGGGCAAACTGGTTGAAACTATAGTAAAGAACAAAATTGTCAGACACATAGATGAACACAATTTGTTGGGGAAGAGCATGGTAGTTGTAAAAGGAAATCATGCTTTACCAATCTAGTAGAATTCTTTTAACTCAACAAGCATGTGTACAAGGGGGATCCAGTGGATATAGTGTACTTGGATTTTCAGAAAGCCTTTGACAAGATCCCTCTCCAAAGGCTGTTAAGCAAAGTAACCTGTCATGGGAGAAGAGGGAAGGTCCTCTCTGGATCGGTACCTGGTTAATAGATAGGAAACAAAAGGTAGGAATAAATGGTCAGTTTTCAGAATGGAGAAAGGTAAATAGTCGTGTTCCCCAGGGGTCTGTATTGGGCCCAGTCCTCTTCAACATATTCATGAAAGATGTGGGAAAAGGGGTAAACAATGAGGTGGCAAATTTGGCAGATGATACAAAACTACTCAAGATAATTACTTCCAAAGCAGACTACTAAGAGCTACAAAGGGATCTCACAAAACTGGGTGACTGGGCACAAAATGGCAGATGAAATTCAGTGCCGATAAAGGCAAAATAATGCACATTGGAAAACATAATCACAACTATACATATAAAATGATGGTGTCTAAATTAGTTGTTATGACTCAAGAGAGAGATCTTGGAGTCATTGTGGATAATTCTCTGAAAACATCCATTCAATGTGCAGCGGCAGTCAAAAAAGCGAACAGAATGTTGGGAATCATTAAGAAAGGAATAGATAATAAGACAGAAAATATCATATTGCCTCTATATAACTCCACTGTACTCCCACATCTTGAATATTGCGTGCAGATGTGATCGCCCCATCTCACAAAAGATTTCTTGGAATTGGAAAAGATTCAGAAAAGAGCAACAAAAATGATTAGGGGTAAGGAACATCTCCCATATGAGGAGAGATTAATAAGACTGGGACTTTTCCGCTTGGAAAAGAGATGACTAAGAGAGGATGTGATAGAAGTGTATAAAATCATGACTGATGTGGAGAAAGTAAATAAGGAAGCGTTATTTACTCCTTCTCATAACACAAGAACTAGGTGTCACCAAATGAAATCAATAGGCAGCAGGTTTAAAACAAACAAAAGGAAGTATTTGTTCACACAACTGTCATAACCTAGTTCCAGATTTGGACCTTAGCATCCAAAATATGGGGGTTAGCATGAAAACCTCCAAGCTTAGTTACCAGCTTGGACCTGGTAAAGCTGCCACCACCCAAAAAATTAGAGTGTTTTGGGGCACTCTGGTCCCCCAAAAAACCTTCCCTGGGGACCCCAAGACTCAAATCCCTTGAGTCTCACAACAAAGGGAAATAAACCTTTTCCCTTCCCCCCTCCAGGTGTTCCTGGAGAGATACACAGAAGCAAGCTCCGTGAATCTAAACAGAGGGATTCCACCCTCTCTATTTCCAGTCCTGGAAACAGAAGTACTTCCCTCTTCACCCAGAGGGTATGCAAAGTCAGGCTAGTAAATCTAACACACACAGATTTCCCCCTGACTTCTTCCTCCCACCAATTCCCTGGTGAGCACAGACTCAATTCCCTGGAGTTTCCCACTAAAGAAAAACTCCAGCAGGTCTTAAAAAGAAAGCTTTATGTAAAAAGAAAAAAAAATACATAAAAATGGTCTCTCTGTATTAAGGTGACAAATACAGGGTCAATTGCTTAAAAGAAATATGAATAAACAGCCTTATTCAAAAAGAATACAATTTAAAGCACTCCAGCAACTACACACATGTAAATACAAAAAAAAAACCATATAAATCACTATCTGATCTTTTGTACTTACAACTGGGAAACAGAAGATTAGAAAGGAAGGAAACAGAGATCCTCTCATAGCCGAGAGAGAGATAGGCACAAGAAAAAGAACAAAGGACTCACACACAAACTTCCCTCCACCCAGATCTGAAGAAATCTGGTTTCCTGATTGGTCCTCTGGTCAGGTGTTTCAGGTACTTCTTTCCAGGTGTAAGAGACATTAACCCTTAGCTATCTGTTTATGACACGCCCCCCAAATTGCAGACAGTGGGGAAGCTCACTGGCGGCGATTTCCTTCTAGAACTTTAAAATAAACAGATTAATACAACACATGCACCTTTACATATACCACTAAGTATATAACTAACAGACTTCTACATTTTAAGAACACTTTTTAACTACTGGAATCTGGGAAACTCTCACGGGAGAGTGCATCAACTACTTTGTTAGAAGCTCCTGAGATGTGCTGAATTTCAAAATCAAAATCTTGGAGAGCTAAA
The DNA here is from genome assembly GCF_007399415.2 of Gopherus evgoodei. Classification (NCBI taxonomy): domain Eukaryota; kingdom Metazoa; phylum Chordata; order Testudines; family Testudinidae; genus Gopherus; species Gopherus evgoodei. The sequence goes on along the minus strand of NC_044330.1, from coordinate 74,876,044 downwards.
CTCCAACGAAGAAGTTTCTTGTTGTTCCCCTTGGCAGTATGAAGCCACTTTAGTGCAGCATGGTCAGTTTGTAGCTGGAACCGCCATCCCCAAACGTATGGGCGTAGCTTTTCCAGGGCGTACACAATGGCATAGCATTCCTTTTCACTGACTGACCAATGACTTTCCCTCTCAGACAGTTTCTTGCTGAGAAACACGACAGGATGGAAGTTGTGATCTGTTGCTTCCTGCATGAGAACTGCTCCTATACCATGCTCAGATGCATCCGTGGTTACTAGGAATGGCTTGTCAAAATCCGGGGCCCTGAGCACAGGGTCAGACATGAGCGTTGCCTTAAGCTGGGTAAAGGCCTTTTGACACTTATCAGTCCACTTAACTGCATTTGGCTGGGTCTTTTTGGTCAGGTCGGTCAGTGGGGCAGCGATTTGGCTGTAGTGTGGTACAAATCGCCTGTAGTACCAGCCAAGCCTAAGAAGGATTGGACCTGTTTCTTTGACCTTGGGACAGGCCACTTTTGGATAGCATCCACCTTGGCCTGTAGGGGGTTTATGGTTCCTCGACCCACCTGGTGCCCCAGGTAAGTCACTCTGTTTTGGCCTATTTGACACTTTTTGGCCTTAACAGTTAGTCCGGCCTGCCTGATGCGCTCAAAGACCTTTTCCAGGTGTAGTAGGTGTTCGGGCCAGGAGTCTGAAAAAATGGCCACATCATCGAGGTAGGCAACTGCATATTCTTCCAGTCCTGCTAGTAGACCATCTACCAGCCTCTGGAAGGTGGCGGGTGCATTTCGAAGGCTGAAAGGAAGGACATTAAATTCAGACACCCCCACATGGGTGACGAATGCTGACCTCTCCTTGGCAGGTTCATCTAGCGGTACTTGCCAGTACCCCTTGGTTAAGTCTATTGTAGAGATGAACTGGGCACGTTCAGGTTACTTCTTTCCAGGTGTAAGAGACATTAACCCTTAGCTATCTGTTTATGACAACAACACACAGTCAGCCTGTGGAACTCTTTGCCAGAGGATGTTGTGAAGGTCAAGACTATAACAGGGTTCAAAAAAGAACTAGATAAATTCATGGAGTCTAGGTCCATCAATGGTTATTAGCCAAGATGGACAGGGTTGGTGTCCCTAGTCTCTGTTTGCCAGAAGCTGGGAATGGGCAACAGGGGATGGATTACTAGATGATTACCTGCTCTGTTCATTCCTTCTGGGGCACCTGGCCTTGGCCACTGTTGAAAGACAGGATACTGAGCTAGATGAACCTTTGGTCTGGGCCAGTATGGCCGTTCTTATGTTCTTATGAAAATAGTTATTGAACACATGAGTGCAGAGCTGGGTCCTAGGTAAGGTTATCCTAGATGTGTGAATGTGACATGATTTTTGTTTGTTTGTTGATTTTATTTATTTAAGGTAAGTATGTTTTTGGAGCATGTTTTCTCAGTCTGTCATTCCATAGACATTATTCCAGTTTGTCCACAGGCATTCCTGTTGGTGTGTGAGATAAGCTTTTCTGGTTCTATTAGTGAGCATGGCATTACATGCTTGTGCACATATACCTCTGCCCTCCTTTTCTTTTCCTCACTCCATCAATTAATTACATCTGCTTAGTCCTATCAAGCAAATAAATTAGTAACTGCGGAAGGGGATGTGATCATCCTTTGATGTCAGGAGTTAGGATCTATTCATGTCATGAGATTAATAAGAAAGAACCAGTCTGTTTGACTGAGGCATATTGTAGAAGAAATGCATCCGGTAGACTTTGCTTTTAGGTAAGAAGTACCATGTTGTATGTCTTTAGCAAAGTTAGTTGGTTTGGTTGAGGATCCTTTCAGAGCCAACATTTCTATTTCTCAGTTCTTCGAAAATGAATTGTATGTGTATACAAGCTCGAAAGTTATATATTATTTTATTTTTTGGTGAGTTTAGTGGATTTTTTCTGACCATAAATGTGAGGGCTGTTAGCTCTTCCTAGAGTCAAGTGTATTGAAGATGGTATCTGTATCAGTCTTCTTATTGCCAATATATATGTAGCTTGACTTTCAACTTTGGTCCTAGACTTGTAAAAAGGGATTGCCATTTGTGCTAACTTTAGTGGAGGTTTTGTGATGAGATCAGAGGTCACAGACAGAGATCTTCAAATTCTTTTATGTCTTCTTATTTCTGCTCTGTTTGAAACCAGGTTTTCAAAGGTTAAGAAAAAGCTATAAATCTACATACCCTCTAATCTCTGAGCTCACCTTTTAAATTCAGGTTATGGCTTAATCGCACTATTTCCCTTGATATTCTGGGTAATATTCTGCTAAATCCAGAGGAAAAAAATAAATATCAGATAGGTTTGCACTGTGTCCTTTATTCTGGTTTGATCCAAGTTGCATCCTTAAATTAGCAAAGGCATGGTATATCAATGGAAATATTTTAGCATTATGAATAATAAATATTTTATTATCTTTGCCTGCAGAGATGAAGATTTTGTGGCAATAAATTGCAATAGAGAGGTGGCAGAACATCTCACTGGGACCTCATTTCATCAAGGCATTTGTGCCTGAATTTAATCATCTGAATATTCCCCTGGGACTCTGTGGATATTTTCACGTTTAAAGTTAGGCATGAGCTTAAGTGCTTTGCTGAATTAGGATCCAAAGTGTGATCTTTGCTTTCTGCAAAGAGTGACCTCTGGTGGCACTAATGTATTCTATTATTATTTGTTAGTGCTAAATGCCTATTCCCTCTCCTCTCCTCCCAAATTATCATATAAAAGGATGTATAAAGTCACTAGTGCTAAAATGTGAGACGTTACTGAGGTAGATGATACAGCTGCTGTGCATTTGTTTTTTAACACTCCTATTTTCAGAAGTGTGTTCACTTACAAAAGTAATAATTAATCTATAAGAATGTTCTTGTTAATATAGAGAATGATCAAACGGTGTTTTTCTGTTACTAAAATCTTTAGAATTCTCAGGGTCAACACTTTTGAGGTGTAGTTAAAAAAAATAAAAGGGAACCATTTCAGCTTGACAAAAGATTTCATAAGAGAAATATAACCAGACAACGTGTGGTCACTCTAGATTTCATACCACTATGACAAATAATAGGGATATTGACCTAGGTGTCCTGGACACATTCTAACACAAGTAATTTATTTGTGCCTCCCTACATTGCTCTTATACTTTCAGCTAGGTTATGGCATTGTTTCTTCACTTTTCAATTGTTGTGTAGCGTTGCTATGTATTGTTAAACATTTGTCATATTTGACATTGTAGGTGGCTTCATTCACTGGGGAATGAAGTGATATCATATATCTACCTATCTCACAGGAGTGCTTTGAAGCTCAAGCAGTTAATGTTTGTTAGTGCTTTGAAATCCTTAGCCGAAAAGTGATGTTGATGTGCGAAGTATTATTAGAAGAATTATAAATGCACTGTGTTGGTAATATGAACATCTTGTAGCTGTTCTTGTAATGTGTCCCCAAATTAGTGTTTGATCCTCTGTACCTTAAACAGTGTTTTATATGGCTCAGACAGCTCACTCAGAAGTTGATGACCTACAAAGGGAAGACACAGAAATGCACATAAAATACAATAATGTTGGCAGATTGCATAGGGGATGTAACATTTGAGCATTTGTACTAGGAATAACAGGTTACAGTAACTGCTTCAGCTCAAACTGTGCAGTTCACACTTCACAGAGAGTCTATAGCTAAGAGAGTACATTGAACTGGCTAAAGCTCATATTTATAGTTTATTTTTGTATCAAATAGAGATATTAACAAAGAAATTGAACAAATTTCTCAGCTGGTATATAACTAGCTCTCAGCATTGTATCTAGAATGTATTAGCATGATCTAGTACAAACTTTTTATGCCTACATATATAGTCTAATATAAATATCATACAAGTAGCATATAGGTACTAACAGTCTTATTTCACAATGGACTACATTAACTCATACAATTAATTCCTATAGAGATGGCAGAGGGAGGAGGGGAATAATACCATGTAAATTGTCCTTTTGACTCTGGCTCACTTTTTTTCCTGTTCCTGGGAGATGCTTTGGAGGGACGTGTGCAGGGTTATGGGAAGGTGGAGGTGCACTTCTCTCTTTCCAATCCCTACCTAGTAATGCAAAGGACAATGTGTGTTATGGTATTTATGAGTGAAGTATCCGTTGCTGAAAGCTGGGACATGAACATAATCCTAACTGGATCAGAACATACATATTTCAGCCGGAATGCCTATCAACCTGACCATTGCAAGTCATCCTGCTTCCTTCTGAGCAGATGTCACATTTTACATACTTATCATTTATTTGCTTATGTGGAAAAATAATAATGATTTAATATATGGCCTGTTGTGTTCTTTTACTGTAATATTGTACAGTTTTGTCTTGGCACTTAACCTCAGTGAAATCAGTTTGGGATATATAAATAATAGCATTACAGTAAATCAGGCACCTCACAGAATCTCTCTGAAAGGTCGAGTAGCAATTTCCATTTGTGCAAGTGTGTGTATGTCTGCATCTATTTACATGAATTGTATTTTGCATATTATATATTTAATATATATTCAAAACAGTTTCATATTCTGGCTATGTACATGTGCATACAACTCACATTGAAACCAACAGAAACCCAGAATATGAATATCAGAAGCCAGAATATGATCCTCTCTATTTTAATCATGGTGGATGCTAATTCTCAGTTCCTCTGTTTGCTCATCTGTTTTAATATCTATTCATAAAGTGTGGTGTTGGTTTAATTACCTGACTGTAGCCCATAAGCTCAATAAGCTGTCTCAATTCTAGTGTATGCCCATAACTTTTGGTTTTGTCACCCCTTTTAAAATACTTGTTGAAGAAAACAATTTGTACTATAAACAAGTCAGTTTATCATTCATTAGATGCTGGTAAATAAGTGTCGTCTTTTTTTCAGTTGGTATTAAATTACTAAATTTAAATTAAATTACTAAATCTAAATTAAATTATTATTTAGATTTTTTTCTTTTATTCTAAGGAATTCTGACTGTATGGAAATAGAAAGAAAAGTTAATGAGGCACTTTTCCATTACCTTACAATTTATATTTTATTTATGTTACTTGCATGATATACCTTTCAGGCACACAGAGACATAGGTTCAAGTGAATTATACTTTCCATTTAACTGCAGGTTTCCAAGTTTCTCTCGGGATGCATTTTTATTAAAAGAGAGCACACAGAGTGGAGTTTAGGTTCCCCAAGGAACTAGAATATAGTGAGCACTGATTGCTCTACAGATTCATAGGCAAAAGGGGGAAAAGCTGTGATTAAGTAACATCAAGACTGTGTGACCCAATGGGAAACTGAAAGAGAGTTAATGTTAAGGGCCCACGTCTTGCTAACAGAGGCATATGAACATTCCCATTGATTTCCCATGCATTTGTTTCTGAGGGTGGATTTCAGCCTTAAGGCTCCAGGGCCATCCGGGGGGGAGGGGGAGCAAGAGGGGCAATTTGCCCCAGGCCCCGCAGGGGCCCCCACGAGAGTTTTTCGGAGGCCCTGGAGCAGGGTCCTTCACTGGCTCCGGGGACCCGGGAAAACTCTTACGGGGCCTGGGCCCCCAGAGCTTCTTCCGCTCCAGGTCATCGTCAGCAATTCAGCGGCGGGGGGGGAGGGGTACTTCCGCTCTGGGACCCGCTGCTTAAGTGCCCCAAAGACCCGCGGCGGGGGGTCTTTCTGGCACTTCGGCGGCGGATCCTGGGCGGGCCCCTGCCACCGAAGACTCCAGGCCCCCTGAATCCTCTGGGCGGCCCTGTAAGGCTCTATGTCAGGCGTGGCCAACGTGAGCCTGAGAAGGAGCCAGAATTTACCAATGTACATTTCCAAATAGCCACAGTAATATGTCAGCAGCCCCCTCCATCAGTAACCCCCCCTGTGCTCCCAGAGCCTCCACCCTCGCCGATCAGTGCCTCTCCCTCCCTTCCTGCACCTCCCAATCAGCTGTTTTATGGCATGCAGGAGGCTCTGGGGGTGGGGGAAGGAGCGAGGGCATGACAGACTCAGGGGAAGGGATAGGAAGGGGTAGAGTGGGGGCAGGGCTTGTGGCAGAGCCAGGGGTTGAGCAGTGAGCACCCCCTGGCATATTGGAAAGTTGGTGCCTGTAGCTCCAGCCCCAGAGTTGGTGCCCCTGCTGTATGTCTCCTTAATTTGCTTCTACCTTTAACTCACCATGAGGCGTATATGTATATCACAGGCCTGCATATAATGTTAGGTGCCCTCTGCTCTGCAGTGCCGCAAAATACAGTTTATGTACTATCTATGTACTTATATATCTCCTGTCACCATAATTTCTGAGCACCTCGATTAATTAAGAATGGGATTTCATTGCCCTTACTTTGTAAGTTATGTATAGACATTTTATTTTCATGCTAAGGACCCGAGCCTTTGAATATTTGCTGCCAAGCATAGCACTTATTACCGTAAAAGTAAATGTATAAGTAAAAAGTGGTCTATAATTTTGAAAGCAAGAGAAATGTATAAAAAATGGCTGGATGACTTTCTATCAAATGTAAAAAAAAAAAGTGCATGCCAACCAGGGAAATTTCATTCTCAGAGCTCAGTGCTTTCAAAAATTATAAAAGTACAAACTGTTTTGCTGCTAATACATGAAAATGTGCTACTAGTGATCACTGTGACTTTTCATTTCTCTATGGATGTGGAAGTCCAGTATAATTAGGAAGAACCAAGTAACTTTTTACTCAATTGAGTAAGTCTCCAGTCTAGCAGAACACTTAGATACTTGTATAACTCTAAGCACTTGAGTAGGCCTTCTGAAGACATTAACATTTTGCTGGAACAAGGCCAAATGCTACATAATGTTATACTTCTGCATTTGTCTGCACACTTTTAAATAATCATTACTGATTAAAAACCTACAATTTCTTCCATTTTGTTTTAGACAGAAAATAACATTTGTTAAGTAACTGACCATCTTATCGATGGGTTTTAAATGGCCATTTAGATTTTAAAGAGCATTTTAGTATGCAATTACTGTACGTTAAAACCTCTACTAAAATTGTAGGCCTAAAGATGGAAACACTGTATTTGTGCTGAGAGTTTATATTAGATTTTCATACTAATTCTCTTTGTGGAGTTTTGCTTCATATGTAGAGCACCCATGTAAATGTTTATCATTATTTTTTAAGGTAAAAACCAGATTTTTAGACCTTCGTTTGCTCGTATTTTCTCTTGTGTATGGTATATACCAGGGGCAGGCAACCAATGGCACGTGTGCTGAAGGCGGCACGCGAGCTGATTTTCATTGGCACTCATACTGCCTGGGTCCTGGCTACTGATCTGGGGAGCTCTGCATTTTAATTTACTTTTAAATTAAGCTTCTTAAACATTTTAAAAACCTTATTTACTTTACATACAACAATAGTTTAGTTATATATTATAGACTTATAGAAAGAGACCTTCTAAAAACGTTAAAATGTATTACTGGCATGTGAAACCTTAAATTAGAGTGAGTAAATGAAGACTTGGCACACCACTTCTGAAAGGTTGTCAACTGCTGGTGTATACACATGGGGTAAAGAAGGTTTTGGGATGGGGAAAGATTGCAAAGAACCTTCCCCCTCTCTCTCATACCTCTGGGAAGAGTCTAGTCCCCACTTAGGTCCTTGTGTTTCTGGACTGCAAAGACTTGCGGGTCTTTAGAATCATAGAATATAAGGGTTGGAAGGGACCTTGGGAGGTCATCTAATCCAACCCCCTTCTCAAAGCAGGACTAATCCCCAGACAGATTTTTTGCCCCAGATCCCTAAATGCCCCCCAAGGATTGAACTCACAACTCTGGGTTTAGCAGGCCAATGCTTAGTACTAGTGGCAACGCTCTGGCTATGTATTATCCTTGTCCCTACTTTTGTCAGAGCCAGGTGGGAGCGTGGTAGTGCTGAATCCTCTCTCCCTGCGGGCTCATAACGCTGCTTTGCTTCCTGTGGACTGGGTAGCAGATCAGGAATATAGACACACTTATATGAGCAATTTAATAGACACGCCCTGAATGATGCAAAATTTGACAGACACGGAGACAGTACTCTCAAATTAGCAGCTGGAAGTGAAAGCTGGAACTTTAAAGTACTCAGAAAAATGTAAAAAGAACAACAGAAATAATGTCTTTGTTTGGCAAGAAAAATTATCACCGAATGAGATCTGATGAGATGTCCTCATTGACTGTTCAACCCCCTCAGCAGGCTGACCATCATCCAAATGTAGGAAAGGAGGAATTAAAAGAAAAAGTGCTGCTGGGAGTGCAAGTTACATCTAAGCATGCATGTAATTCCACACCAAAGATTTCAAATGCTGCTCCTATTCACACACTGTATTTAACTTCATAAAAGAGATTTTATTTCAAAATTTGCTGCCTCTCAATAGGAGTAAGCACACTGAGATATATGCAATACCAAATTGCTTTTCAAGAGAGAGGAGAATTTTTTTGTAAACCATGGTGGTCATTTTTTGTTATAGCTAATTAGTTTCATTAATTAGTAATATCTCCCAGAATAGCTGTAATTAATGCTGTAGGTCTTATAAAATTAAACCAGTGGCAGTGGTAATCTCTTGCCAAAAGATATGGATTTTGGTAGAAATGCACAGGAGTTAATGTTTAAAACAAAGTTAGTATAGAAAGTAATGGAGGAGCAGTGCCAGCTTGAGTTAAGTCCAAAGTTGGAAGCTGTGTAGCGCAGGTGCTTTGATGGATTCTTAACATTATACTAGCTGTCCCCAGAGCCTAAAGTTCTGAGGAACTGATTTCATTAATCTGTTGCAGTATTTAAATATCAGGAATGCCTGTTTCTCTCAGTATTTTTGAAACGGTATCAGAGCTTTGGGCTGAGATGAACAACAGAAAAAAAGTGGCATTACAAAATGAATGTAGGAGTTGTGCAACCAGTAAGTAACAGCAATGGAGAGAAAATGTGGCTTGTGTTGAAAAGACACTAATATGTCAGATATAGATTTAAGTCCTGCAACTGGACTTCAAAATTTTGAATTGAGAAGGGCGCTGAGTTGGCTCAGATACGTATCCAGGCAGATATAGGTTCAGTTCAAATCCATAATGTCACTTGCACACGGTTATTTGTGAGAGGATTTTTTGTCTGTTTCTTTGGCCTGACTACTCTTCCAATAGAATCTTAATTTAATATATTTAAAAAGAAAAAAAAAAGGTTGATTTTAAAATTCTGTGGAAAAATGTGTCCTTCTAAGAAACAAAAAAAAGTGGTGTAAATATTTTACATTGTATTCTGACTGTGAGACCCCAGCACAACAGCTTAATACTGAAACCGAATTATTATCTGATGTATAAGCCACATCTTCAGAGTGCATTATACAGCCTCCTCCTTAGACTTTAATTCTTATGTGGTGGCTAGACTGTTCCTTCCCGAGCCCCTCACCCACCCACAGCAGAGATATAATGCACACTTTAATAGGACATTCTTGATAAGCAAAAATTTAAAAACTGCTATTTAGTTGAAATTATAGAATATAATCATAGCTTTCCTAGGACATTTAAACACAGAACATATGTTAATGAGCATCCTTGAGACATTATTTAAGGTTGTTTAAACCTGGGGGACTGACCCCTTCTCCCTGTGGACTTTATGGATGCTGTCACACAGCCACATATTCACTTTCACACCCTATAAATAAATCCTAACACAACATAGCCAGTCACACAAGCATTCATTCTTCAGCAAGTTAAAAATAAATTCAGGCTTATAATAAATTCCATCATCCCCACTTGCAAACAAGAAAGTTAGAATAACTTTCCTATTTGGAACTGGGCTATGGGTCAGACAAGTTTATCTTCTGAAACCACCATCTTGATAGTGGAGAGTTATTTTAAAGCTCATCAAGATGACAGTAATTTAAAATAAAAAATTTCATATGAAGTATGTATGTCCCTACAAACTAATCTTCTCACACTGTCCTTTTGTGTGATGAACATTAGCGTTAATCACCATAAAACAAATACTTCAAAAATAATAATAATTCAGTGCTATAAAAGAGACGTTAGGCAAGGCTTAGCTACATTTGTGTGCACTTCCACAGTTCTGGAATCAATTTTCAAGTCTGATTTTATTTTTTTACCAATACCACCTTTCCCACTGTGCAGAAACAACATACTGCTAACAGCATCTTGTGAATGTTCCTGTAATGCTGTTACGCTATGATAAATTCTAGCAATAAAAAAGAACTACTTTGGTGTCAGTTCATAGTTTGACCATGACAGAAAAAGTTATTAAATGAGAGCTGTAAAGAGATGAGAGGGACTATGCAGAGGAGTACTGTAAGAAAGCATGTTTACAAAGTGAAATGATATTATCTGGTACACTGGTTTTCCACATCCATCTTCTCTTAAGATGGTAAATTGTAGCTGTGCTAAAATGATTGTGCAATATTGATGATCCAGCTTCTTTACAAAAGCTCAATTTCTTCTGCAGAGTTTATATAATTAAAATGCTGAGAGGAAATCCATTTGTTGAAGCTGTATTAGAAATATTTAGAAGTTACTTTAACTTTTAGCTAAATCATTTCCCTACCTTGTAACTTTACTTCTTGGTGCAAACGTTGTCAACCTGACGCCATACTGGGTAATATAAGCTAATATAGGGCACAGGAGGCAGTGCCATCTTTGATCACATTATATCTGAATTGCTGCCATCGATCAACTAGAGTGGTCTACCTGTTCTCAAGTTGTCACTCTGGTATATTTTCTAACACATCCAGTCTTTATAATCTTTCATCTGTTTGCTGATATCTAAAACCAATACCTTTTCAGAATGTTAAAAAGTCTTTAAAATCTTGCTTTAACAAGAAAAATAAAGGAAATAAGTCTGAGTAATCAGTGAGTGGTAGAGAATTTAATAATAATTATTGATAAATGGGAGGTCAGGGAACACACAGAAAATTGGAACTTCTAATCTCTTGGTCCAGAAGAAAAGCATCCTAGGGCGTTAAGAGAATTAGCAACTGAATACATACTGTACAATTACAGTTATTTTTGAAAATGCATGTGCAGCTGGGGAGAAACTGGAATATTGGATGAAAACAAATGTACTGGAAAGAAAGAGAGAGAGAAATTAAAAAAAACTGTCCTGATAACTCCTGCCCTTTAAATATTAATTCATGTCGCTAGTATCAGGCAGAGTACTACTGTGGATAGTGTAATGGATTGGGAGTCCCAATTTGGGACCCAGGAATCCAAGTCCTGTTTCAAGCTCTGCCATTCTTCTCTTGTGTGAGCTTTGGTAAGGCTGTTTCACTTGACATTGCAACAACATAAACTAAAAGTCATGATATCACTCTTCCTTCAAGAATTTTCTATTTTGCAATTAGTGCAGGTGACATACTGATTACTATAAATGCATCACTGGTATTTTCTCTTTTCTGTTACACATGAGTAGGCATGTAATTACATTAAAAGCCATACAATAATAGAGATGGAAAAAGCTCTATTAGACCATGCAGTAAGGAGGAGAGAAGAATGTGATATATAATCAGGATTTTTAGTTTATATAACTCATTTTGGTACCTTCCATAGTGACAATCACTATCATAGTCACTAACAAATGAATTTTGCATTTGCAAATTTTGCAAATAACATAATTCGACCGTTCCTCAATGTTTACCTTTTTGTAACAACTGCAGAACACGCTTGTCCACATGACAGCTATTGTCCGGCTGTACTGAAAGAAGGAGAGGAGACATTTGACATGGGTTTAATCAGGCTGCAACTTTATTATTAGCTGTCTTGGAGTACCCAGCAAAATAAAGTGTACAGTGCATGTTCATTCCATAATTACATGAGGGGTCTTCCACCAGCTCCCCCTCTTTTTCCATCCAGGACCCTTCAGCCATGGCTAGGACCTTACCCTTCTCTGCCCCTTATAGGAGGGTTATGGTGGGCTATAAGAAAGGGGTGTTGGCTCCAAGCTGTATCAATCATAGGAGTCCCCAAACCCTCCATCCCATTCCATTGCTTTAATGAACACCTCCTTTTTAAGTCCTTTTCTAAGCCATTTATCTGGTCACCTTCCCTATGGAGTACCTGCACTGGACATCAGCCATAAGTAGGTGCAGTTAAACCCCCAAGCTGGGGCCCCAGGGCCAGACAACGGGTGCTCCGGCCTCCATCCCCCAACGGATTTTTCCCCCAGCCCCCAGAACTATCACTGGTCACGTAGTCGCTTAGAAAGCAGAACTTGCAACAGGAAAAGCAACCTTGTGGTCGGCCGGCCTGGAGGGACGAAGTTCCCCCGCGACGGCTGCTTCCTGGGTAGGGATGTTGGGGCCCGCTTGCCTCCCTTGTATGGGCATGAGCCACTCGCGACCCCGCAATTGGCTTATTATAAATTATGACAAAAAATTTGCTATATATTGCCGGCCCCCTCCCGGGGACGGGCGGAGAGAACTCGAATTCCCGTCGAACCGTACCCAGGCCTGATCAACCTGAAGCTCTTTCTCGGCTCACGCGTTTCCTGAAGCCTAACCGCTTGCCGGCCGTAATGAAACTTTTGTGGTTTGTATGTGTAAGTAGAATTAGCTGTTAAGTATAACTGTGCTGCTAGATAAGAGGCAAAGACTGATTCCAGCCGCCCCAAGGCTCCTGCTAGGGGAAACCCGTTGACCAGGAAACCTTGAGAGCAAGGGGGACCAGTCGAGCCTCACAATTTGTTTAGTGAGATTAGTTGCTGCATTTATGATTACTAATAGCACCAATATCACTTTTACTAACCCCTGGAATGACCTGAATAATTACTGGGACTTGGAAAAATACCAGGGCCAGCTTCTATTTGTAATTGCAGTATTTGTATTATTCGTTCTGGTATTATATTGTAAGCCCAAGCTGTAACTAATCGTGTTGTCCCTTATCCTAGTCTGTGACTCAGCTAATAAATCCTCATTCTCTTTAACACTAAAAGTGATTGCTTGCGTTTTCTCCGTCGCTACCCGTGGGCACTTGACACCCTCCCCAGGGCATCCAGTGATCGAACCTCCGCCCTACCCCAACGCTCATTACCCGGTAGATAACGGGCACCTGGTGGCCATATCGGTGGAGCAAGGGGCGAGAGTAATCAGTAATCAACAGGTGCCAGCAATTAGCTTAGCTGTCTCTTCTCCCTCCCTCGCCCCACTTTTATGGTCTTTTACGATCCATTGTGTAAATAGTGTATGAAACCTATTCCTTATTCCTGATAGGTCCTCTGGGTTACAGACCTACCACAAAGTTTGGAAACCACATGAGCAGAATTTTAGGAGCGATTAGAGACATCCTTCTGTCATTGATTCTCTTAGGCAGCATAGAAAAATATGAATAATTTGTTAATGTACTGTCTATACCCGATTCAGTTATTTTTTTTTATTTTAATGTTAACTAGGGGTTCATAGATTTGGCCAGAAGGGACCATTCTGATCATCTAGTCTGATGTCCTGTATAGCAGAGGCCATAGAACTTACCCAAAATTATTCCTAGAGCAGATCTTTTAGAAATACATCCTCTCTTGAGTTGAAAATTGTCAGTAATGGAGAATCCACCATGACTCTTGCTAAATTGTCCCAATGATTAATTACTCTCACTGTTAAAAATGTACGCCTTATTTCCAATCTGAATTTGTCTAGCTTCAACTTCCAGTCATTGGATCATGCTATATCTTTCTCTGCTACATTGAAGAGTCCATTATTAAATATTTATTCCACATCTAGATACTTTGTGAGGCTAAATAGGTTGAGCTCCTTGAGTCACTGTAAGGCGTGTTTTTTTAATCCGTTAGGCATTCTTGTGGCTCTTCTCTGAACCTTCCCCAGTTGATCAACATCCTTCTTGAGTTGTGGACAATTCACATAAACAGTAGTCCAACAGTGGTCCAGTAGTACACCAGTGCAAAATACAGAGCTTTTTCAAAGAAAAGGCAACTATCATTTTTAACATTGACAAAACAGCTTATTTTCCTAGTCTTGTTCTCAAAATGATGAAAAATTCAGACAGAGGTAGACACTTGGCATGGAGAACTTCAGCCTGATTCATTACTATTTGGCAAAATTTAAAGCAAGTAAAACAGGATCTTATAATGAAAAGTGTCAAACAGCTTTAATTATAGGCAGTGTTACAAGCGCCGCCTGTAATTAGCTTTAACGGAGAGAGAGATGGACCCACACCAAAACCTCACACCCAGACAATCATGAACTTTCAGATTGCTTGAAATGAGAACTTTGAGCCAGATACAAATTCAACAAGTGGCCCAGACCAGAACCTGGATTGAAACTTTATAGTGGGCTAAACCAAAATTCTAGATCCAAATATACCTACATTTAAGTGTGTTTGAAACCACTTGAAAGGCGGTTATTTTAATTGTTTGTTTGGTTTTTTGTTTTTGGTGTATTTCTGCAGAATATGTAGTCCAAAGGGCCATACATCTTAAGTAATTTTGGCATCATAATACTGATTAATTTGGTGTTCAGGTTACATGGTTCAAAAAGGTTAATGAATCCACTGAATTAATTAACTTCTGTTAATTACAAGTTTTAGTTTTCTTGAAGTAAGCATGCTGCAGCAGAGAATAGTGAATATCACACAAATAAGCAGATACGGTACACTGTTTTGCACAATGTATTCTGCTGTCTTTCAGCTATTACAAAAGTCGTTGGAGAACTAATTATAAGTGTGTAGAAAGATATGCAAAAAATACTTGAAGATTTTGTTGGGAGTAATCTTATAAAAAGCTCTGGATTTCTGTTTCCACTGACCTTCTTTTTCCTTGTTTGAGGTATATTTGAGGTGGTGGGGATTCTAGGTTCAAAAGCTTGGCCTTTTCTTCATTAAAGTTGGCCTACAGATCCCTGTGTGGGGAGGTTTGTGCTCAACCCAGTCTTTTTCATACTAATGTCTGCAACTAAATTGCCCTCGGGCCATGAGCAAATGGTCAGCCTTGTAAAAGAGTATGTTCACCAAAGTGCTAAACAAAAGGTGGCAGGAGCTGAACTGACTGGGATTCTCAGAGGAGCACATTACTTATTTCTCCATATTTGCCTGAGGTGAATTTACAAAGTGGCTTCTATCAGGCAAGGCAAGCAGGTAACTGAAATAGTAGCTTTAGTAGCTGTGAATGTAAAAGTCATTGCCTGCCTCTGGCCACTCTTCTTTGAAACAGCTGTCACTAGTGCAGTCAGTATGTTCATATCAAACATAAATGTGTGTGGGGCCATGTGAGTGTTTGAGAGAACATATGTTAGACCTCACACTTTCCTGTTTGCCTGCAAGAGTCACGCTGCACCTTTTTATCCCATTGTACCTAACTACCCATTTCATCTCTTCAATACATCAGAATTAATCTTCTGAAATTTCTCCTGTGAACTCAAGTATATTTGCTCATTACTCACATTGACTAGTACCTTGCTTCATGAATTCAAAGGCCTACTCATGAAGTAAGGTGGTATTCAGTGTGACTAAAGCTGCCAGAATTGGGTTTTAGTTATTAGAGGAATGATTCAGAAACCTTTATGTGCATGCATCTCTCCAAAGTCAAAGGGAACTTTGTGTGTGTAAGAATGGAAAGTTGGTATTTGATGAGGAGAGAAACATTATTAAAGATGGAATATTTATGTTTACTTAACCATTTTTTTTCTTAAATAGGTCATTCCTATTAGTAAACTAGTGTATTCTTGTTTATTTTGTCAAACGGCTCTTCATGGTCCATGAAATGCATGAGGAGGGCTCTTATAGAGATGTTATGTAGGAGAGTTTGGAGTCCAGCTAAGTCTACTATTTCTCTCTTACTCTTCATTTTGTCCCCACTAAGTACACAAATTATCATGCTAATATACCAGTATCAAAGGAATTGAGTGATGTAAACGAGGTACAGAAGTTGTGAGAGATCCCTCCTCTAGCCTTATAGTTTTCCTTTGACACATTGTTCCAGGGTGCTGTGCCTTTGATATATTTCATCAGCTTCATACAGTACTTCGCAGGAGCCTTTTACATGCTTATTACGTTAACTTATGGGGGTGGCAGCTCACCAATCACTCAGTGTCAGAGCTTTGCAGGATCTTTGGATGACCTGCTCACTCATCTTTGAGTAAACAGGCAAGGGAGATTGTACTGCACCAGTACTGCTTTTTCATGCAATCTTATGGTTTCAGTAATCCTTGCTGATAGATAGGATGTGACTAGTATGCAGAGAACACCAGCTAGTATTTTTAATTAATTGCCAGAGGTGCCTAGAGCGTCAGACAGGTGTCTCTTGGTTTACAAATCTAAATAAATAAGTAGTGCAAGAACCTCATGAACTCCCAGACTCTGTACCCCTGCTGTCCATTTTGGTTGAGAATTAAAGAACCTGGAAGAGAGATTCCACCACTGTCAACAGGTGATACCCAACAAGTACATCAAAAGGATCTTGGGCAACCATTTGAGCACACATAATTGGGTCCAGTGGTAGCCAGATCCTGTTATGTCTTTTTTAAAATATACATCTCTAACAATGGTCAAAGATTTCATATTTAATTCTAACTCTCCATAAAAACTCCTAGAATTTGTATGTATGTTACAGAACCCACTGTGTCACTACTGTTTTATTAGTTTTTCTTTCCATATATGGTTCTTTAATAAATACATTTTGTATTAAAATAATCACCAGCTCTCTTTTATATAGATAACACCCTAGGAAAATTCTCCCTTGTTCATAACACATTAGTCAAACAGAGGTCCATGAATTTCATGCCTCGCTTTTATATTCTTTTTGTAACTAGCTTTGTTATTTACTTAGTGAAATGTTGATGGACATAGAATTAAAGTCTACTTTTTTTATTAAGTAGCAGATTATAATAAGGCTTCTCTGTTTTCCTAAAGTGCTTTCATTATTGTTAATAGCTTTTGAAAACACATTTTGAAAGGTTTACATCAAGTTAAATAACTTCTTAAAAAAATATTTGAAGAACACATAAGATCAAAATAGCTAAATGTAAAAATGGCATCTTCTGTCCCAACAGACCAGTTCCCTGTGTAAATTAAAAATCATATCTGGTTTATTCTTTTTTTTTAGAGAAATATAAGGTTTTATTCCAGTTACCAATGAACAGACAACACAAATAAGAGAGAGCAAGGTGGGTTCTTTTCTGGTTTGAGCCTCCTCAACAGAATTGTCACCTTATTTCCAGTTGCGGGAACTATATTATTGGTGATATTGCATGAACCAGAAAGAACCTGGACTGACTTTCAGATCCCAGGATGTTTGCATTAGGATTTGTTTTAATGATATATAAATTGAGGACATTTCAGTCAGACAAGTATATGGTCTTAATATGTTTTATTTTGATGTATACAAAATTTGCCCCTAAATAGTTCATTTCTGCAGTAATAACAAAACGTACTTCTCATCCCACACTAGCAAGTAAATATACACATCCGTAATAATAAAATGGATCTCTTTGTGGCTGAAGGGAATAAAAGTCAGGAAGCAGGCTTTAGAAGTAGGGTCCCATGACACAGGATATTGGGATTAAGATAGAAAAGACCTAAAGGGTGGGCTGAGTATCCATGAAAGAGCTAGGAACTTTAGGACAACAGTCTTGGTCCCACAAATCTTCCACCAGCTCCGCTCAAGCAGACCCATGATGCCTGTTTGGGTATCCACTAAACTCCAGGGTCAACCCATTTGAAACAGTTTGCAGAATCTGGGCCTTGACCTGGACTTCATTGTGTTATTGTATGTTAATAAAATGCCCAGGAAGAGGGATGGGTTTTGACGCTACCTTGTCCACAAGGACTATGTGTTAGAGCAGGAGTAAAAGGCACTTGTTCTCACTGGCATACGTGATTGTGTGATTAAGGATTTCAGGCAGAATTTCAACCACAATTCCCAGAGATATGCTGGCATCATTAGTGGTGTGTAAATAATGATAATTGAGCAATATGTTATATTGGCTGAGGAAAATGCCATTCAAAAGCAGCCATATTAATGTTCAGTTACCTTTAGACAGGAAAACAATGGAATGGAACAATCTGAGAAGTGGTTTTTAGTCTTCTGGGAGTATTCTTCAAACAATACAATGAAATCAAAACAAATGGAAAAGTTACAAAACTATTGACACCACTCCTTTAATGTTTATGAAACACACTAGGCTAAATACTGTTCTCACTAATATCCGAGCAAACTAGGCAAAGTCAGTAAGGTTACATCTATATAACTGAGAATAGAATTTGGCTCACTATTCTCACTTGGTGGGCTTTGTTTTGTTTTTTCTATAGTATAAATATTAACTCATTATATTTTCAAATTCAGCTGCTGAATATTCATCTTTTCTATTGTCACAGATGTGGGCAATTTTCCACATTTCCCCCCCACAGCAATTTTTTGGCAGATAACGCTTATAGTCTTTGGATGCCATCTGATCTCTGACAGAATATTTGGAATCTCTGTCTGGTAATGTCTGTAAGTAGCTCAATGACTATATTGAACACCCCAAGCTACAGAGCTCTGGTTTGTCTCTGTATCAAACAACTTCTGTAGAATTAACCTTTCTGCAGCCCTTTGTTTGCACAAGTCTGACTGGCTGCTCCCCTGCTCTCTGCAGCTCTGGAGGAGAGTCAGAGCTTTGGCTCTGTGTGCTATGGCCATGCCCCAGGTGCTCGTGCTTGCACCCAGTTGCTCTACATCCATGACAATGGTCAGCTGGTGGTTTCATTGTTCCAACCCCCATTTATTTCTGTCTTTAACTTTTACTCTGTTTTAGGGCAGTGGCAAGCAGATTTGTTTTTTTCTAATTTCATCCTCCTCCATCCACTTTGGCACTTTAACTCACCTCGAGCCTGTGCTGCAGTGTCTCCCTGCCAGCTCTTCTGCCTTGTACAGGCATGGCAGAACTGCCAAGAAAGCACTAGGCAAAATCTATACGATGCCTCATTTTTTGTGAGGCAGCCATCCTGGACTCGACAGATGGTAAGTTGTGCCCAGCCTGTACACAGCCAGTTGACATACAGATTCTATGAGAAAGGTAGGTTCCCTATTTGTGTCTTTCTATCCAAAATGCCAGGGACTCAGAGTTCCAAGTCCTCAATTTACTCAGTGGTTTAGATTATGCAATATGGAAATCAACAAGGCATCAGAGGTTCCTGTTCTGGAAGGGATCAAGGTGCATTTCACAAGATCCTTGTCAACCTGGTGAATGGAATGAGCAAGTGTGTCCCCCTGGGAAATTTGAAAAGCAACAACTTGGTCAACAGCTAATACCTTCATTAAGCACTATAAGGTGGACTTTCTGTCCTCTCTAAAGAGGTTTCTATTGGCATGAAGGTGTTGCTAGTGGTAGCCCAGATTTAATGTAGCCTCTTTAAACATGTTTTCTAGGAAGATACTTCCCTTTTCTCTTTCTTGCTGAATTTTTTCATAACCCTGGATACACCTGTGCACTGCTCACTTCTTCTCAGATGTTCGGGACTATGACAGATGCTGGGCTGCAGAATGCAAAATTTCTTACCAATAATTTTCTTTTTGCTAGCACTGTCTTCCACAGTTCTACCCACTCTAGATGGCTCATGAGCCAAAGGTCGGATATTAAGTAAGATCATTAGTATATAGCTGTTTTCTATGTCAAATGTACTTAATTATTTCTTTGACTCTAGAGTGCCTGTTATGCAAATATTATGGATTTACAGTCTGTATATCATCAGGGAGCAAGTGGCAGCAGAGGGAGTGTGGCCAGAGTAGATGACACAAAAGCTTTGATCCACCTCTGTGAGTTGCAGAGTGGAGAGGAACAGCCCAGAATCGTAGGTGATGCTGCTAAGAGAAAGGAAATTATTGATAAGATATTTTTCTGATCAGAATGAATGAGGTCAGATAATCAAGGAACAGAAAAGTAAAGCAAAGTGCTTGGATTTTGTTCCCAGCACTGTCAGGAACTTGCTGTGTGGTCTTGAACAAGTCACTTAACCGTGTGTGATTCAGTTTCCCCATCTCTATAAAGGAAATAACACTTACTGATCTCACAATAAGTAGTGTTTGTAAAGTGCTTACACATCTTGTGATGAAAGCTGTTATAGTAATGCAAAATATAGTTATTAAATGGATTTAGGTAAGATTCAAATAATTAGAATATCAAAATACCACCATAAGGTACTGTAAAATGAGTTTGCATTTCACTTGCTTATGACTAATTCCTGTTTCCAGGAGAATAGCTAATACAGTAAGAAACTGCTGTCTGGAATTTACCTGTGATACCAACAGGTGATAAGTGTTATTGAACAGTCTGAGCTGGTGTCAGACAGGTAGAGGACACTGTCACTCTTCTCATTTCGTTGGAATAGTTCATTAAATACTTTTCACCTGTGACAGTCCCAGGTAAAACCCAGAGTAGAATTAATTTTCTTTACTAAACTGATTCTCGTTAATCTCTTAGCTGTCAGCTTTCAATAGACATTACATTTAGTTTCCTGCAGTACTTTCTAACGTACATTCTCTGACTGCATGGAATGTTGCTAGACTTGTTTCATAGATATATGTACATTATGCACTAGGATGCATATTCATTCTGTAGAAATTTTTCTGATTAGCTATTATTCTACGGAGCATTTTTGCTGACACAGCTTTGCATTTGCAAATAATTGCAACCTTCTAAACTATAGAAACAAATATTAGTGATGTCTGACTGCCTGTTTGTGCTGCCCAATCGAGTAATCTAAGTACTAATTTTTATGTCTGCAATTCTAAAGAGCTGGCTTAAATATGATTCTCTAAAACTTCTTAAAATATAGGATTTTCCTCTCAAGATTCCAAAGTGTTTGATGTAGAATAGTTACACTGATTTTGCAGCACAGTGATTTTTTTTTAATCTCCACTTCAACATTACTGAAGTACAGACCGGGTTTGAGGGTGAAAGGCAGTAGTCATTAAACAGCACACTGCAACTCTGCAGAAGTGTTCAAGGCAGAATATGAAAAATAACATATCCAAATGAAACACAGAGAGGATTTTTTTAATGTAAATTAAATATAATTACCAAACCAGATTTCACTTAAGACGCGCCAGCCACCCTTACTATTCCAGAAGGGTTCGGGATTTTTAATGAGCACCGCTCGGTCAGGATCACAATTTTGTGTCTCATTGATGAGAAGATCTACTGTTGACTAGTAGCATACAGTACCCCTGGTTCAGTACTGACTTAAATGTAAGAATAACGTCTACATAATCACTATCATCATTTCCTTGTAATATAGCCTTACTAAAATAATATTGGTATGGCAAAAATGTGATTCATAATTATATGCTGTATTTAAAATATTGCTAAGAGAGGATGGTAATCTGCAGATTCCAGGTTTGATTGTTAAAATAGCTTTTCCACTTTGAGAACTGAAATACTGCCAGGCGTATTGGCCAGTTTTTGCCGCTCTTACCTTGAGTGGCATTTTGGTTCTTAAATAGTCCATTGAAATCAAGAAACAAGTTACTACTCTGAGGGATTTGGCCGTGTATTTATCTAGTTGGAGGCATTGCATTTAACTGATTAACTCAAGAGTTTGTGCAATTTCAGAATCATTTTATAATTTGTATAGTGCTTGATGTGTTTGTATATGCTCTACAGTGGGACCCACAGAGCAGATCAGCAGGGCAGGGAATTCCACTTGGTGAGTTTCCTGACCTACAGAACAGCCCTCCAGTTCTTTCTTCTTGGAGTGATTGCACACATGTAAGGCTACGTTTTAGTCACGGGTATTTTCAGTAAAAGTCATGGACAGGTCTCGGGCTGTAAACAAAAATTCACCGGCCTGTGACTTGCCCATGACTTCTACTAAAAATACCCATCCTGACTAAAACTTGGGGGGGTTGGGGGAAGGTGTGCTCAAGGACGAGTGGTGGTCCGAGGGCACCATGGGTGCTGGGGGAGGTGACTCAGCTGGTACTGGGGGGGGGGAAGGGGCTGGAGGGGCTGGCAGGGCTTCCTATTTGGCTCTACATCCCTGCAGCTTCTAGGTGGCAGAGGCAGGGGCCAGAGTAGGGGCTCTGCTGCTCCAGCCACAGACGCTGGCTGCTGCAGCTTCCATTGGCTGGGAATCGCAGCCAGTGGGAGCTGTGGGGGCGAAGCCTGTGGGCAGTGAGCTGTGTGGAGACTTCCTCTGCTGCCTAGGAGCTGCAGGGGGGCCATGCCAGTGGGAGCTGGAGAGACCCCCCACCCTGATGTAAGTACCCTCCTCCCCAGCATTCCCCAACCTCCTGCCCCTAGCCCCTGAGCCAGCACCAGTCACTGCAAAAGTCATAGAGGTCATGGAATCCATGACCTCTATGACAGACGCGCAGCCTTACACATGTGCATCCACTCTAGGTGTGTGCGCACCGTGAGCACGGTCATCGGAATTTTTTCTCTCAATGGTACATGTCAGGGTGACTTGAGTGCTCCCTACTGGCGTAGGTCGACACTCAGCCGACTTGGCGCCCCCTCAGTTTCTTCTTACTGCACATGACAGTTGCTGGGATGACTCTTTCCTTGCTTTTGGAAGCTCTCTTGGTAGTCATCATTCTCTTTTTTCTGAACATAGCTGGTTGTAGTCAGTTTTAGCTCATTTTAGTGAAGTTCTGTAACTTTGTGCTTTAGCAGAGTTTCTGTCCATTCCCCGGTGCCAACGCTTGCCTCAGTCACCAGGCTTTAAGCCCTGTGCATCCTGCAACAAGGCTATGTTCCTGAGTCAGAAACCAGGCCAGTCAGACTCGGCACTGAATGCCTCGGCATCGGTAAGGAGTGCTCCTCCTCCTGTCACAGACCGCCATCCTCAGTGCCTAGAAAAAGGCATAAGAAATAACCTGCTGAATAGGGACAATCCCCAGCACAGAATACTGCTTAGCCTGGGGATCAGAGTAGATTGTCATCTAAGCCAAAGCATTCCTCTACCTCAGTACTGTGGAAGTTGGCACCATTGACTCTGGCACCTGTGCAACCTCTATTGAGTCATACTGGAAGAGCCTTTCCATCTGTGGCACAGCATGGTTCTGATACTATCTTGATGCCAATCACACCGGAAGTGTTTGCTGCTGCCAGAGACCTTCTCATGCTGTCACCCGCATGAGTCAGCATTATCGATGCTGGTGGACAAGAGGGAACCCGCTGGATCCTTTCATTGTTCAGTACCATCACCAAAAAGATACTTGTCATCTTTTGAGTTGGAGATCAGGTCTTACTGCTCCAGCCTGAGGAGCTGCTCTCCCAGCTCATCCATGAGCCCAGGCACAGGAGTACCAGTTAGTGGTGGCCAGGAGCTCGTTGGGGGCCTACAAAGGCTCACTGGCCATTTTGGAATCACTGGGATTTCCCCCAATTCACAGGCTTATTCAGTGGCCTCGGAAGGAAGGGTGGCTTTGTTCAGGGCAGCACCTGGTCCAGACTCTGGCACCAAGCCTGGTACTGAACTGTGAGAGTCGGCCCAACAGGATCCTGCTGATGCAGAAAGAGAGGATGAGCTTCCACAGCTGGTGTTGGCCTCCTCCTCCTCTTCCCCTGATGAGGCAGTCTCAGAAGGGGGCAGGTTGCCTCCCCCGTAAGACTATAAGGCTCACCAAGGGTTGTTGAAGAGGATGGTCTTAAGCCTGGGCATAAGGTGGAGGTAGTGAAAGAGTCCTCTCATAGCCCGGTTAACAGGAAGTGTCACCAGTTCTGCTCCCTGTGAGGCCACAGTCTGGGTTCTATCATGGATGCCTTTCTACTACCTAGGATGGGACAATGTTGTTATGCTTTTCCCCCAAACCTGCTTGTGTACAGAGTGCTGCTAAAGATCAAGTGGGACCAGGCCTGGGTTATTCACATAGCTTCAGTATAACTCTGCCAACCCTGCTTTCTCAACTCTGCTAGCCTCTCAGTGGTTACTCCAATTCTGCTTCCGTTGCAACTGGACTTGATCTCCCAGGACCAATCCTGCTTTCTTCATCTAACGGTCTGGAAGCTCCATGGCTAAATCCAAGAGAGCAAGCTTGTCAGAACAAATTTTCCTGGTCCTACTAGGTAGCAGAGGTAGCTCCACCAGGGCTGCTCACCTCTCAAAGTGGAAGCAGTTATCTGTTTGGGCATCCCAATGCAGAGTCTCACCCATGTTTTCTTCCATACAACACATACTTGAATATTTATTGCACCTGATACAGCAAGGCTTAGCAATTTCCTTTATCAAGATTCACCTGGCGGCAATATCAAGTTCACCCTCAGGTGGATAACCGATCTGTTTTTTCAAATGACATGTCTGTCAGATTCCTCAAAGAACTGAAATGTTATACCCTCAAGTAAGAGAGCCTGTTCTTTCCTGGACCTGGGATTTGGTCATATTAAAGCTTATGGGACCACCATGTGAACCTTTGGCAACATGCTCCTTATTATACCTCTCCTAGAAAGTGGTTTTCTTAGTGGCCATCACTTCAGCCAGACAGGTCTCGGAACTCTCTTCCCTCGCATCAGAGCCTCTGTACACAGTCTTCTTTAAAGATAAGGTGTATTTACATCTTCACTCATTTCCTCCTGAAAGTGGTTTTGCAATTTCATAGCAATCAGACAATCTACCTACCTGTCTTCTACCTGAAGCCTCATGCAAATAGGAGTGAACAAGGTCTTCACTCATTGGACATTAGATGAGCCCTAGCTTTATACATAGAAAGAACTAAATCATTCTAAATGTCCACCCAACTGTTCGTAGCTGTAGCTGACAGGATGAAGGGTCTCCTAATCTCTTCACAGACAATTTTGTCCTGGATTACTTCATGTATTTGTACTTGTTACGATCTGGCAGGTGTTTCACCGCTACCTAACCTCATTCACAAGGTCACGAGCATCCTCAGCAGGATTCCTAGCACAGAATCAAAACCAGCAACAGGATCCAAACAGGAAATGTGAACTGCTTAATTTTGCTATAGTAGTTTTTTCTGGGGAGCAGTTTTTATGGGATCCCATGCACCCTGCTGCATGGAAAACCACCCATGCTGTGCATCAACTGTAGGGTGACCAGATGTCCCAATTTTATAGGGACAGTCCTGACTTTTGAGTCTTTTTCCTATAGGCTCCAGTTACCCCCCACCCCACGTCCCAATTTTTCACATTTGTTATCCGGTCACCCTAATCAACTATGATTGTTATACCTTTCTAAAATAGTGGCTAGGTGCTTGTTTTCCCTGATTGGAAGTGATTAGTGTGTTTTGTTACCCACAAGGAAGCTTTGCCTAGTATAGTTAGTTTAGACATGTGTCTATTTGTGATTAAACATTTCATTTCTACCATATTTGTATAGTTTCAGGTTGGCAGTTCTCTGAATAATTGCTCCCTCTATTCCCAGATGAATTAGGTGCTTGTGATCTAATGTTTGGCGTGTGCTACATGAACTCTACTGTGGCTGATCCACAAAGGGTATGAATGTACTACTCTCAACTAAGGGATTTAATCCTTCAGTTAAAATTGTAGTCACTCTTTAGCTTGGGAGATCCTGGGTTCATTAAGTGTGGAAGCTCCAGATGCATTCTGCTTGCATATTGAGAAGAGAGTGCATCCATCTATCTCTGTGGGATTTAATGTTATTTTTGAAAAATCGTAGAGACAAGTGCTAAAATTCACTCTAAAGTATTGTTTGCCAGAGTGGCTGCACTGGGCAATCATTATGCCCTGAAAATATTTCTCTTTCCAGCAAACACAGTCATTTGAGTCAGAGTACAAGCAAAAAAAGGAAAAGGAGAGAAGCCCAGGAATGGTGTCCTTGGACCTACAATATATCTACTGATAGATTTTAAAATAGAAATACAGAAAGTAAGATGTTACACTAGAGATTTTAACTGCTAGAAAGAGAGAAACATGTTATGAAATGGTTGTGGAGGGAATGGGCAATGGATAGAAATCACATTGTCAATTCAAGAGGGAGACTTTTTTTCAAAATAATGAAGAAAATATCAAAGGATTTTTAAAAGATTTTTTTCCACTTAAATAAACCAATTGAATACATTTTAATTTAAAAACATGTATTTTCTGATTATTTCTTTGATAAACATTATAATTGTAAAAGGAGGAGAGTGTTTTGAGATGTGAGGGCGAGTAGCTGTGTAACCCCTGAATGCCATCCCTTTGTTGATAAAGGAGTCAAAGACAACATGTGGGTCCATCCCCTCCACCAGCATTGCCTGCTGCTCCTCTGGCAGTGATACCAAACAAATGTATAAAGAAGAAGACTGAAAGACTCAAGAGTATAATGACAAACCAATAAACATGAAATATAGACAAATTTATACTTTCTAAAACCACTGGGGAAAATAAAATTTGTTACTGAAAAGGAATTCAGGACACTAGTACTTCAACAATCATAAGGAAAGCACATTAAAAGAATAGCGCATATAACAGTCTAAAAAAGTCAGTCATAAACTCTGCTTTTTATTTTATTCTTTTCTATTCTTCCTTCCATGCAACAAGTTTTTTGCATTAATTTAGGATTAGTCAATGGAAGTATCCATTATTTGTACATTGAACAGACAGTGGTTTTCTATTTTCTTTAATTTGCTTCTTTTTCGCTAATTTGAGAGGTCCAACACGTTGTTAGTATTAATAATAATAAACATGGGATGCTTGTAATTTTCCCAATATAAACCAGGTCACATTGGTAGTAATCTTATGCCTCATTCTGGAGGTAATTGAAATCTAATCAGTTCTAATTGAGATAATTGGAGCAGCAGTTCTCAATATGTTTGAAATCTGGCCCCAAGCTTCTGCCTGGATCTTATGCATATGGATTCATTTGGGAATGGGAAGTATTTTTCTAGATGTTGGTAAAATTTTCAAAGGCACCTAATGATTAATTTTCAAAAGGAATTTTTGTCCCATTGAATTCCAATTATACTTATCCTCCTACATGCCTAAGACACTTTTGAAAATGGGGCTTAAACACCTGAGTCACTTAGGCACTTTTGAAAATAGTACCCTTTTTCTTAAGTGAGACTGCCAAAATGTCTTTGATCAGAAGTCACACAGAAGCCATGACTTTATTAGCTTGTTCTTATTGAAGCCTTCTCACTGTGTTTGACCCTGCTTCATTCACATTATTTATTGGGTATGTTTTCAATAATCTTTTCCTTTTCATGTTCTTTTCCATTTTCTGTATTTTGAAAAGTTAACTGCAGTTGGTTAAACAGTCAGTCAGTTGAGAATTTCAGTTTTCTTCTAAAGTTAGTAATGATACAAACATTGTGTGTTGGCTAACCAGCAAAGTAACCCACTTCATTTAAACGGATGCATATGGTTTTGGTTTTCACCAAAAAGGTTAGTAGTGATTGGCAGTCTAACATAGTGAATGCCAGTGAAAATGAGGTAGGATCAGATGCTAAAATAGGGAAAGAACAAGTGAAAAATTACGTAGACAACTTAGATGTCTTCAAGTCACCAGGGCTTGATGAAATACACCCTAGAATACTCAGCTGACTGAGGAGATATATGAGCCATTAGAGATTATCTTTGAATAGTCATAGAAGAGGGGGAGAATCCAGAGGACGGGAAAAGGACAAATATAGTGCCCATCTATAAAAAGGGAAATAAGGACAACTAGAGAATTACAGACCAATCAGCTTAACTTCTGTACCCAGAAAGATAATGGAGCAAATAATTAAGCAATCAGTTTGCAAACTCCTAAAAGATAATAAGGTGATAAATAAGAGCATGGATTTCTCAAGAAAAAATCATGTCAAACCAATTTAATAGTTTTCTTTGACATGGTAACAAGCCTTGTGAATAGAGGGGAAGTGGTAGATGTGGTATATCTTGACTTTAGTGTAAGACTTTTGATACTGTCTCGCATGATCTTCTCATAAACAAAGTAGGGAAATACAACCTAGATGGAGCTACTATAAGGTGGGTGCATAACTGATTGGAAAGCAATTCCCAGAGAGTAGTTGTCAGTGGTTCACAATCAAGCTGGAAGGATATATTGAGTGGTGTCCTGCAGGGATCAGTTCTGGGGTCTTGGTTCTGTTCAATATCTTCATCAGTATTTTAGATAATTGCATAGAAAGTACATTTATAAAGTTTGCGGAGTTTGAGGGGTTGCAAGTGCTTTGAAGGCTAGGATTAAAATTCAAAATTATCTGAACAAACTGGAGAAATGGTCTGAAGTAAATAGAATGAAATTCAAAAAAAGACAAATGCAGAGTACTCATCTTAGGAAGGAACGATCAATTGCACACATACAAAATGGGAAATGACTGCCTAGGAAGGAGTACATCAGAAAGGGATCTGGGGGGCATAGTGAATCACAAGCTAAATGAGATTCAGTGTAACACTGTTGCAAAAAAAAAAAAAAGCAAACATTATTATGGGATGTATTAGCAGGAGAGTTGTAATCAAGAACAGGAAGTAATTCTTCCACTCTTCTTTGTGCTGATTAGGCCTGAGCTGGAGTATTGTGTTCAGTTCTGGGCACCACATTTCAGGAAAGATGTGGACAAATTGGAGAAATTCCAGAGAAGAGCAACATAAATGATTACAGGTCTAAAAAACATGTTCTCTGAGGGAAGATTGAAAAAATTGGATTTGTTTAGTTTGGAGAAGAGAAGACTCTGTGTGTATGGAAGTGTGTGGGGGGGGCGATATGATAACAGTTTTCAAGTATATAAAAGGTTGTTACAAGGAGGAGAGAGAAAAAAATGTTCTCTTTGACCTCTGAGGATAGAACAAGAAGCAGCAAGGGAGGTTTAGGTTGGACATTAGGAAAGATTTCCTGTCAGGGTAGTGAATCACTGGAATAAATTGCGTAGGGAGGTTGTGGAATCTCCATTATTGGAAATTTTTAAGACTGGCTTAGATGGTCTAGATAATACTTAGTCCTGCCATGAGTGCAGGAAGTTGGGTTAGATGACCTCTTGAGGTCCCTTCCAGTCCTACAGTTCTGCTTATAATATGCAGCAGACCCAGTCTGGTTCCTGAACTGGTGTCCCTTTTATAACAGTTAGTTTGTGAATGTCTTGTTGCTGCTATGTAAATCTCTGGACTTCCAGAAATAGTTGCTGAGATCTGTTCCATACTCTACTAAAGGTGATTTGTAGGAACTATTTGTAAATAACTTCAGAGTATGTTGTGTATCATTTTTATTGATGATAGCGGGCCCCCTATGTAATGTCTGCACAAAGTTGTCTGGGTGTTGAATTGATTTAAAACCTTATGTTCCAGATTAGCCATAAAGACCTCAGTAGCTATTGCAGAAATTGGAAATTGCATTCCAGCACAGAATTCTTAGGTATTTCTGGCTGATAACCAGAGAAGTTGAATTGAAACAGAAGCTTTGGAAACCCAAGATGATCAGTTGGTAATGTCACAATATGTGCAGTTTATATTGCGCAGGCACTAAGGGAAAAGCTGAACTATAATAAAGAGAACTTGGTGTAGTCCACAAAACAAGCTGTAAGGCAATGCACATAATGTTCTTTTACATGTGACAAAATCAAATGGGAGGTTCTACGCATAGTTTTTTTCCTTGAGAAACCAGCTTTTAAGGATACAGTCAATTGAAAGAGAGAAAAGATAGCAGAAAACATGTCCTTCCTTTTGAGATATGCTACTTGTTTTTGGCTCCAAAGATACCTGCATTCCATAGAAATTTGGTGTCCCCTCACTTGGTTGTTGAAATTATTTACATTAGCAATAAAGAATTATGAAACTCAGATTATAAAAACAATAATTTATTCTGGAGTACATTTCACAGTATTTAAATTTCCTGCATGAATGATTTTTGTGATGCTTACTTTACATCTTTGTTCCATGTTGCATTCCACATCTGGCCTTTGTAATAATCAGTTGCCCACACTCAGGAATTCCTTTTACCAGACCTCTCGAAGGTATAGACATGAAGGATGTGATCCCTCTCACCTCCGTGGCTTCACTGAGAAAACAAGTGATGCAGTATGTATAATCAACAGTGTTAAGAATGTTCCTGTCCCTGTGTAGGACACCACACCCTCTTTTATATTGCTGCCCCTTTTTTGTTTTCAATATTATGTGAGTATTGTATTCATTTTTGTATTTAACACACCATTGGCCATAGGGAAGCTTTGTCCTGGGCTCAGCTACTTTCTGTGTTTGTGAAAAATTGTTGATATAGGAAGGAAGGGTCCACTCCCATGAAATACTGTCTCGTGACAAGGAACCTGTCATTTGAACAACACTTGTCCCCACCTGTGCTGCTAATTCAAGGCTGAATCTTTACGTTTTAGGTATTTAAGTGCATTTTCTCTCTCTCCTTTTTGACTTAGTGCTCTTTTGGAAAAAAAAAATTCCTTGCCACCTTGATCCTCTTCCATGTGTGCTGGGGGAGAGAAGAACATATGGAGATTCGTGACTTTTCAGAAACACTGTCATGTAAAATAGGTTGCTATCTGTCTCTATTCTTGTGATGAACATATACCATATGAGATACTGTATCTGCAAACTGGAGTACATCATTCATAAGAGATAGATAACTAATAATACTATATTTCACTGGCTTTGATCAGAAACATGATGGATGGATTATGATTAACTTTTGTCTGCAATAGACAGAGTTGTTTTGGCAATATTCAAATTGCAAAATCAGTGTGTTTCTTTTTCTTTATTGTTGTTTTTATAAGTGATGTTTGGTTGAAATGATAAGCACTAGCCTTTTGCACCAGTTGTATGATTGTCAGTCTCCTAGAGTAGGGCTGTCTGCAGAAAGAGGAATAATAGACTAGATATGGTGTGTAAGTATTGCTGAATGATTTATGCAAATATTGTACTTTTTTTTTAGTCAGAGGCTTTTCTTTTATGCTTGTCACATAATATCTGGGTGCCTCAGACACACTAATAGGCTTATCCTCAGAAATCCTTATGAGGAGGGATAGCTCTATCCCTGTTTTACAGATAGACAATTTGGGGAATGGAGAGTCTAAAAGACTTTCCCAAGGAGCCCCAGAAGGTCTGTGGCAGACCTGAGAATAGAACCTAAATCTCCTGATAACCTGCTTCAGCTTTAACTGCAAAGACATCCTTCTGCTGTGTGCGTGGGTATGTGGCCACAGACAATGGAGAAGAGGAGATGGCTTTGTCATGGAGGGGGTTATCAAGAGGTCAAGGTTCTACTCTCAGCTGTGCTGCAGACTTCCTCTGTGTGTGTTAAATAATCAAGCCTTCCCTTAAATCCTTAAAGGAATAAAGCATGTTTAGACACTAAAATGGTATTATTGAGTCCCTTTGATAAATGGCCTGTTGAAGAAATCTGTTGTGTGCATAAGGCATTGATTCTATGGTATATGAAGCTCTCTCACATGGGGCCCAAGAGATGCGTTCAGGGAATATACTTATTGTGCATGAAACCATATTACAAGTCTCTATTATTAATGTTTCTTGTTTTACTGGCACAGAATGATATTAAGGCAATATGGGCGTTCCTGGTGGTATCTTTAATAGTGAAGCACCAGAAGTGCACCCTCACTGGAGTGCTTCCTGCAGTATACTAACCATGTGCCACAAGCTAGAAAAGGCAGGCTACTGTTACCTGCACTCACAGGACAGTATACTATGTATTTCTCCCCACTTTCCCCAATAACACTGAGGAATACCTTTGTATCTTATGGAGCTAGACTTTTAGAAAAACAACTCTTTTGGGGCTAGCTATATCAGAATAAATCAGCATAACACAGAAGCTATATTTTTGTCATCGTTGTAGTGTTAATGAGTGACTGTCTCTTGTGTGTTTTTCTTATGATGTGAGCAGAGCGATTGGTGTTAGTTTAAAAAACCCCAGACTCATCTCACTCAACACTTTTTTTCAGTTTTCTAATTAGAAGGACATCAACTAACATAACTTCCTCAAGTAAAAAATGTACTTGAACCCCTAGGTATCTTCCTGTACATCTGTTTGAAACTGATGATCAATTATATAGCATCCATATATAACTAGCAGTTACTTTTTTTCTTTGAAATTTTCTTAAGCTTTTCAAAAGAAACAGATAAAACTCTTGTCTCTGTCTCATTGTTTGTTAAAACAAAACCTGGAGCAAGTGATTCTTAATGCAGTAAGTTCCTCCTCTTTCTTTGTATCCGTATTTGGTGACATTTTGTGAAAATATGAAAGCAAGTGGCGAACTGAAGTGCTACCGAATGATGATAAAGATGAGATGAATGAAAGCTATCACTCAGCTTTCATAGGCATATAAAATAATTCCGAGATGCAAGTGTCACAGGATCCTTCATTGCTAACAGCAACTTACTGTAAGTATTTCAGTCTTATGACTGAATTTAATCTGTATGTGCTACCTTCAAGGTTAGTGGTTAAAGGATACTTGTGATCAAAGAAAACAAAGTATGAAAGAAGCTGTGACAGTTTGGGTATATCAGTTACATTCAGACGAATGAATCTGTATTTTGTAGTGACCCTGTTATGGTCTTCAGGACTTTCAGAAATGTTCTTCTAACTAGTATAAGGCACCATATGCACTGTGTCCTTCAAGGACGTATTGTATGAAATCAACTGAATATGTCTTTAAGATCCAGCGTGTTCCTAAACTCTGTGATTGTGGCAATTCTTTTGTAAGGATTTTACATATGTGGATAAGCAGTACAGTTAGATTTGCCATTTGAGGTAAAATGGAGTCAGATTTTTGATACTGAAGTAAAAGCAGAGGCATATGAGTGAGATTTGGCTCTTAATATTTTGTTTTAAATTTTCATTTTTTATTAACTGTAGTGCTAGTTAAAGGTATTGGCTAAAATTTCTGTTTTTTCACAGAACTGGTACAGATAGGTAGTGGCATTCCTGATTCCCTTTATTGTCCTGTAATATGTGTCATTCTCCATGCAGGCATGCCATTATAGCTGCACCATGGCCCATTGAATAGGACTTTGTAGGGTATTAGAATGTCTTCGCAGGATGTGGTCCTTAAGTTGTTTTAGTTTTAAGTATGTTCTGTCATGTTCATTATATTTTGTGAAGATCTGTGACATGATCATTTTCCTTGTCCTTTCTACTGCATTCCTCTTGGCTGATTGAAAAATAAAGTGTGTAATAATTCTGCAAGGTTCTGTAAGCCACAGGTGTCCGTATAATTCAAATACGTTTAGTTAGAGCTGCACCAACTAACTGGAAAGGCATGATGTTTGCTTTTCTCCCAGCCACCCACTGAGCTCTATAGTATGATAGGACAATACAATATCTTAAAATGATTATGCAAACTAAATAATAGTATAATTCCATTGATTGCAGTGCAGATGTTATTAATTACATTGGGGCTGATTTTAATCCTTCGATTTATTTAAAGGGAGGCTGGTTTACAGGTTTTGCTGTTGAGTGATTTTGATTAATGATTTAAACACAAATATTATGGATTGATTGGGGCAAACAATGAGTGCATTTTTTGAATTTTATATATTGAATAGTTGTCATTGTTGAACAACTTGGGATTGATGTTCTAACAAAAATAAGAATAAATAAATGTAATATTAATTGTAAGTGTAAGTAATTAAGATTTTGAACTAAAGTTTTTGAGCTTTAATGCCTGCTACTACAGATGCAGTTTTACATTGCATTTGCGTTATGTGAGGGAGAACAATTTCCAATTTAACTAGCTTGATTTGTAATCAGATAGTAGCAGCTGAAATTGTAGAAACATTGTGCCAGGTGCTATACAGACATATGGAGAGAATCTCTGCCGTGAAGAGCTTAGAGTATAGATAAGCAAGTTGAGGTGAGAAAAGACAAGAAAAGGTGAGACTGTCAGAGGCAAGAAAAAGTGAAGTGACTTGCCCAAGACCATAAAGCTAAAAGAGAACACTTTTCATAAATATTCTGCTTTTATTTTGCTTTTTTATGTTTATGCCCAGTTAGAGTGAGAGGGGACAGACTTTGTGAGTGGCTCATTTATAAAAACATAGGACAGAGATTAAAATGGTATATTTTTGTGCATCTTCTTAGTGCTTCATATCAGCACTGCACAATGTCCTTTTAGCAATGCAACTCTTCAGTTGTTTGCCATACTTTCTTTCCTTGTATTGTATACCTCAGTGAAGATTCATTCCCTAGCATTTCCTCCACTTACTCACCTAGAACATAGCTTTTCTTAACAAACAAAATATCATGAGAAAAGGGATATGACAAAATGGAAAAGTCATAGTCATAGATGACTCTATGTGTCCTCCTTTGCAAAGCCTGGACCATTAAATATGGCTTAATCAGATCAGACAGAACACTTAAGCATCTGCTCAACTTTAAGCATGAGTAGTTTCCTTTAAGTTGGTAAGGCTGCTGAAGTGCTTAAAGCTAATTACTTTATATGTGCTTTGCTGGATTGACGCATGAGAGATGGATAATGCTGCTGAAACTTCCTCTTTGGGTATGTTTACACTATGAAATTAGTTCAATTTAATAGAAGTCGATTTTTTAGAAAGTGATTTGATACTGTCGTTTGTGTGTGTCCCCACTAAGCGCATTAAGTCGGCGGTGTGCATCCACAGTACCGAGGCTAGCACTGACTTTCGGAGTATTGCACTATGGTAGCTATCCCACAATTCCCACAGTCTCCGCCGCCCACTGGGTTGCACTCCCAATGCCTGATGTGAGGTGCCTGACGACATGTACCCAGAACCACCCGCAACAATATTTTTGACCCATCAGGCATTAGGAGCTCAACCCAGAATTCAAATGGTTGGCGGAGACTGCGGGAACTGTGGGATAGCTACAGTCTTCAGTTGCCCCTCCCTCCATGAGAGCAACTGCAGACTATCATTTTGCGCCTTTTTTCCATGCAGACGCCATAGCATGGCAAGCATGGAGCCCGCTCAGATCGCTGTGGCAGCTATGAGCACTGTAAACAGCACGCGCATTATTCTGGAGTATATGCAGCACCAGAACCTGCAAAGGCAGGCGAGGAGGTGACAGCAGCGAAGGCAGGGCAGTCACGAGATAGATGAGGACATGGACACAGACTTCTCTAGAAGCACGGGCCATGGCAATTTGTTCATCCTAGTGACAATGGGGCAGGCTCATGCCATGGAATGCCGATTCTGGGGCTGGGAAACAAGCACAGACTGTTGGGGCCGCATAGTGTTGCAGGTCTGGGATGATTCACAGTGGCTGCGAAACTTTTGCATGCGTAAGGGAACTTTCATGGAATTTTGTGACTTGCTTTCCCCTGCCCTGAAGCACAAGAATACCAAGATGAGAGCTGCCCTGACAGTTCATAAGTGAGTGGTGATAGCCCTCTGCAAGCTTGCAATGCCAGACAGCTACCAGTCAGCCAGGAATCAATTTGGAGTAGGCAAATCTACTGTGGGGGCTGCTGGGATCCAAGTAGCCAAAGTGATCTTTGACCTGCTGCTATCAAGGGTAATGACTTTGGGAAATGTGCAGATCATAGTGGATGGCTTTGCTGCAATGGGATTCCCTAACTGTGCTGGGACAATAGATGGAATGCATATCCCTATCTTGGGTCCGGAGCACAAAGGCAGCTAATACATAAACTGAAAGGGATACTTTTCAATGGTGCTGCAAGCAGTGGTGGATCACGAGGGACGTTTCACCAACATCAAAATGAGATGGTCGGGAAAGGTACATGACGCTGGCATCTTTAGGAACTCTGGTCTGTGTCAACAGCTGGAGCAAGGGATTTACTTTCCAGACCAAAAAATAACTGTTGGGGATGTTGAAATGCCTATAGTTATCCTTGGGGATCCAGCCTACCCCTGAATGCCATGGCTCATGAAGCCATACACAGGCAGCCTGGACAGTAATCAGGAGCTGTTCAACTATGGGCTGAGCAAGTGCAGAATGGTGGTAGAATGTGCTTTTGGATGTTTAAAATCATGCTGGCACAGTTTACTGACTTGGTTAGACCTCAGCAAAACCAATATTCCCATTGTTATTAGTGCTTGCTGTGCGCTCCGCAATATCTGTGAGAGTAAGAGGGAGATGCTTATGGCGGGGTGGGAGGTTGAGGCAAATCACCTGGCTGCAGATTACGCACAGCCAGACACCAGGGCAATTAGAAGAGCACAGCAGTGTGCAGTGCACATCAGAGAAGCTTTGAAAACCAGTTTCATGACTGGTCATGGGGCTACGATGTGAAAGTTCTGTTTGTTTTCTCCTTGATAAAAGCCTGCCCCCTTGGTTCACTCCATTTCCCTGTAAATAAACCGTCCTCCCCTCCCCCCTTTGATCACCACTTGCAGAGGCAATAAAGTTGTTCAAAATGTATGCATTCTTTATTACTTTGTCACACAAATGGGGGATAACTGCCAAGGTAGCCTGGGAGGGGAGGAGGAGGAGGGAAGCACCGGCTAGGGTGGTGAAGGAGGAGAGGAGGGATGGACAAGGCCACACTGCACTTCAAAACTTATAGAATGCTAGCTTTCTGTTGCTTGGGCAGTCCTTTGGGGTGGAGCATTTGGGTGCCTCGAGGCCCCCCCACTGCGTTCTTGGGCGTCTAGGTGAGGAGGCTATAGAACTTGGGGAGGAGGGTAGTTGGTCACACAGGGGCTGCAGCAGCAGTCTGTGTTCCTCCTGCTGCCTGTCCTGCTCAACAATACGTCAGAGAATGTGAGTTTGATCCTCGAGTAGCCTGAGCATTGCTTCATGCCTCCTTTCATCACGCTAACGCCACATCTCCTCTCACGTGTCCCTCCTGTCCTTGCGTTCATTTTGTGCTTTCCTACACTCTGAAATTGTCTGCCTCCACACATTCTGCTGGGCTCTTTCAGTGTTGGAGGATTGCATGTGTTCAAAGAACATGTCATCGCGAGTGCCTTTTTTTTCGCCTTCTAATTTTCGCTAGCCTCTGGGATGGAAATGATAGGGGAAGCGTTGAAACATTTGCAGCTGCAAGAGGAAAAAAAAAAGGAGAATAATATTTTAAAAGACACATTTTAGAGAACAATGGGTACACTCTTCCATGGTGAACCAAGCTGTTAACATTACATAGCACGTGTGCTTTCTGTACAAGGTCGCATTTTGACTTACACTGAGGGCGTGCTGGTTTGGTGTGAGAGATCGCACACGCAGGGCTGGTGGGCAACAGAATTCGACTTGCAGGCAGCCATGGTAAGCCACAGTCTTTTGGCTTCTTTAACCTTCATAACATGTGGGAATGGTTTCAAGCAGCAGCGCCCTCATGTCTCATATCAAGCACCTGTTGGGTTGGCCATTTAAAATGGGTTGGCCATTTAAAAGGAGGGGCTGTGGTTTTCGGGTTGTGTGCAGCACAAACCCAACTAAAGCACTCCACCCCACAGTATTCTCTGGGATGATCGCTTCACCCCTCCCCCCACCGCATGGCTAACATTGGGGATTATTTCTGTTCAGCCACAGGCAAACAGCCCAGCAGGAACAGCCACCTCTGAATGTCCCGTTAATAAAATTCCCTTATTTCAACCAGGTGACTATGAATGATGTCACTCTCCTGAGGATAACACAGAGATAAAGAACGGAATTTGCTTGAATGCCAGCAAACACTGGGGCCATACGCTGCCATGCTTTGTTATGCGATGATTCCTGACTATGTGCTACTGGTCTGCTGTGTTA
Source organism: Gopherus evgoodei (assembly GCF_007399415.2). NCBI lineage: Eukaryota > Metazoa > Chordata > Testudines > Testudinidae > Gopherus > Gopherus evgoodei. The sequence goes on along the minus strand of NC_044330.1, from coordinate 74,838,500 downwards.
ATGGAGGATGGAATAAGGCTTCCCTCCCCAGAAAACTTTTGCAAAGGCTTTGGGAGTACATCCAGGAGAGCTTCACTGAGATGTCCCTGGAGGATTTCCGCTCCATCCCCATACACATTAACAGACTTTTCCAGTAGCTATACTGGCCGCGAATGCATCCCAAGTCTTCAGGGCAAATTAACCATTAAACACACTTGCTTTTAAACCGTGTACAATATTTACAAAGGTACACTGACCAGAGGTGCCTTCGCTGCCTTCAAGGTCCATGAGCCTGCCTTTGGTGGGAGGGTACTGGTTCCAGGGTGATAAATCATTCCTGGCTGTTGGGGAGAACGTTTTCTCCACTTCCTTGCTGTGCACTAACTTCAGTGTCCTCCTCCTCCTCCTCTTCCTCATTCCCTAAATCTGTTTCCCTGTTGCATGAGAGTCCATTGATGGAGTCAAAGCACAGGAGTGGGGTAGTTATAGGGGCACCCCCTAGGATGGCATGCAGCTCATCATAGAAGCAGCATGTCTGGGGCTCTGCCCCGGAGTGGCCATTTGCCTCTCTGGTTTTTTTGGTAGGCTTACCTCAGCTGCTTAAGTTTCACGCGGCACTTCTGTGGGTCCTTCATGCCCTTTGAGATATTTTCAAATATTCCGGCATTTCGTCTTTTGGAACGGAGTTCTAATAGCACGGATTCCTCTCCCCATACAGCGATCAGATCCCATACCTCCCGTTAGGGCCATGCTGGAGCTCTTTTGTGATTCTGGGACTCTATAGTCACCTGTGCTGATAAGCTCTGCATGGTCACCTGTGCTGATCTGCTCTCCACGCCGGGCAAACAGGAAATGAAATTCAAAAGTTTGCAGGGCTTTTCATGTCTACCTGGCCAGGATATCCAAGTTCAGATTGCTGTCCGGAATGGTCACAATGAAGCACTGTGGGATAGCTCCCAGAGGCCAATAATGTCAAATTGCGTCCACACTACCCCAAGTTCGACCCAGCAAGGTCAATTTCAGTGCTAATCCCCTCATCGGGTAGGAGTACCGAAATCGATTTTAAGAGTCCTTTAAGTTGACAGAAATAGCTGCATCTCATGGACGAGTGCAGGATAAAATTGGTCTAACGCTGCTAAATTCGGCCAAAACTTTTAGTGTAGACCAAGGCTTTATTTGCTATGTCTACTGACATTGTAGGAGCTGTCCATCAAAACAAGGACTAAAAAACACTGGTGTATTTAGTGAAAGAGGGGTGTGTGTGTGTGTGTGTGTGAATATAGATGTATTGTACATTAGCTATTGTTGAACAGTGTGGGCTGAAGATGATCTAAAATAATCAGAATAAAATAAATTAAAGCTATACTTAAAATTAGCATGATATTAGTGAAGAACACTAACCTGAGAAAATAATTCTGACTACTGAGTAATAACAGATCTGCTTTTACCTTTTCAATTAATTCAGCTATTTTTCAAGACAAAAGAACTAGCAGTGTAGGAATCCATTTTTACCCTGTTCTATCATAAAGAAACTTTTACCCTGGTATGGAGAGGAATAAAATAATCTGGTAGTGCCTGGAGTGATGAGAAAGGCTTGTAAAAAGCCGAATGCCAGCTCATTAAGCCTCAATTCAGACTCTTCTTTGATCCATAACTCAACCCTTTTGTGGGAAAGGGCTATTGATACCAATATCACATGATATGAACACACACATGGTATCACATGATATGAACACACACATATTTTGTGAAGCACAGTTTGTCCTCCTGTACCACTCTATGGAGGCTCCTCCCCCTCAAGTTTTTTGGGGTCACTGGATGGCTGATACCCCAAACAGTGTAAGAAAGGGTAAGTCCTTGTATATGTTATGGATCCCACAATTCATACAAGGTTCTGAGTATACAGATACTTCTGTACACTCCGTAGGGCAGTGGCAGAGAAGTATGAATGTTCTTGCTGTTAGCTGCTGGCTTTAGTGAACATATGGGCAAAGGCACCTCATGATCTCATCCAATGGTTCCCTGTGCTTGATTCAAGTTGTATGATTCCTAGCATGGAGCTACTAAGAACACAGGGCATCTTTGCAGTCAGTTCAGTAGAACAGAGGTTGTCACAGGGCATAGGAATGTTTCACCTCTCCAATTACCCTCCCAACATCTTATTAGTAACAGTTTTTACTAGCAGTCTTTACTCCTCAACAGAAGCCTTGCTAAATGGAGGACAACTCAGTTCCTCCTAAAGACCCAGAATGGTGTGGGAGAGGGCAACCCCTTCCCAAAAGAGACTTCAAGAAAGGAAGGTATGGGACTTCTGGAAAGGAGTAGTTGTGACTAGGGAGACACCATGGGAAAAGATTGTGCTTGTGCGAGTGTGTGTTGGATAGGGGAAGTTCTCCTACCACCCAAAGCTGCATGGGGTTGTTGTGATATGCTGCAGAGTTTGTATAATCCTAGTAAGGGCTTCTAGTGGCTGGTTGAGCAAGTTGAATGCGAGTACTGCTTTTGGCCTAAATACCAGAGATGGTTGTAATGAGGAAATTTATATGTCAGAGAGAGAGAGTGCAACAGAGATTTACTGCTGCTGGCCAGTTAGCAAATCCCAAACTAGTTTTGTTATGCAAGGAATGTAGAGATATCTTAATTACTTTCTCCGTGGATTTGTTGCCATGTGCCAAGTCCTCATAGCTTTGATTTCAGTCTTCTGGTTGGAACAATTTGTAGCTGCTTCCAGAAGCAGATTTTCAGGTCAGGATCTATGAGTTGAAAGGCCAATGTCAAAATTACTGAGTCACTCAGTTAACACACTTCCTAGTCACCTAAAGTACCGTATTTTTAATATGGGACTTGTTTCATATTATTGCCCAACAAGATGGAGTTCATGCTTCCTAATACATTTTTCACTATTTACAGCTTTTGATGCAGTGTCTAAAGCTTGATTTTTCACTTCAAGATGATTCCATATCAAGTGCCACGAATCAAATTATTTTCTAACACAATGGGGTTAGCACCTTTCCTACTGTGACGAATGGTTTTCCGGAGAATGCCAAAATAAATGCTGCACAGCAACAAAGTTTATCCCATATTTCTGATAAAATCTGCCCACTTGTCCACTCTTCAGTTAGCTAGAGAGCAGTGTTGGAAATTGTTGGGTTTTTTTTTAGATGAATGTACATCGGTATACATCTTGGCTATTTGAATCTAATTGTTCCTAGGAGATGAGTTTCACTGAATATGTGCTGGAGGTAACTGTTCGAAATACCTTGAATTATTATTTCATTCTGGTGTCCTTGGCAACATAAAGAAAATACCCAAACCATAGAAACTGAAAAGCCTGCAAGCCTTGATATGTTTATTAAGGAATGTTCATGTCATTCCTTATGTATCTTTGTAATTTCCTGACTGTAAAATTATGTGCCCCCACCCTCATAACACCATCTTTTGGGAACGTTGCCAGTCAGCTCTAGCTTTTCTACTGGTGAACTAAGCTCTGTGAGTAGATTCTAATTTGCTTCTACAATGGAAATAATGTAGTAAAGAGATGACTATGTTAGTTTCTTCCTACACACACACACTTCAGCAAAACTAATGAAAAATTAATCTTACATTGTTATTATATTGAATCACTGAGATTATTAAATAATTTTTTATTTATATTTTTGTTCTAGGCATTAACAGAAAGTACAAAGTTATGTTGACCAAGTTTATGAGTTAGGAAATATAAAAATGCCTTTAATAATAATACTTTGATCTTCCTTCTCAAAGGATTTCCATCTTGAAGCACATTATACAAACATTAATAAATTTATTTTCCCATCACCATTCTGATCTAGGAAACCATTCATGTCTCCATTTTATAGACAGGGAAATTGAGTCACACAATATCGTAGGAAATGTAGGTGACAAACATAGAAAATTCAGAGATTGGGAGAACAGAGAGACAGAGGGAAACTTTAAGTTCTTTGTGATTTTTAAGACTTTTATTAACAATAAAATAGTGCTGTTTGTTTATATTTTTAAAGATGTGGTATTTATTAGCTGCTAATGTCACATGTTTCTCTGTTATATCCTTCCCTAAATCAAAAGGTACAAAGTAAAATGAACATTTTAATCTTGGCACAATACTGAAATGTCAGGATGAAGCCCAGGGCTATGCTGGTACCAAATTGGGGTTGCCTTCTACAGAAATACCTGTTTGACTGCAGGCAAACACCAAGGTATTATTGACAATGAAAGCAATTTTCTCCAGGTGAGAGTCACTTTCATCTAGAAGTTTTTAGGCAATCTAAGATTGGTTGTGTACAGAAACTTTTCTTCTAACAATAAAATATAGTTTTTATGTTTGCACAGGATATTTTTCTAAACTATAATTTTTGAGCTTTCTATTTTGGATTGCCTGTTACTAATGCATGATGGGTTCTCCAAAAAGCTATGCAAAAGAGACCTAGTGCTCAGTGGTCTAGTGTATAAAACACTCTCCTTTCACTTCAGAGAGATGAATTTAGGGTGACCAGACAGCAAGTGTGAAAAATCAGGACAGGGGATGGAGGGTAATAGGAGCCTATATAAGAAAAAGACCCAAAAATTGGGACTGTCCCTATAAAATCGGGACATCTGGTCACCCTAGATGTATTTCAATTGTAATCTGAAAACCTCACTGAGATATGCTAAACTGCCTGAAAATAATTTGGGTAGCTAGTGAAGTGCAGTATCAAGAGGTTCATAGATATTGCAGACATTTTTTTGTTTATATTTTTGCTCAGCTCTTTTTCAACAAGATAATTTCAGACAAGATACCTGCTATCTAACTTGATAGTGAATCAAAATGCTTTAGTTCTCCAAATTGTACGTTCTCATACAGTAAGATGACATGTTAGTAAGTTAATGAAAAGAAGAAACCTTTGTTTTGGACTCTAGTTATGTATGTAATCTTATACCAACTGTTTGTCAACTTTAAGCATGAGAGTAGTACTGAATAGTTAATCACACTTGTACTGTAAATAATCTTATAGTGTCAGCTTGATCCTGGAAATTATGTGTAAAGCTCCATAGTACTGAATATTTGTATGCATGGAAAAGGTCAGTGAAGTAATGTTTAAATCTATTGTCGTAGTTGTACATACTGCTGAAGCAGAGTTGCCTCACTCAGTGAGAGCACAGGAATAACAGAGAGATCTATAACTGTACAGTTTGTAGTACTCTGGCTATCTGAGGAAGTTTCAATAACACTATGACTGTATAGTTGTTTCTGAATAACCACATAGTATGCAACTCTGCCTGATGGTGTAATTTTATTAAATTTCATGGGAGTCCTTTCTCTGTAATTGTCCTCTGGCTTCATAACTTCATACCCACCTACTCCCCAAAATCCTCCCCAGTTCAAACACATGCCCAGTTCCCACACTCATCTTTGGCGTTGGATTTCATTTAATTCAGCATAGCAATATTTCATTGTAAATGTTGCAAATTATGACATGTGAACTGTGGACAAGCTAAACAGTCTTATCTTTCCTAATGCTAACTTTCAAATCATATTGATTTCAACCCAACTGTGCCTCTGTGGTGCTGTAAAGAAGGCAAAAACACCCATGAGACTTAGGCCAATTTGTCCCATTAGGAAAAATTCCTTCCTGATCCTAAAACAGGAAATTAGTCAGACCTGCGACATCCTAAAAACCAGTGTTCAGTCTTCATGCGGAGTAAGGTACTTCTCAGTTTAAGAATGTCAAAATGTGGCTGAGAGATGATAAAGAAAGGAAAAAATATGGAAAAAATAGTGGGTCTTGGAAAATATGACTTAAACATGTGAATTGGGCAATTCATTATTTACAATAGTATAGATATTAATGAAATAAATGGAGCAGCATAAGTAGCAAGATTAACAATGAAGATAAATAGGGCTGAAAAAGGGTTAGTCAGACAGCCTAAGGAGTTAATCTGGTTTAAGTGCAGTACCTCCCCCATGTAAATCTGCAATTACTAACCTAGAATTAAACATAGAGTCTGGATTGTGATTTTTATTTTGATGAAATCAAAGTACAGTATCACTTGGTGATGCATTTAATTTTGCCAGGTGAATCAGACTCTTAATTATACTTTGAATGTTGATCTCTTTATGGCATGTAACATTATATCCTACTGTTAAAAGGTTACTGTGGCAGTAATTTCTAAATGGAATGAGTGTCTTTGAGATGGAACACATTCTATTAATCCTGTAGTATTTCTGTTGTAGAAATGTTATTTTACTGGGGAAAAATAAAGGAATGGTTTATTAGAAGATAATCCCATGTACAAACTGTAACTGCTGTATATTTAAGAATAGTAAAAGTGTCATCCCAAACAATGGAAAGAGATTTCAGTCATTAGATCTTGTGGACTCTAGTCTTTGTAGTGCATTTGTATTGGAAATAATATATCAATCTTAATCTCATTTGGTGTCATGTTTTATGATGGCCTTTTGTCAATATTATAGTGTTTATTGAAATCATTTAATGGGCAGTTTAATTCTGCAAAGAAACTGATAACTGCAGTGAAACTAAAAGACATAGTACACGTTTGTGTAATAGTTAAATGTTTATACAGGGAGAAATTCACCCCAAGTATAGAAGCCAGAATGAGGGCTATATACTACAAAAAACCTCAAGTTGGCATTTAAATAGAATTTGAGTGTTATGGCAGACTTTATACTGAGCCACCGCACAGAGATGAATTTCACATTTACACTCTTGTGCTTTAACTCAAGTATATTACAGTATTTTACTAACCTTAACTATAGCATAAGGAATAACACCCAGAATTCTGCACACCCAGTTCCCTGCTTTAATTACTAGATTGCCATATCTGTCACACACAAATTCCTGCAATATTCTGGACAAGCTGTGTTGAATTAAGTTATACCTTGTTGAATAAGTTCAAGAACTTTAGGACTTCATTTATTAAAATATTTATGTATTACTGTGGGATTGTATGTAACATATGTAGGGAGTAGACTTGACTAATGTAAACCCTGGGAAGTGTTATGAGCTTCAAAGGACTAGTTGAAACAATGTCATTTTTAAAGTTAAGTGGGTTTCCCAGGAATCTCGAGGAGTAGGTGTTTGCACATGTAAACCCTATGGTTATACAAGTACTCAGCCTTTTGTTGTTTTTGTCTGGAGCAGGGGATTTTTTGTTTGCTGTTACACGTGGACAGATCAAAGACTCAAACTGTATAAAGAAGTGACTCATAGATTCATAACCACAGGAAAACCCCTTGGTGGGGTATGAGAGACTGCTGGAGTTAGGCTTGCCAACTCTGACTGAAGTTATTCTGGGAGATTCCCCCCCCCCCCAACATGACATAATGTCATTTTCTTAAAATATCCTATTAAAATCTCCTGGATTGCTTTCAATAGTCACTGGGAGATCAATGCTGATTTTGGGGAACTCCAGGCCAATCCTGGAGAGTTGGCAACCTTAGCTGGAGTTGGGGAGATCTCTGGTAAGCTTATTAACACGTGTGTAGGTTTATTTTTTGTTTTTAATATGATTTATCTGTAAAGCATTAACCTTAAGAATAACTGTTTTTGCTTAGAAAACGCTGTATGGTAACTGTGCGTTAGCATCTGATAAGGGAGATGAAGCATGCCTGCTTAGGTGGCGTACCTTGCTGGTGAATTCACAGTGTAGGCAGGGAACTTTGCAGCCTGGAAAAACCCTGTTTTGGAGAGAGAGAGACATGAGTCTTTGCCTAAGGGAGGTGACATCCAGGGAACTGGAGGTATAACGGAGGTTACCTTTGTTGGGCCAAGGGAGGGGAGTACAGGTGCAGGGCACTTACTTCTTTGGGTCTTGATCCTGGCGCTATCACCATCACAGGCAGAACTGTTATTAATTTTAATGGCATAGGATTACTGCCTAACCAGTTTAATATGTAGGCCATTCCATTATCACCAGCCTTTGATTAGGATGCTTTCCCTTACTCTTTGGTCTTCCATTTGTTATGAAAACTGTGACTTGAGGTGTAAACTTACCTACAAATTCCCTGAAAGCGGCAGAATATCTCATCTCTTACATGTAACAATATTGTTCCTTGTCACAGAAAGGAATTATAATTGCTAGATCTGAAGTTAAGCTCTCATTGAATGGACTGAAATATTTTAATTTCGCTCAGCCTTTCTGACTCAGTTTGCATTGAGTCAGAGGGAGAGATCTCAGAGAAGAGCTGGGATTTTTTAAAGGTGTTTTTTGTTATTTTTAAATGTTGAAAGTAGGCCTTCAAATAGGTTCATTTCTCTTTAAAATGAATTTAATCCTAGACAGAGTATTACTTTCTGAAGCCTTATCATGGTCACATGCCATGAAAAAAAGAAACAATCTATCACTTTGTCAAAATGAGAGTTTTGACGTCCCAGTGTTGAAAGATCAGCACATACCATACCTCTTTTATTCATCAAACTAAGCTCCTATATTTTGACAGATATTGTACTGTAAACCTGTAATAATGACTGTACCATTGTGGTGGATAGCCTTTTAGCGGAGCCAACGTTAACATCTCCCTCTGCTGGCTGTTCACAGCATGGCCTCATAGATGAAAGACGAGGTGTGTAGATCCATACTTAAGATTTTTGATAACAGAATTTTTACTACAAGGCATAACTTACAAAATAATCAATGGAGACTGGCTCTGTGATTAATATCTATGAATTTATCATAATCCTGATACTGGAATGTGAATAAGAAGAGAAACCATTTGAGACGGGAACATATCAGATATCCACTGTCCAGCTGCTCAAATCTTGGGAGAAGTTAATGGGTTTGCCACATCTTTTGCTAAAAACAGGCAAAGATCCTGATTCAAAACCCTCTGAAGTCACTGACCAATCAACAAGATCATGCTCTCGTATAGTACCCTTCAACCTTGTATCTGAAAGACTTTGCTTGCATTAGTCAATTAGGCCTCACCAATCAAAGCTGCAAGATATGTCCTTTGTACATACAGGAAAATGAAGGCACTGAAAAGCTTAGTCACTTGCACAAGGTTGCACAAAGGATTTGATCTTGCTTCCACAGTAGTCATTTGGAATTTTCAAAAGGAATAGGCCTCCAAGTCAGCAGCAGAGTGAAACCAGGAGTTCTGACTTCCACTCTCCTGATGTGCCTTCTAGAGGGACAACATGTCATTGCTCAAAAGCTAACAACATAGGGGTGTATCTAGAAAAATATCTGAGGTCAGACTTGCAAATGCTTATGACAGAGGGTTAGAATAGACTTGTTCATGCAACAGATCACGTAGCAATCTACACATTTGGGGGTTTCTTTTCTTTTGATTTCTTGGTACGATTTTACTGTTGAAGTGTTTAGCCAGTTAATTTACTGAGCACTTTATCCTTACTATAAATACTCCTTTGAATGCCCAATGTCCTGAAAATAAAATCTCTGTATTGAGGTAACTCTGTTCCTTGCTATGACTTGCTTTTCCTTTTAAATCAGTGGCAAAATTCCCAATGAACCCAAATTCCCAAAAATCCCTTGAGCTGCTTTTAAAGCAAGTTCTCTCTCTCTCTCTCTCTCTCTCTCTGGCTGATTTGAATAGATTCAGTTCTGATGTTTAAAATATTATCTTTCTGAGAAGACTTCCTAGCACTGATCAAAAAGTTAATTTGTTAGTCATTCTGTCCATAATGTCAGAATATTCTCCATTTACTGATTTCTTTGTAGGGATTTCTTTGTGAATTTTGTGGAATTCACTTTTCATCAAGTATTTTTTTTTGCTAAAATGTTTTGTTTTTCAATTAAGCCAAGGTACATATCCTAAATGCATTATGTAGTATCATTACCGCCATAATTACTTCATTATATGACTTCATTAAACTTAATTTTGTTGTTATCTCACATAATTATGCATTTCCAATTATGTTTATTCACACACTCACGATGATTATTTAATTTAGTATAATTTCAGTAAGGATATCATGAATGAGTGTGCTGTAGGATACAGCAGAGATTGTCACATCTCCTGGTCTCATATAGTAGCAGAAAACAGCAAAAAACAGCAAATCAGGTGCGTGGGTGGGTGGGTGGTGGTAGTATAAACACTCTTCTTGCCACAAGGAAATGGAGCAGAGATAATGATCACAGTTCCCTAGCATTCCTTATTTTGGCTAGTATTAGAGAAACCCAAGAAAGAAATAAAAACCAGAAAACTTTTCCCCTTTGCTGTAAAGTTGGAGGTGTCTGCTGGTAAGATGGTAAAACAAGCTGACAGCCTGAGAACTGACTAATCGTACTTGTTAATGAATCTGTCACTGTCTGCACATTTCCTTACACAAATTTACATCTCAGCCCATTGCTTGTTATGTCAAGTCTCTGTCCAGTCGTACCGCTGTGCTGCTTAAAGAAAAGTGTCTATTTCTCTCGTGAAGTGAGAGAAAAATTATAATGATTCATGACATGCAGTGTACATTCAAAAAGCAACATAAGTCCTCTTCCTGTAGGCGACAGAATGAACATTTAAAGGCACTGTGAGACATGGAGGTGGCTGCCATGGTAGGTAAAGAACTCTTGAGACCAGAAGGATAACTTTTCATATGATGATGGTTTGATAATGGAACTGAAACAAGAAAATAAAAACCAATCTTGTCCATCTATCATTTTCTACTTCATATACAACCAGTTATATCCTGTTTTTTTTAATTCATGTTAATGCTCACATAAACCTTATACTAATAGCTGCTTTGAACAATTTTACTCTCGTACACTTTGATGACCCTCTCCTTAGGCAATGTTTTGGAGATGTAGATGTAGTTTGAAATAACATCTTTTTGCCATTCATTTGTGCATGCATTATATTTAAAATGTATCTGTAATCCAGTGCCAGATATAAATGAGTAGGATCTCATGACAAGTCTGTTGGATTGGAGAATTTTATATAAAATGAAACCTGTTTTATTGTGTTATATTTACTAAATAGTTACAGGTGGGTTGCAGCTTGATTGTCCAAAACATTAATATCAATCTAAAGGATAGTGTCTCCTACACTGTTGATCCTGTAAATTTTTTCATTATAAGCAGCTAGCAGATCATAAATATTGTAAATGCTTACAATAGTTCCTGAAATTAGCATCTTTGGCAAACCTGAACAAAGGTATCCCCACTGGGTGTTTACTTTGCAGACCAGGCTAGACTAAAATACTGACCTTAATGTTCCCTCTAAGATAAACTGTGAAGTAAACTTTTTGATGAGCAAAGTATTTCAGCATGCTTGGTAAGGGCGAGAATGTGTCCCACAAAGGAGCACAAAAAGAGTGGTGAGAGGATATGAAGAGCTTCCCCTTTGCACATGGGCCAGGAACAACTGCAGTCCTTGCACTCAAAGGCCTGATTGTCAATTCCATACACTAATTTTATGGTGCTTAACTTTCCTAATCTGTAAAATGGGATTTACGATAGTTGTCCTTCTTTGTAAAGCACTCAGAGATCTATGGATGAAAATTGCTTGTAATAAATAGGTGGTATTAATTATTAAGTATTATTATTATTAAATCATTGGAGTTACATCATGTAAAACTTCTGTAACAGAATGGAGAATCAAGCCTTTGGACACAAGGATTGTGCATGTGTAGCACTGCCAGTGAATTTGCATGTCTAGCACTGCCAGTGGCACTACACTCCCCTAAGAATGTGTATAACTGCAAGTGAAGGTGGGATTGTAGCCTGGGTACAATTTATTCTACTAGAACTGGTAATAATAGTGGTGTGAACGTGACAGCACAGACCAGCAACCGGAGTATGTACTTAAGGTCTTTGACGGATTTCTACTCTGGTGGCTAGCCCATTCCAGGGCCTGTGCTACCATATCTGCACTACTATTTTTACTCATGCTATCTAGATTAAAGCATGACTACACATGGTAAAATCCCACTTCACCTGCATTGTAGACATCCCCAAAGTAAGTGAAGAAGACCTGGGAATGGGATACCTCTTGACACTGGCTGCTGGAGCTGGCTCCACACAGTGAGGAATGCAAGCTGCAAGCTGTCAGATCAGCTGCACTTCCCCTAGACACCAGGGGGCATTAATCCTCCCTAAAGTATAGTACTTCCATGAATCCCTGCTGGACCAATGAGCTTCTGCCCAATCGCCAACACAACCAGAGCTGAAGAGCTGCAATGTGGCCCTAACTGTGCTTACATAATGCTGAGGAACCTGAAGTCACTGGACTGGGACTCAGGAGACCTGGGTTCCGTTTCAAGCACTGTCACTGAACAACCATTGGGTGGTCATTTCATCTATTTGTGCCTCAGTTCCCCATCTATAAAATTGTATATAGTATCCCCCATCTATAAAACTATGTATTATTGTCCCCCATTTATAAAATTGTGAGGAAACAGTCATTAATGATTGTGAGGTACTCAGAAATTTGGTGATGGGACTCATATAAGCATGTAGGTATTGAGAAATCACATCCATGAAAGTGAAATGAATTGTCCCTAACCTTATAATAATACTTAGCTCTCTGTAGTATATAATGGTATATAGTAACAGTAGTTAGATGAAACGTTTAGCTTCTTTAAATTTTAAGTTCCTCAGGGCAGGGACTATCACTTTTGTTAAGTGTTAGTAGAATAAAAGGGTCCAATCTATGACTGGGATTGTTCCGTGCTACTGCAATATAAATTAGTATTAATAATAACAAAGTCCTTAAACTGGTGGTAGTGATGATTATGATGAAGATTTTTATCTTTATTAATTCTGAGGAAATGATTTTTCTATTACCTTCTGAAATAAGGGGGCAGTGTAATTGCAACCCAATCATCACTGACACAGGCTCATTTGTTTTAAATGTAACAAAATTATGAATAAATCGCATTAGTGAACAATGATTAAACTTATTTTTAAAGCTAGTTGATTTCTAATCACACCTACATATATTAGTGGTCGTACATGATTGTTGCTGATTTGTCCTGCTGGCACATCTTTAATCAGGAAGCAATGCTCATTACCAAGTGGGAACAGGAGCATATTTCACATAAAGGAATAAACACAAATTGTTTATGCCCATGTTCCCACTCACTAATGGGCACTGGAACATGTTGCTGTACATTTAAAGATCTACCAGCACGTTTCTCTCTCTCCCTCCCTCCCGTGCCCTTTGTTTGAAATGTACTAGTTAAGGTCTCAAGTACAGTTTTTCTAGGTTTTAGTTGCCTTAAATGAATGTAACAGGGACTGATAGGCACAAATTCTCTCTCTCGTGTCAGTTCCCTTTTGGGTCCACAGAAGTGGAAATTAGTCATAGGGACAAAAAATGAGCAGTTAACACTGGGAGCTGTGTTTCTTGCGTTGCTGTGACATGCATGCAGGTAAACGGGATGATATGGAATTGTTAAGGAGGTCGTGTTAACTCCTATTCCCCAAGTGCTGCTTTCTCTGGGTAAGAGACTTTCCTCCATATACTGCTGGAAGGTAGAACACATGCAGTAATCTTGTAAGATCTGGCCATAGGCTATGCGAGAATGGGTGATTGGTGAGAAAGCACAAAATAGGTACGTGGAATTATTTGGTCGAAGTGAATTACTCACACCAGGAGCAGGATTCAGAAAGCAATTAAAAAAGGGAGGAACGTATCTTTTTTCTCCCCCCAAACTCAGAGATCATCAGTCCCCTGTAACTCTTAAATATTTGCCTAAACATGAGGCATGTCCTCTTGTTAATAGTCTGTGGGAGTCAGGAGCAGACGTCTCAGTGACTGAAGATTACTCATGTGAGTAAAGGTTTGCAAGATTAAGCTCATAGTTTGAAAAGTAGTATGTAAAAATATGTCCTCAGAAGAAGCCTGGATAGCAGGTGGAAACAGATTCTTGAGTGAAAGGTATCACTTCATTCCATTCTTTGAGAACTAAATCTCTGTAATTAACAATATGCTTTATCTGTATTTCTAACTATTATTTCCATTCAGCTTTCCTCGTACAAAAGGAAATTTTGCACCTTGCTTTCTCATGCATTGATGCAATTAAGTGGAGGGAAAGTTCTTAATTTACTAGGAAAGACAATTAAAAAATAATGAACTTCATATTAATTATGGTCTAATTATCATCAGTTTGTGGTAGTCCCTGCTAAACAACAATGTATGAACAGTGTATTTTACAGCTCCCTTTTAGGAGTCAATTACAGTTCAGAAATTGTAAAACACAAGGGATATTCATCTTCAATGCTAGCTTCTAGTCATTGTTCCTTGAAAAGGGCAGTAGGACCAGTGGTAGAGTTGTTCTTTTTCAAAAGACGTAAATCAGCTATAGTACATAGTAACTAATTTTAGAAAGAGTTTTATTCGAGTTTAAGGTTGGAGAAAAGTTTGCAGGCCTCCGGTGGGGAACAGTCTACCCAAATTCAGGAGCGTCTACAATATCCACTCTACTGGAGAAGCAGAGGCAGTAAATACAGAAGATAGGCAGGGAGAGATTCAGCATATCATTTGCTTCAGCATCTGCCAGCAGATATCATGTAGAGCAGTGAGTGAAAATGTAAGTCTGTTTTGCCCTGGTGGAATCCATTGAGGGAGCACAAACAGCAGCCAACTTGTCCTCCTCCAGAAGTGAATTTGCCACTCAAGTGTAGCTGCCTGTTTAGGCACAAAGGGGGTTGTATGTAATTTGGAGCCCTCTGTTGGGGAAGAGAATCAAGTCCTGAGTTTAGTAAATTACTTCCTTATAAGGCCAGGACTAGGCAGGGTGGAGTCTGCAGGCACTGCAGAAAGGAAACATCAAATCATCACCCCTTGAGCTAGGCAGTTACTTTGCTAGAAAAAGTCATCCCTCCTTCATCTCTGCAATTCCCTGGAAAGCCAGTACAAGACGAGAACTGGGGGGAGATTGCTTTATTCTACTGCGGCTAGGCAGTAGACACCTTGGGCTTGGGAGTGAGTAAGTGATGTCATTGCAGAGACTGCAAGAGAGTAACAGAGTCCCTTTGCTAGAGTTCATGGGGCCTTATTTGTGTGGGGACACTTCCTTGGTTCCATGGATATAAGGGTTGTAAATACCATTTTGAAAGTTAACTGTTTAAATTATTAAAATATTTCATTTAAATGGTTAACTGATTAAGCATCTGGGGCCAATTCCACCCGACAGTGCGGCTGGGCCTGGGGCCAGCTCTGCTCTAGCCAGGCAGCGTGGCTGGACCTGGTCCGGACAGGCAGTGCTCCTCCAGCCAGTGCGGGGCTGCTGAGGTCATTACCGGGCTGCCGGGGCCAGTGTGCCGGTTGACCTGGGGGTTAACGGTTAAGGTGGGTTGACCAGTAAGACTAATGCTTACTGGTTAACGTTTTACATCCCTAATGGATATGTAACCCTTCTGCCCCTCTGAGTTGGCAGCAACAAGGGCCAGGTTCAGTATCCAGGGGTTCCATTTCAATAACACAATGCAAAACCGGCTCGAGCCCCCACCTAGTGATCTGGGACAATTACGTACCACCCCCCCGGGCGCCTCAAGAAGGCAATACTTCCCCACTAGCAAGCACAGAGTCTGGGTGTAGCAAAATCCTTTTAATAAAGGAGGGAAACAATGCGGCATCACGTTGGAGAAACACCACAAACAGGATTATAACAAAAACCATAAGCAAAAACCCACCTCCAAGTACATTTGGCAATATCCTTTCCCCCTTAGGGTCTTAAGTCCAATCACCCCAAAGTCCAGCAACCCAAAAGTCTCTGATCAGTGCCACCCCAGAGTTCAAAAGTTTATCTGCAGAGTTTTACCCCCCAGCCTGGGTGGAAATGGGGCGGGGGCACACACAGGATGTTAAGGGGCACCTTACGTGGGCCAGGGCCAGCTGCTCCACCTCTCTGTGGAATTCTGCTGCAGCCTTCACCACGACCAGCTCCACTACACCAGCTGTGCTGCTCCTCCAGCTGACCCATGAGCCACTCCAACCGTCCCCACAAACCGCTCCACTCCGCTCACTGTTCCATGGGCTGCTCCAACATGCTGTAAACTGCTCTGCTCTGCCAGCCACTTAGCGATAGATCTTCAGGCTCCCCCACTAGTTAACACAGCATTCAGTGATCTCAGCTCAGTAAGCTTAGCTTTTTTAGTGATTTCTGCTCTTAGTGATTTCAGCTTGTAGTAGGGGAGCCACGGTGCTCGTGCACCATTGGCCCAACATGAATTCAGCTCAGCAGCCTCTAGATGGACTCCTAATGGAATCAAAATTAGTTCTACCCTTCAACAGTGGAGAGAGGAGGATGTGCAATTGGTGTTCCAGGCCCTCAGAAGGGGCCCATACCATCAGGTACACACACCAGTCCCCAACCTCTCTCATTTCAATGGGTTTTGGCACCCATGTCCCTTGTCTAGCAAGCGCTACTTAATTGATATTGAGACATCTCTGTCAAAAGCAGTCTCATAGTTCCTCATTCACAGAATCAGGGTGACAACACTTTATTCCTCCTGCCCCAATAACAAAGAAATTGGGGATCCCAGAGCTGTCAAAATAACCATCCCAGGCTGCCATGGGCTATGCTAGGTGGGGTGGATGTGCCAATGCAAATACCTAAAATTCCTTTCCACACTCCCCATAATTCACCACCAGATGTCAGGGTGGAGCTCATCCTTGACTCTGCTAACAGATATATTAAACACATCTGGATATTTAAAGCTGGGAATAGCATGTAATTATGTCTGTGGGACCTAGAGCTTTAATGAAAAAACCCAAATATTGTAAGATAAAATCACAATAGTTGGCAATACTGTTCCCTATTTGTAATAACCCCTTGAAGAAAACTAAGGCACAGAGAGTTTAAGTAATTTGCCCAGGGGCAGACTGCAAGTCTGTAGCAGGCCCAAAACCAGAACCTAGGCTATACCTTCCGTTTCTTCCTTTTGGCATCTTTACTGCTATCTCATACTGCCACTTATTCCAATATTTGTCCCTTGAAGGGTTAATATGAAACATACATGTTAGAATATGTTGACTACCACACAATAATCTCTAAATGTCTGTATAATTTTTGTTTTATCCATCTATGCTCTGCACCAGGGCTTCGGAGTGGAGCCTGGAACTGCAGCGTGGACCAGTAGGTTTTTGCCCAGACCTGGAGTGGAGCAATTCAAAAATTTGATTGCTCCAAATCCCTGCTCTGCACAATGGAGGAAACGTTGATTGTGATATGGACAGAAGACTCAAGGGAGTAACGTGTTACCTATGCTGTCTTCTGCATTTTCTGTCCCACTCTATTGTACCACAGCATGTTTTTTCCCCTTCTGAAAGCCCTAGCCAACTCTATTTGCTTTTTGATATGTACCAAAAGTCAGCCTGTGTTTTTTTCTCCTGGATGAACTGTAAATCTTTGCGTCAACTTGTTTTTCTTGTACTCTTTTCTAAAAGAGAATTGCTTCTATTTCCATAGGGATTTGACAGCATGGATGGTGGGTCCAATGTGTAGTACTGGGAATGTGCAAACAAAAGTGAATTAAGCAGTGTTTTCCTAGTGGTCTCATATGTGTGATATAATTTAGTCTTTTCACACAGTGCATGTTAAAAATATTCCTCTCGATTGGCTGTCTTTTTTCAAACAATAAGTGAGAGATTATTTTTACTTTAAAGAAATACTTTGGCAGCCTGGCTAGTGTATTGCAGTTGGATTTGGCTGGAAGTTAAAAAGATGGGGATCCTCTGGGCCCAAAGAGGCACATGGATAAAACCCCTCTACATAGGAGAAACTGTTAACATTCATAGCACACCTCATAGTAATGCATTATACATTGTCAGCATGCAGTACTTGTTAATAGCTGCAGTGCCTTGCTTGTATTTATAATTACATTTAAATAATTTAGCTCCATCATTGTACAGAATCTGTTATCATTCTTTAGGAAGACATTTCATTTCAGATCCAAATAATGGCTTCAAGAAATGTTACTACCATAAAGGCTTGTTAACTACTGGTATGCAAAACTATAACTGTTATACATGCAGTGGAGGAGAATATAGATAAATATGTCCATCCTTGAAAGCATTTTTACAGTATATTGTTTGATATTGATTCTGTGTTCTACCTCCTTAAAAGCTCGTCTGGTTGCATTTGTAGATAACAAATTCTGATTCTGATTCAGATTCTGTTAGAAGTTACCAAAAAGAATAATGAGGATAATTGATTAAAATACATGATTTTAACATTATACAAAAGTTGCATGAATGCATCTTGGGATACCAAGATTTCTCAGCCTGAATATGAATTTGTGTGCCAGATACAGGGAGATACTGAGGGATAAATATTGTAGCTCTCTGTGTATTTACTGAGAATAAGTACATGAGAAGTGAACAGGTATAGGAACTCTTCCTCTTCTCAAACTAATCTGAGAAGTATTGAATTGAAGAAGAAACCCTGAGATGTCTATAAAGTGTCATTTGGAATTCATGCAAATAATTTGTTTCTCCTCTGAGAACAAAACCCAAGCAATTTTTGGATTTGAAAAATATTGCATCTTGTAGGTAGAGTGTGATAGTTGAGAAATATGCTCTTGTAGCTCTGTATGAAAATGCATTTGAGGAATGAGGAGCTTTCCTTTTTGCCCACGGATGGATTGTTCACAGGTTCCCAGTTGGAACTTGAATACCAATTGTTATTTACTTTAATACCAACAGACACTCTTCAGCAGCGGTAATAGAAGTAGCACTGAGGCAGAGTAGTCTAACAAGCACACTCAAGAAATCTTCTGCACTTTCTTGTTATCACCTCCCTCAATCACTTTTTTTTGCCTCTTGCCTTTTAAAATCTACAAAGCACAAATGGCAGCCTCATCATTTGAATGTAAGTATTTTTGGGCCTTAGCTTTCTCTGTCATGTGCATCTCACCTTCTGTCCAGTGAGATTCTTCTCCCAAACCCAATCCTTTGTTTCCCATAATCTGAAACAGATCCTTGATATTTCTTTCCCCAGCTTCACAAAGCTCTCACTCCCCACACCTCCTTCTCCCCATCTTCCATAGTGATATTCTCCTGGGAGTCTAAGAACTAGTGCCCTTCCTTCCAGCATTGGCTAGCTGCATATGCTCAGTAAATGTGGTGTGTTTTCGGAGCACATCAGAGTCACTCCATCTTGCACCACTGCCCCAGGCAAGGTATTCAGACTCATGAGATTAGGGGAGGGGGGAACAGCTGGGCCAGGTGAGATTTGCAGGCCTTCTGTTGATAAAATGGATTTCATCATAGCTAGGGGGTCTGCTGAAGAACAGGGAGAGGAATGTGGGTACTTACCAAGCTTCTTTGAACATACATACAAAGGATTGGACCCAATTCAAGGTAACGGCAAAATGTCAGGATCATTCTTGATTTAGCCAAAGTGTTTCACCCTCTTTGCCAATAGTGCCTGGGGCTAATGGACTTTGTTATGTTCAACCACAACACCAAACAGTGTTTGTGTTTTTCTTTGACGTGTATGTTTATTTGTATACATAAATTAACTGACTTCAGATTATTTTGCTGCCAAACTGGCAATTGTATACCTTAGTTTATCTGTGTAGATGCATTTTGATGCCTGCTAAACCAAAAACTACTTTGATGTACTGTATAAAGGAAAGAAACTCATGGGGAAAAGTTTGGAGGAAAATGGTTTGCTAAACATGATTTTCAAACTGAGATAAATAGCTATGCCTCCCTGTTGTCAAACATTTTCCTCTTTAACAATTTGGAAATACAGAAATTCCCATTACATGTTAGCAGTATTGCTTAATGAAACTGACCTATGTATCTGCAGCACAAAACCATATATGAATTACATATTGTTGTAGTTTCTATGGCAAATAATTATTATTTAATGGCACATTATGAAACCATGGAAAACCAAGGCAATTGCAGTTGCTAGAATGCAGAATAGTTTTTCTTCAGTGAATGTGTTGTGATTCTAGAATAAGAATTTATTATTTAAAAAATGTTGGTTGGCTTTACTCTTAATTTGAATTATTTTAAATTGTCCACCTGATGGGGACAAAGTGAGGAGAAAGCGAGACTTTCATTTGGAATGAAAAGGTATGGAAGTAGATTTTAGCCATATGTATGATTGTACATAGATTGTATTCTGCACTCTTTTGGGGCCCTGAATATCCTGTTTTTCTGCATATGATCAAAAAGATTAAAAATATACAGAGATATGCCTCTCATAGAACTGGAAAAGACCCTGAAAAGTCATTGAGTCCAGCCCCCTACCTTCACTAGCAGGACCAAGTACTGATTTTGCCCCAGGTCCCTAAGTGACCCCCTCAAGGATTGAACTCACAACCAACCCTGGGTTTAGGAGGCCAATGTTCAAACCACTGAGCTATCCCTCCCCACTTCCCTGTGCTTAAACTTTTCCCACTCCCACATCCCTGTTACTGTTGACAGCAACACCATCCTCAGAGGCACTAAAGTCCATAACCTTTGCTCCCTACAGTATTCAAAATGTTCTGCTTCTTGCTCCATAACATTTCCAAGATCTGACCTTTTCTCTCTGCCCGTAGTGTTCTACTCCAGCCCCTTATCTCCCTTCTTATCTACTGCAACCTCCTTCTCTCTAGTTTTCCTGATACTCACATCATGCATGCCTATTCAGAATGCTACTGCTAAGAGATAATCTTCCTAAGGTACCATTTTGACCGTCTGGCTTACCTGCATGAGTCCCTCCATTATCTCTCCTTCCTCCAGTGCACCAGTTTCAAATTCTTGCCCTCACATTTAAAGCCCCTGCATGGTATCTGCTTATGCAACTTATGGCATCATCCTGCTCTGCTCTACCAACAATGACCATCTCTGTTGCCTGCTGGTCCACTTCTCCCATGAGCACAGGCACACTTCCTGCATGATGCCCATTGTGCATGAAATTCCTTCCTTGCACTAGTCCATGAAGCTCTACCCTGTCCTCCTTCAAATCTCACTTTTGCCATGGTGCCTGTGGTAAATTGCCAACTGCTAATGTCTGAACAGGTGGCTAGTAGGAATTACTGATTATCTGTTTAGTTAAATGAAATAATAAGGCCAGGGTTGTATCTCTCTCTGTGCTGAAAAACAAACACATAGTGATCAACAGTTAACTACTATATTTTATATATACTATTTAATAGCCACTGAATATAATGATTTTTTTTCAAATGAATCTCAAGCTCATTGATTTACATTTCATTGTGTTATTCACATACTAAACTTCCTCTTAGCAGTTGTAGAGCACATACAGATGATTGATTTTTTGGTTTTTTGTTTTGTTTTTAGTAGCAGAGGGCAGGGCCAGAAATTCCATAATGAAACATAAGTATTAGTATTTTGTGTGGTAGTGTGTATGTGTTATCATTTGTGTGTGTGTACGCACAACCATCTAAACCCTTACTCTGACAAATAGTCCCATTGATGCAAAGAAAGAGCTGATTCTGGGGCACAGGACTATCTATTGAGAAAACACTTCTGTCTCTTCATGGGTTAAATGGTCTAGTATAGGCAGAAGTAGTGCTATGAGAAACATGGAGAGAGAAAGTTTTTTACTTTACTTAGGGCTTTAGGCTCAGATTTTTAAAGGTAACAGTGAGATGAGCAACGTCAAAATACCTTTAAAAATTTTGGCTTTAGGGCCTAATCCAGCTATCACTGAACTCAGTGACATGTTTCCCATTCACTGGTTATTATATGTCATGACCAACATTTTGAACTACAACCAAAAAGTGAAGAGTTTTTGCACTTTATTGAGTGCTGGTACTAGGTTCTCAAGAACTAAAGGTTCGCACCCTACAAAAGTGACAAGTGCTCTACACTAGCTGAATCTTGCAGGAGCAGTGCAAGAGGAACACCAAGTGGTTTGTATTGTTGTGATCTGGATAGGAAATTACAAAGGAATGGGGTGATGAGGTCCATACTGGAAAGAAATGGATGCAACCACAAGGTCATCTGTAGTTAGAAAAGGTCCCTAGGTGCTACAGCTGTCTCTTGGCAATGGGAACAGTGATAGGCCCAGCATGATCTATAGGCAAAGGCAGAAAAAAACATCCGTGTAAGTCAGACTCAGCCCCATCCATTCCTCAAGATGCTTTCACCAACCCATCAACATTACATTTTACCTGGTTTGAATCTAAGTCAGTTTGTTCCTGACATGCCTTGATAAATGTAGTTGAACAAAAAGGAGATATAGGTCTGAATGTTGTCTGTAAGTTGGTGACATTATGAGCGAGAACTTCATATGCAAAAATGGCAAAAGCAAAATAGCTTATTTTGCATAGCTCTAGCCAATACATTGTGTACCATTACAAAGTCATAATTTATTCACAAGTGCAGTACAGTGCTGTATGAGAAAGCGCAATTAATTGTGTTTTTTTCCCCCCGCTTCTGACATCAGGTAAAATAGTGATATCTCACTGTGTGACAAAAGTTGATCCATGTGTTTTTAACCAGTTTGTGGTACATGGCTTGAACTTGCTATGGACTATGTGTTTTAGAAGCCTAAACTCACTCTACAAGTATGCTATTGCAACTACAACTACAGATATTGCTGGGGTCTGAATAAAGATTTGTGTTCTCACTAGCTAGTGTGTAAGTCTAGGATTCTGCCTCTTGTGGAGTCAGAGTTTTGGCCTTTCCATGTTAACTTCTGTTTCCAAATGGACCAAATTTTTGGAAACAAAAAGGTGATCTTCTTTTACAAAAAATAGTTCCTACTCATTTCCCATCCTAATACATTTTGCCTATATGCCAAATAATATCAGACTACAAATAACAAATGTAAACTAGATAGTAGAAAGTAGGCTTTTAACACAACATATGTGTGACCTCATTTACTGAGTAAAATAGCTTAGGAAGATTAAAAAAGGATTAGATATTAACAGTGCGCGTAAAATATATTTGTAGTTACACCCACAGGATATAATTATAAAAGTTATTAATCCTCATGTTTCAGGGCATAAACTTATTAATGGACAGGGATGGGGAAAATGAATTCCTCCCATGATATAGGTATCAACAAAAAATTGTGATTGATGACATTGAAGGTTGCTAAGAGATAGAACAGCATGGACACCTTGCCATAGACTGTTCAAAGGAGGAAATTGTCAACTAGGAGTGTCAAGAGAAATGTGTCAAGCTCTAGAATTTCAATGGAACAGATCTCTGGAGGTAAAGATATGCCTAGAGATGCGCTTACACAATCATGTCCAAAAATTGGAGTTGAGAGAATATGATAGTTATATTAACATGTAGAAATGCCTTCATAAGAACATACTATACTGGGTGAGACGAAAGGTCCATCCAGCCCAGTATCTTGTCTACCGACACTGACCAATGCCAGGTGTCCCAGAGGGAGTGAACCTAACAGATAATGATCAATTGATCTCTCTCCTGCCATCTATCTCCACCCTCTGACAAACAGAGGCTAAGGACACCATTCCTTACCCATCCTGGCTACTAGCCATTAATGGGCTTAACCTCCATGAATTTATCTAGTTCTCTTTTAAAACCTTTTATAGTCCTAGCCTTCACAACCTCCTCAGGAAAGGAGTTCCACAGGTTGGCTGTGCACTGTGTGAAGAACTTCCTTTTATCTGTTTTAAACCTGCTGCCCATCAATTTCATTTGGTGGCCTCTAGGTCTTATATTATGGGAACAAGTAAATTTCCTTATTCACTTTCTCCATACCACTCATGATTTTATATACTTCTAACATATCCCCCCTTAGTCTCCTCTTTTCCAAGCTGAAAAGTCCTAGCCTTTTTAATCTCTCCTCATATGGGACCCGTTCCAAACCTCTAATCATTTTAGTTGCCCTTCTGTGAACCTTTTCCAATGCCAGTATATTTTTTTGAGATGAGGAGACCACATCAGTATGCAGTATTTATGTATGGATTTATATAAGGGCAATAAGATATACTCCATCTTATTCTCTATCCCTTTTTAATGATTCCTAACATCCTTTTTGCTTTTTTGACTGCCGCTGGACACTGCGTGGAGGTCTTCAGAGAACTATCCACAATGACTCCAAGATCTCTTTCCTGATTAGTTGCAGCTAAATTAGCCCACATCATATTGTAGTATAGTTGTTGTTATTTTTCCAATGTGCATTACTTTACATTTATCCACATTAAATTTCATTTGCCATTTTGTTGCCCAATCACTTAGTTTTGTGAGATCTTTTTGAAGTTCTTCACAGTCTGCTTTGGTCTTAACTATCTTGAGCAGTTTAATATCATCTGCAAACTTTGCCATCTCACTGTTCACCCCTTTCTCCAGATAAATTATTAATAAATTGAATAGGATTGGTCCTAGGATTCACCCTTGGAGAACACCACTAGTTACCTCTCTCCATTCTGAAAATTTACCATTTATTCCTACCCTTTGTTCCCTGTCTTTTCTCAGTCCATGAAAAGCTCTTCCCTCTTATCCCATGACAACTTAATTTACGTAAGAGCGTTTGGTGAGGGACCTTGTCAAGGCTTTCTGGAAATCTAAGTACATTATGTCCACTGGATCCCCCTTGTCCACATGTTGTTGCCATCTTCAAATAACTCTAATAGATTAGTAAGACATGATTTCCGTTTACAGAAACCATGTTGACTTTTGCCCAACAATTTATGTTCTTCTTTGTGTCTGACAATTTTATTCTTTACTATTTTTTTCAACTAATTTGCCTGGTATTGATGTTAGACTTAACAGTCTGTAATTGCCGGGATCAACTCTAGAGCCCTTTTTAAATATTTGTGTATATTAGATATCTTCCAGTCATTGGATACAGAAGCCAATTTAAAGGACACATTAAAAACCATAGTTAATAGTTCTGCAATTTCACATTTGAGTTCTTTCAGAATTCTTTAGTGAATGCCATCTGGTCCCAGTCACTTGCTACTGTTAAGTTTATAAATTAATTCCAAAACCACCTCTAGTGACACTTCAACCTGTGACAATTCCTCATGTTTGTCACCTACAAAGGATGCCTCAGGTTTGGGAATCTCCCTAACATCCTCAGCCGTGAAAACTGAAGCAAAGAATTCATTTAGTTTCTCTGAAATGACTTTATCATCTTTAAGTGCTCCTTTTGTATCTCAATCCTCCAGGGGCCCCACTGGTTGTTTAGCAGGCTTCCTGCTTCTGATGTACTTAAAGAACATTTTGTTATTACCTTTTGAGTTTTTGGCTAACTGTTCTTCAAACTCCTTTTTGGCTTTTATTATTACATTTTTACACTTACTTTGGCAGTGTTTGTGCTTCTTTCTATTTACCTCACTAGGATGTGACTTCCAGTTTTTAATAGATGCCTTTTAATCGCTCACTGCGTCTTTTATACAGTTATTAAGCCACATTGGCTCTTTTAAAATTCTTTTACTGTGTTTTTTAATTTGGGGTATACATTTAGGTTGGGCCTCTATTATGGTGTCTTTGAAAAGTGTCCATGCAGCTTGCAGGGATTTCACTCAAGTCACCATACCTTTTAATTTCTGTTTAACTAACCTCCTCATTTTTGCATAGTTCCCTTTTCTGAAATTACATGCCACAGTGTTGGTCTGTTGAGGTGTTCTTCCCACTACAGCAATATTAAATGTTGTTATATTATGGTCACTATTTTCAAGTGGTCCTGTTACAGTTATCTCTTGGACCAGATCCTGCGCTCCACTCAGGACTAAAT
The DNA here is from genome assembly GCF_007399415.2 of Gopherus evgoodei. Taxonomy (NCBI): domain Eukaryota; kingdom Metazoa; phylum Chordata; order Testudines; family Testudinidae; genus Gopherus; species Gopherus evgoodei. Next base: position 74,812,920 of record NC_044330.1, on the reverse strand, counting down.
CGAGAATTGCCTTTTCCCCTTATGGGTTCCTGTATCAGCTGCTCCAAGAAGCAGTCATTTAAAGATTTGAGAAATTTTGTCTCTGCATTTTGTCCTGAGGTTACAGGTATCCAGTCAATATGGGGATAATTGAAATCCTCCACTATTATTCAGTCTTTATTTTGATAGCCTCTCTAATCTCCCTTAGCATTTCATTGTCACTATCACTGTCCTGGTCAGGTGGTTGATAATAGATCCCTACTGTTATTCTTATTAGAGCATGGAATTACTATCCATAGAGATTCTATGGAACATGTGGATTCATTTAAGATTTTTACTTCATTTGATTCTACATTTTCTTTTGTATATAGTGCCACCTCCCTCGCCCCTGCACGAGCTGTTCTGTCCTGATATATTTTGTACCCCGTAATGATTGTGTCTCATTGTCCCCATTCCACCAGGTTTCTGAGATGCCTATTATATCAATATCTTCCTTTAACACGAGGCACTCTAGTGCACCCATCTTATTATTAGACTTCTAGCATTTATGTACAAGCACTTAAAAAAACTTGTCACTGTTTATTTGTCTGCCCTTTTCTGATGTGTCAGATTCTTTTTTATGTGAATGTTTCTCACCTGATCTGGCCCATACTTAATCCTCTTTCATCCTCCCCTCCTGACTAAAACCTAGAGAATCTCTATCAATAGACTCTCCTCTAAGAGAAGTCTGTCCGATCCATGTGCTCTTCTGCAGCAACTGGCTTTCCCCTATCTCTTAGTTTAAAAACGGCTCTGCAACCTTTTTAATGTTGAGTGCCAGCAGTTTGGATCCACTTTGGTTTAGGTGGAGCCCATCTTTCCTGTATAGGCTCCCCCTATCCCAAAAGTTTCCCCAGTTCCTAATAAATCTAAACCTCTCCTCTCTACTCCATCGTCTCATCCACGCATTGAGACTCTGCAACTCTGCCTGCCTACCTGGCCCTGCGCTTGGAACTGGAAAGGGCCATATCACCACCTTTTAAAGAAGGGCTGGCACCCCTTTTCCATGAAAGGAGCATTAACCCACAGAATTAGGTTTCCAGATACCAGAGTGATGGTTGCCTTACAAGAACCTAGACAGACAAACATAGCTGTGATAGGCAGGTTCTGCTCTACCCGTGGCTGGGCATTTAACCCAATGGGACAGCAAACATATGGTTCAGAAAAGCTTGAGCAGGACTGTTATTCCATACTGTGAATGGAGTTACACATTCACTCTAAGCTAGTATCGGTCAGAGTTCTCTCTGCATTTTACCTGATAAAATATCTTTAAATATGTACCAAGAAAAACTGAACCAACTCCTGCAAAACAAACCCACTTACCCCTTAGCTCACTGCAGCAAGACTGTTACTGTACATCCTCTCTTCTTCTCACTCACCTGGAACTCAGTAGTTGCTCTGCCTCTCTCCCTGCTACCGTTTCTCACATGCAAGACTCCTTATTCTTTCATGCAAAGTATCAGAACATCCCGTTCCTTGCCTATCTCTTCTCAAGTGCTAACCTTGCTTGCTCCGTGTGGTTGATCTCAGCTCCAACTGCCTTCCCCGGGTTGTTCCCAGCTTGAGGGAGAAACTCACAGCTGGGAGAGGAGAGTTGTATCAGAAATTCAGACAGAATAAGGAGCTGCGTTCCATGCAAGGAAGGAACTGGAAAGTAGGAATTGGTTCCACCTGAGTTGCAAATTCCTGATAGCCAGAAACCCTCCTTCCTTCACATAACATCCTTGAGTGGCTACCAGAGAATATACAACATTAGTCAGACTATCTGACACTGGGTGACTGACCTTAGGTGCTGTGAAACAAGCATGGTATAAATGCCTAGAGTAATAAATACATGACATAGACCTGAGGATTCAATCTTTCCTGGGAGATAAAGGCTTTAATTCTTTGCATAAGGAGCACAGCGTCATAGTTGTCTGTTTGCTGAATCTGCAGCATTCTGTGTGATTGCCTTTTCTGATAAACACTCTCTTTAAAATTGAATTTATAATTTTTGGAAGGAAATTAGCCTGTGTCAGTATACCTGAATGCACAGTCATGTATTTGTGAAGGAGGGAATGTACAGTTCATTGACAAAGACAAAAGACATAGTTTTCCTGACTTGTGCAAACATCACTTTAGATGCTATTCCATGAACTTTTGGTAGAATAAGTTGCTATGAGGCACTGGTTGTTTGGAGACATTGTGGAACATAAACAGAATGCTGCTCTTGTATTTGTTCTGTTGGAAGTGAGAACAATGCTGTGTAATTAAAGGCAGATCAATGTGGGTTTCAGAGTCTGCCTTCTCTACAAGCAGGGTTTTGAACTTAACTCTCTGGAGGGACCGTTAATCTAAATCACTTATTTACTTGAAGAGGGACAGAGTTTGAAGGTTATAGAGACCTTCAAGCCAGCATGTAATGAACAGGTTTATTCAGCCTGAATAGAAGTAGATTGGCATGGATGCCATCACTCTGCTCCTGCTGTTCTTGGTTCTTTGATCTCTGGGAAGCCCAGATTGACCCACACTCAGTTGTGCAGATGGAAGGCTCCTGCCAGGGTGCAATTCCCAAGAATTTGGAGTTGGGGTATGAGGGTGCAGTTCAGCGCCAATGAACGTAATAAAATAGGGATAATGATAGGAAGCTACTTTTGTTAAATGCTTTGAAATCTAAGCCTAGTTAAGTGCTTAATATTATTATTTATTATTTCATTTTGAATGATGTCAGGCATTAAATGAGTTTAAAAGTTACAAATTCGGTGTATACAGTGAAGTAGTATAATGTACCCCAATTTGACATTCAGTAGCTGTGCAAAATGAGAGGAGCTTACATTTCTATGAGGGCAAAAAAGGAGGGTAACAGAAACAGAAAGTTGGAAGACGTAGGGCATGTCAGGCTCTTTCCACACATTGTCTTTGAAACAGCCAAAATTTACCTATTATACCATTTGTCCTGCTCTCTGTGGACTTGGAGACTTGAACTCTGGTGCTAAAGTTTCTTATGGTAGGTTTGAATTTGGGCCTTCATTATGATTTCTATTTATTGCTGTATTATTTTGACTGTTGGGATTTTATGAAATACTGAGCACAGTCATGCTACATGATGCTTTACAAACAAAAATGATAGGGAGCTTACAGTTATCATCTATGATTTGATCTTACAAAGTCCCTATCCCAGGCTGTCAGTAAAATCTTTATTTTGTAAGCAGTTAATTGGAGAACACAGCCTTGAAGTTAGACCTGAACATTTATCTATTTGTATAATTTACTGCTAATTGTCTATTTATCTATTTGTATAATTTACTGCTAATTGTCAATAGGCTGTTACATATTGAATTCATAAAAGTTTGTCTTGGGGTCTAGTACTGTCCTCTCCTTTTACCAGTGGTCCTGACTGAACGCTGTTTGCTTTCTTCATTGTTTTTCAGTGCAGTTTTTGTTTGTTTTCTTTTTTGCAGGGGACATTGGTTAGATGGAGGGTGGGAGGAAATGGCTAGCTTTAATTGTAATTGACTCTGGTACATAAAGACTCGAGTAATCTGCGGGCTGCAGTTAAACCTGTAGGCGATCAGTTCTGCTTTCAGTAAGTAGCATCGTAATGGGAATTAAAAACAGTGCTGAAGTAATTTTAAGCTCTGTGTTCCCATGGAACTATACATTCACTTGTGTGCCAGTCTTCTGATGAAGACATTACGATGAAAAGTTAACAGAATTGCTTAGCATTTTGGCCCTGGACCCAGTAGAGCACTTAAGCACATGCTTGACTTTAAGGATGTGAATAGATCCACTGGCTTCAGCTAATCACATGCTTAAAATTACATGCCTTGGTGGATTTGTGCCTTATATCAGTAGATGTAGTTATACCCTGGGTAAGCAGAAAATAAGGTATAATTTATTAATAGAAAAACTGTATAAAAGCAAATTTTCTGAATGACTATTTTGCTCTCACAAGAGAGAGCCGGAGGGAGGAAAAGTCTGTTTGAGTTGTACCTATAGCTGAATTTGCTTATGTTTACTAATTAGTACAATAATCGACTTGTAATTCATTCTTTTTTCAGCATATCTTTTCCCCCTTTAAGTATTACTTTTTTGGTGTTCTATCTTTTTATTCTTGTGTGTTTTCTAGTGTAATTAAGATTGAAAGCTCAAAGGAGTAAAGCATGAGTAACATACTAATGAAAAATTAAAACCAAAATTGTACTAATTCCAGGTCCTGTCTTCCCAAGGAACTAAAAAGTCGCTTCTCCGCTCTTGTGATGGAGACATCAGGCAGGAAATTTACCGGGTAATACTATTTTGCTCTTGCATAGCGCTTTACATTTTCAAAGGGCTGTACTACTTTGATTTATCTCTCTGGTATGCTGAAGTTCAGTAAAGGTAATGCAGCAGTCAGAAAGAAGTGTTATAAAGTGTGACAAACCCTATTCCCTCTAGGGTGTTCATCTGCCATAAAGTGTATTTCACATCTCTTTCATTATGTAATGAGAGGTGTTAAGTTCCCTTTTTACGCTAAGATGATACAACCCCGAGCTGACTACACAGACTCTGTCTTGCCTGAAGCCAGAGGAGATCCATCAATACAAAACATGTTCTGTGAGGGGGCGGGGGCAATGAGACTGTTACAACTAGCAGGACTAGGATGGATTTCCTAATACACTCAAACTGACCTCAGCAAGGTCTCTCTCTAGTTAAACTTAGCAGGCTTTAGATATATATTGCCAGATTAGTTTCTTTAAATACTAAGTAGATTAGTAAACAACTTTACTTTAGGGAGTTTTAGGGCGAGACACAGAAGATTAATCAGAAAGCAGTGTCTGGGGAGGCAGTTGTGAATCCATCAAAAACAAATGTGCAGAGGAAGTTTAAAGAAAACTATCAAGTATCTGGGAGAGAGAGTAGGATATTGAATGGCATTAGGGCTCAGAGAGCTCTTTGAAAGTGGAAGGAAAATGCCAGAGAAGCACAAATTAATTAAATCGATCACATGTACAAGTAGAGGGAAAAGACAGTTAAACCATTCGGAGTGAAGATATCCAAAAAGTTCAGTGCTGACCCTGCTTCCTTCATGGTCCATGGTATATTTTGGAAAAAAAAACAAAGAAGATCAGGCTTTAAAAATATCTTTCCGTGTTCTAGGGCCACCAAATCCTCCTATGCCAACTGTTCATGGTTGTTCAACCAACCATCAGAGAAGCTGTCACTTTTTTCTTTAAAAAACAAAACAAAACCAGAAAATATTATGATAAAATAATGTTAAGGTTGTGAAGTCAGGCATTCAAGAGTTAGGCGATGCTAGAATTAAGGTTGCCTATAATCTGAGTTTGGCTCCATTATGTGTATGCAGTATGATACACTCTTTAAGTACATGATGGCATACCTTTTCCCCCATGGGACTCCTGCCTCATTCAGAGCACAGCCCAGTATTTTCTGGTTTTTGGATTCTTGATTTTCTGATCCTTAAATTTCTTCTGATGTATTTTTAAATGTTTTTCCTATTGAAAAAAACAAAAACTCACCAAAAAAAAATGACAAATTCTGTAATGTGGAAGACTATTGTCCCTCATCTTGTACAGATGCTTGGAAGAGCAAAAACAACTAGCATCAAGGCAATGTTTATCAAAGCTCAGCTTAGATGTACCAATTGTTATCAGAATGGGTGGTGACAGATTCCTGAAAAAGTCCTCTGTGGTGACCTGAAACTTGTAAAGTTCAAGAAAGGCAGGCAACACAAAGACACCCTTAAGCAGAATCTCAACTCATGTATTGTAAATATTATTAACTTGGAGGACACAGCCAAGGACAGACCTGTGTGGAGAACAACTATCAATAAAGGTTATAAACACTTTGAGAAAGACAGATGCAAAAAATTGACTGAAAAAAGGACTAAGTGTCATGCCAAGTCTTCAGTGGGAGCCTGCACGTTCTTGTGTGACATCCATTCGCAGCCTGACTCCTTGCAGATCAGACTTCACAGCTACAAGAGAACTCTCAAGATGCTGTGATGTCGTTGGATACTACACACAGCCATACAAGTAGGCCATTATCGTCTATGTATACCAGTACTAGAGGAGTATGAGAGGCACACTTTTCAATAGTTTCTCAGCTATTTGCTGACTGCAGGGGAATGATGAGACTTGAGACTCAAGACCAGGGCCAGCCCCAGGCACCAGCATTCCAAGGCAATTCGGCAGCAGCTTCTATATTTAGCTGTCCAGGGCAGCTTCAGCTAAACATAGAAGCTGCCGCCGAATTGCCGCCACTGCGGAAATGCACCTGCCGCCCTAAGGGCACATGGACTGCCCGCGGCAGCAATTCGGCATGATGCTTGGGGCGGCGAAAACTCTAGAGCCGGCCCTGCTCAAGACTCCTGGGTTCAGGGCCAGGTTTTGGAAGGAATTGTGCTCTGGTTGTTCTAGACCCTTCTGCGCTTGTACTTCCAGACTGCCCTCCTTCTGTTCCCTCCCCACTCCTGTCCAACCTTCCCACACACTCAGCTTGTTTTCCTCCTTTCATATTCAATCCTCATCCCTTGGTTCTTGCCCTGTTCCCTCTGCTGTCCCATATGCTCTGGTTCCTGCAGTCTGTCTCCCCCTTCTGCCTCTTCTTCACCCCTGCAGATTTGAATCAGGAACTTCCTCCTACTTCATATTTGCTGCCTATTTGCTATCAAGGTAAGCACTGAGAGAGCATGGGAAGCAATTTCTATGCGGTCAGTTTGTTCTGGGGCCTTGTCAACCAGGATGAACATATGCAAAGAAAGTCCTGCTCTCACACTGTGATATCCTGGGATGGAACATGTTCAGTCACTCTGTGGGGATGGAGTCCAGTTTACATGTAGGAGCTGTGAAGGGATAGAGCGTGTTCAGTATAGATGGAATCTTCAGAGAACTTAGCTGCCAATCTCAAACAACTACCTGCTGAGCATGTGTGAACTGATTTTTTTTGAAGGTGCTTAGAAGTGATAGAAATTGGGGCAAACATTTTACAAGAACATCAGGGCAAATTCTCTGCCAAATTTCAAGTCTCTGCTTTAAAGCATGGAGGCACTAGAACTCAGGGAAACTGTTGGAAGAATTCTCTCTTTTAACAAGGGCAAAGCAACATATTTTTCCCTAACCTCATCCTGAGAAACAGTTGAACTATTGAAGCTGACACTTCGCAAACAAGTGAAGACTTACTCTCCATTCCTGTCAATCTGCTATCCACCATTTATAATTATTGACAGAAATACATATGTAATATAATATGAGAGAGAGAGAACAGGAATGAAGCTGAATATAAATATAGCATTGTCTGTTTTAGGATTTGCTTTTAGTTTCAGACAAGAGGTGAATACATAACACTGAGCTTGTGAGCTTTTCCAAGTGATCCCAGAAGAACTTGTTTGCCAAATCTCAAGAAAATAGCTCATTGTAACATTAAACAAAGTATAATTGGGAGAAGGTTATCGCTTCTCATAACACAGCACAGATATTTACACACTTCTTTTTTCCTTATAGAATCTGATCTTTCTAGCTACCATAAAAGCTACCATAAAAGATTAAATAAAACAATGACAAGACTGGGCTGTGTATGTTGAGGGAGAGATTTATGTAAATTCAGCCTGAACAGAAATGATGTAATAATGCAGATCAGATTTGGACTCTTTTCTTCTACATTTCAGGAGTAATAGTTGTCCATGATTGAGGTCAAGTAAGGAGGGAGGGTGTCATATCTTAATTCATCTAGCTAGAGTCTTATTTTCAGCTTCTTTGACTGGGTGGGGAATTGCACTGACAAATAATTTCCAGTAGGCACCAGACAAAGACGTTCACTTCTTTCCTACGGGAAAAGAAATCAAAACAGCTTTGCACTAATCAGCTGGCACATACTGCTGGATCAATGGTTGGCAATTTGCAGGGCTGTGCTGTAGATAAGGCTGTCACATTTTGGCAGGCTCATCACTACCAGTCAGCCACATAATAGCTGATAGGTACCTTTCAGATAAAGACAAGCTGTAGATAGAAAACTGAAGGGAAAAGGGAGGTGGAGTGGTTAAGGGAGGAAGGGAGAGATAGTAAATTGGAATTTCCACATCCTTGTGTCGTAATTGTGTTCCTTTGGGCCAGTGTCCATTGAAATGTATGTAACTATATATTAATTATATATTTTATTCCAGAATTCAAGGCAATAGCACATTGTCCACTAAAGCTCTTCATTTATAGAAGGGTATAGAACTGATAAAAAATGAATTGTTTGTTACAATGAGGGTTAGAGTTGGGTATGTGGCCTCTTGGCACAAAAACAACTCTGCCCACTGAGAAGCCAAAATGAGACTCCATTCATCTTCTTACTACAGTAGTCCCTCTGTTGTTTTGTGTGATCTGAATCTGATGTAAAACATGGCAGCCTCCAGAAAAAAGTGCAGTGTTTGCTGACAGCAAATTTAGATGTAGCCTGTGTCCCACTCAGGGTAAAAATCTTAAAAATCTAAATCTTTCTCTCCTAATTCTGCCTGCAGATCCACAGATTCAGTGGCGGCTGTAAGGAAAATCACTAATGCTGGGGTGACAATGCAAATTAAACGATTTATTATTTATTTTGCTGTAGTGCCTCAGAGCCCTAATTTTGAACCAGGACCGAGGTGCTGTGCAAACAAAGAATAAAAAGTTGGTCCCAGACAAGGTGATCTGGACGGAATGGTATCAGAAGTGTTTCTGTGAGCTGAAAGAAGCTCTAAGAAAAGATTTGGTGCTAGCAATCCCAGACTTTGACAATGGTTTTCACAGACTCTTCAGACATACTTCTTGGTTTAGTTCTGTCTTGATGCCTACTTGAACTCAAAGGGTTAATCAGAGTAGAGCTGGCGTAGACTGCAAAGAAAATAAGGAGTAAGAGATAAGAAAGCTTCAGGCACTATTGTCATGAACAGATAGCTAAGGGTTAATGTCTCTTTCACCTGTAAAGGGTTAACAAACAGTGACCTGCAACACCTGACCAGAGGATCAATCAGGAGACAAGATACTTTCAAATCTCGGTGGAGGGAAGCCTTTGTTTGTGGTTTTTGGTTTTGGCTTTGTTCTCTCTGGGTCCTGGAAGGGACTAAACATGCAACCAGTTTTCTTGCCAATCTCCCTGCTACAGTCTCTTATATATTCACAATAGTGAGTATTTTTAGTAAGAAAGGCGGTTATAGTCTTTTGATTGTTTCTGTATTTGCAAATGTGTAGTTTGCTGGAAGTATTTTAAATTGTATTTTGCTGGGGGGAGGGAGGCTTCTTTCTAGTTTCTATAAGCTGACAGACCCTGTAACTTTTTACCATCTAAATTGCAGAGATAACCTTTTACTTTTTTTCTTTCTTTTTATTAAAAGTTTTGCTTTTAAGACCTGTCTGATTTTTTCCCCCTTGTTGAGGCTCAAGGGAATTGAGTCTGTACTTAACAGGGAAGGAGAAGGGTGGAATCCCTTTGTTTTAGATTCACGGAGCTTGAATCTGTATTGCCTCTGGGTGAGGGGAAAAGAGGAGGGTGGGGAAGGTAACATTCCTCTGTGTGTGGTGATTCAAGGAGTTTGAATCACGGTGATGTCCTAGTGTACCCAGGACGGGAAAGAGCTGGGAGGAAGAAAGGAGGGGGAAGGGAAATGGTTTATTCCCCTTTGTTGTGAGACTCAAGGAATTTGGGTCTTGGGGTCTCCAGGAAAGGTTTTTGGGGGGACCAGAGTGCCCCAAAACACTATATATTTTTGGGTGGTGGCAGCTTAACAAATCTAAGCTGGTAATTAAGCTTAGAGAAATTCATGCTGGTACCCCGTATTTTTGGACTCTAAGGTTCAGATTTGGGAATTATACCATGACAACTACCTTCAAGGCAGCAAAGAACAGTGGGGCCATTACTGGGAGATGCTGCTTCCAAGTTCCATCAGTTAACAGGTTTTGTTTTTTCCAATACTGAGATCCTATAAAATCAAAAGACCCAGACCAGTTAAAAAGATGCCTCTGACAGAAAGGAAGTGGTGAGTGGTGTCACGGAGTCACCGGGCGATGCTCTGGAACTGCACCCCACCAAGCCAGTCAGGACTTTGGGGAACCTCCTCTCCCTTGGAGCAGACTTGTTCAGGGAAAGAAGCTCAACAGCTTCACCTCCTGGGTCTCTCCTTGGAGCATTCAGCATCCTCTGCCCCTCCGTGTGCTTCCCACAGCGAGTCCACCCCAGCGGGGTCCTGGGGAAGCCACCGGGTCCTGCACCCCCACTTTGCAGTCAGACGTGACTCTCAGCCAGCCAGTAAAACAGAGGTTTATTCAGTGACAGGAACAGGGTCTAAAACAGAGCTTGTAGATACAGCGAACCGGACCCCTCGGCTGGGTCCATTCTGGGGGCAGTGAGCCAGACCCCCAGGTCTGCCCTCCACCCTCGACCCCAGCCAGCTCCAGACTAACAACCCCTCCCAGCCCCTCCTCTCCTCAGCTCCTTTCCCGGGCCAGGAGGTCACCTGATCCCTTTGTCTCCAACACCTTCAGCTGGCACCTTTGCAGAGGAGGGGCCCAGGCCATTAGTTGCTAGGAGACAGAGTGTCAGGCATTTAGGTGCACTGGCCCTCTGCTCTGCCAGATACTTAAGAACTGCCATGGGGACACTGAGGCACCAACACAGTACTCAGAGAAAACATTAAGAACTTTCCCAGTTCGTCACAAGTGGTGAGCGTGCTGTGAGGCTGACCTACAAGCAGATCCTGACTGGGAGTCAGGGGTCTGGACCAAGCAAGCTGTAACTTGGTGTCCATGGAGAGGCATCAAGGCTAAGCTAAGTCTACCCAGATGCTCAAGGGGGAGGCCAAGTGTGGGTAAACTGTTACATATGTAGGTCTGTTTATTATTTTAAATCCTCTTCTCTAAACTCTGTGAACCTTTTGGCAAAATAAATCATGTTTTGTTTGACAAGTTGTGGCACATAACACTGGAATAATTATGCTACTACTAAAAAGTGACGGAGTCCTGTGCCACCTGATAGACTAACAGAAGTATTGGCGCATAAGCTTTTGTGGGTGAATACCTACTTTGTCAGATGCATCTGATGAAGAGAGTATTCACCCACAAAAGCTTATGCTCCAATACTTCTGTTAGTCTATAAGGTGGCACAGGACTCTTTGTCGCTTTTTACAGATTCAGACTAACACGGCTACCCCTCTGATATATGCTAATACTAGTTAAACTGCTGAGCAGGCCCAGTGTTAACTAGCTATTTCCAGAAGTCTGATGTAAAGGGGGGCACTCACCACTCTGGTGCCTCCCACTAGTTGTCTTGGGAATTAGCCTGCAAGGTAGTGTGCCCTCTTTGGGCGGTGCCTTGCCACCATCACTCCTGCTCTAGGACCCATGTCTATCCAAGGACCACAGCATCCTTTTCAGCAACACTGCCCTCCAGCTGTGCCACAATCTGTGCCCCCTACCCCAGGGGACCTGCAGTCTCTAGCCAGCCACTTCCCTCAGTGGCAACTGCAGACCATTGTCCCGGGGCCACTTCCCATGTGGTTCCATCACTCCCTTCTTCCCTTACCTCAGGGCCTCAACCTGCAGGCCCTAGCAGCCAGCCAGCCAGGAGCTCTCTCTAGCTTTCTCAGTGCCTGCTTGCAGCACTGCTCTCTGCAGGGTGCTGGCAGTTCTCTCAGTTCTCCAGAGACACATTCCTTCCTCCTTGGACTCCCAGCAGAGAACTGACTCTTTTGCCCTGCAGCTCTCTTTTTATATAGGCCTGCTTGGCCTTGATTTGCTGCTTCCTTCAGCCCTTCTCTGATTGGCTGCGTCTGGCACAGCCTCCCTACGGCTGCTTTTAACCCTTTTCTGCCAGTGAGGGGCAGTGGCCTCCTCACACCTGACAACATACTGACTAAGCCAAGTAATTGCTCACATATTAAGGAGAGCCTTGCCTTTTCTTCAAATAGCCTGACTCTGGAGTGCCTATTAGAAATTTCACAGACCTGCCAAATTTCTTTCTTCTTGAGGGAGGCTCCCTGTTTTTTTGCATTAATTGTAAAGGAATTTTGAAGTACCTCAATCTTAGGGTGGAACATTTTCCTGTGAGTTTCAGAAAGACATTTAAAATATTACTCTTACTTTTTGGAAATCTTCCCCATTTAGAGTATCTTGGCTGGAAAACTGACCCTTTCTAATCTTGTGCACAGAGGACGATGAAATGTATACCTTCAGCAAGTTATAACACCATCCCTCAAGTCGAAAAGGATCTGCAAGTTGAAAATCCCAGCCTTTCAAACTATTTTCCAACTTGAGTTAGTCAATTCTAACGGTGCATTTCACCACTTTGTTGTGATTCAATGTCAGAAACTGTGGAAAAAAGAAGAGGAAAAAACCTTTTCATTATTGGCATTCTGGGGAATTAAATACTAGGGGAGAGAGAGCCACAGCAGCCGTCCGACATAGATTGTTTATTTAATTCCTCCAATTTGTTCACCTTAATGAAACACCAAAAGGTTTGAGCGAGCGGTAATTAACAAGAGAGAGCCTGCTTAATGAAACCAGTACAGGATGATATTTGTTTCAAGGATCGATAAAAGACTGTGAGTGAAGATCATCCTGGCATCATTCAGGAAAACAAACCACCTTGTGCCAATCAGTTGTCTACTGCACATACATGAATCTGTGTGGGGCATTTTAAATATTGCATCAATAGAAAGTCAGGGAAGGGGAAAGGCTTGATAAATTTGGAGGAATCTAGTACTTAAGTTGTTAGTATGTCAAATGCTATAATTATAGCTGTAGCATTCCTCTTCTGTGCCTTCAATAGTCATTACAAAACAATTTTAGTGAAATAATCTAATTAAAGCCTGCTTTTTCTTTGAGCATGTATAGAGTCTATTGTGCAAGGTTTCTTGGTATTCTGGTTATTGTAGCTTGGCTTACATGCTTTCAGGAAGGGAGAAAAACAATGCAAAACAAAACAGGACTGCATTCTCAGAAAGAGAAAAAGAAGCCACTTGATAAAAAGGTGCTTCGCTGACAATCCCTGGGGCCCTCCAGATACAGAAGTTTGATTTCCCATTGCCACTAGTTGGGTTAGCAATTACTACCACAGTAATTAGTAGCAAGTTTCCAGATCTCAGTGCACCAGGCAAGAATTTTAGTTCCACAAATAAGTTACTATCAGAGAGGACTGGGACAGAAAGGAAATCGTGTCAGGCAGATTGTCCATAAAAATAAATAAGCAGTGTGAGAAGTGTGTGGGTGTGTGCATGTTAGCAAGGTGAATGAGTAGCACAGTACATAATAGATATAGTAATTAGTAGCAGACTGTAAGGTTTGACAATGTAACCAAATTTCAGACTAGCTGTGATGTTAGTTAATTTCCTTATCGTAGAGTTGAAATATTACCTTTCTACATCTATAAAAAAAATTTTATTTTGACATCTTTAATTGATGAAAAGGTATAGATAATGGTTAAGTACTGAAAGATTGCTTTATATTGCCTGTTTCTGTTTAATAATTTTCTGTCCTTAGATGAGGTTGTGGGAGGGGAGGAAGAAAAGAATCTAGAGACAGCAGCTCCAGTTTCTACAATGGCTGTAGGATATGGAAGCGGTTGTAGTGGGGAATTGGTGATTGGAAATGGTGATTTTTGACAAAAGGTATAGAGCCATATGAGAACCTGAAAGATTGCAGTCCAGCTCACTGATAAATTGTATGCACAGCCGGGGCCTAGATAGGAATATTCCATGGCTGAGCTTGTGAATTCTCAGCAGATGGACGAGCCAAAGGAACGTCCTAATAAGATATGAAGAAGTGAACCAGAAGTGCATGGTGTAGCAGAGAAGGCACAGGGAAGCCAAGGAGATTGCATACAAGTGCATGGAGAAAGCTATGTGATGCCTAGCGGGAGGCCTACCAAACCCCAGAGGACTGTGAGTCCACTGGAGCTTTTCAAAAAATCAGAAAGATTTTTTGTTGCAAAATGGTTCCCATTTTTCTTTGGAAATGCATTTTTACAAAATGTTCCCAACCAGTTCTAGAGTTTATAGCAACAGAAAACCTAGCCAGAGAAATATTATCGCTCACAACTCTGCCTATATAATCTATACTATATGTGCTATCCTCACTGCTGTGTTACCTAAGAACCTATAAAAATGTATTAACTGTAAAATCAACTAAAGCGCACACTTACTGGATGGTAGTAATTTTTCATTCCTTCCTAAAGATTCTAACATTTTTGCAAACCTTTTATTGAACACTTGCATATTGCTATTGGGACCTATGATACTGTCTCCAAGCCCATAAGCAAGCCTGCGCTTAATCTTGAAGTTATCAGAGGGCTGATTAGATTCTTAAAGGTAAGTTTTAGACTAAATGATTTGTGGACTTTAGCCATAATCAATAATACAATCAATTCACTGAGCTCCGTTCTCGTAAAACAGAAATGTAATGTTAGTCTTGTGTACTTGTGTCCATTTATTGCCGAGTTTGACCCACACAAATATTCCCTGATATGAGAATCAAGTGATGCAGGGATTATTCCAGCACTGCAAACTCTTAAATGCAGAAAAATGTACAAATTACTTCCCCAAACTCGTTAAGCCATAAAACCAAGACTTTATTTCAATTTGTATCAATAAACCATTATTGCTTTTGGGAGATCAGTTCAAATGCTCATGTGCTTGATGGCACTATGATCAAATGGTAGTTTGGTCAAATACATAACAAATGTAGCATTCTCTAGACCTTCTCTAAAACAGAATGAATTTTAAGAATTGTTGAGGTATTTTGCTGCAATCTGCGAAAAATTACCATAAAAGATTCAAAGAGGAAGTTGTATGTTTCTTATTAAATACTGCTGAAGTGTAAGAGCTAGGTAAAGCTCATTCGACAGGCAGATGCCTGATTTACCTACATATACATGTTTTGGGCACAGAAATTGGGAGCGTATATAAAATTTGGGGGTGAAGTTTTCTTGCTCTTTTAATCCATATTTTCAGTGGGCCTTAATTATACAGGAGAATTTTGCGCCCTTCTATTCCTGCCCTCTTAACCTCCCTCTCTCCCCTCACCACCAAACCCCCACAACTGTGTGCATGCATATGGCCCAATAGCATGTGCAAATGGATATTCCCTACATATTTGCATATGTAGTTGATTTATTCCAGATTAACACTGGTGTAACTGGGATCAGACTCTGGTCCATACTCACTAAGGTCTAGTATCAGCTTATTCACTGCTACCAATTTTTCCCCTGGTTTTATATCAATGTGAATTTCACGTTTTCACTGTTGAACCACAAAATGGCCTGAGTTTACTTGACCAGTTTTGCATATCTGTTGATGAACCTGGACTAAATTTCACATATGAAATAAAGCTTGACACCAAGCAAATTTCATGGGTGAAATTCTGGTCTCATTGAATTCAACAGCAAAACTCCTGCCATTAACTTCATTCTGTCAAGTCTTTAATCTCATTTGTTAATAAACATCCCAGCTACACAAAGTACTCTTACTACTGCATGTGAAACAGTGATCCTGTTCCTTTCTCATTCAACATTTACAACTGGCAAACTTTCAGGGATGGTGTGTTAATATTTCATATACTAAACTGTCCAGACCTTGCATGACTTACTTTGTCCTCTTGTTTTTTTTTTTAAACGGTATGAATTTCAGATGCACACATGCCAGAAAACTGTCTATCTTACACTGCTATAACGCCATGTAGAACATTGCGTTGAAACTTGGAGATAGACACTGTCATCTCTGATACAGTGACTATTTCCTATGTGGATATGAACTCAACAAGTCCAGCATTGTGCCAGCAATGAGTTAAAAGCCAGACTGTTGTATTCACACCCTCCACCTCTGTTGTGCCTCACCTCACACATGTGGTTTATTCTGCATGAGCGAGTGCTGAAATCAAGAAAGCTGTATAATACTTCGAGAGAGATTCCCTTGTTGTTTTTCCATTTCAATTATTTAAGAGGCTCCTCCCTTGTCTCTGAAGGTACTACTCTGTCTGCACTTAAAGAGTTTCTTAGTAAGCATCATATTGTCTGTTCTTATGGTGCAGTTGGCCTTCTTGTGTGCATCTATAATGAGAAGGTCTGTCTGTCATTCTATCTATCTAATAATTTGATGGCCAGGTAATGCTCTATCTACCTACCAATCATTTGGTGGCCAAGTAATGCGGATGTAAATTTGTAATATGATCATCAGTACTGAACACATCAAAATGGATGGGAAAATATACTGTGCAAATAGCAAAAGTAAGATAATACAAAATGTCAAGACTCCTGTCTGCTGGCTTCATGTCTATTCATATAGTCCCTCTTCAACATACACACCTTATTATAACAGAAAGAGGGCTGAATTCAATCGCTATGTAAATTGCTCATTGTTCATAAATTGGTCCGGAAATGGGTACAGGTGATGAAGTGTTCTATACTAGAGCATGGAACAATCTGACATTCAATGGGAATGCAAAAATAAAGTGTTAAAAATGAATGGAGAATGGAACAACACTTAGCCGATTTTCTTCACCTAATAAAAAAGATTCATGCCTACTATCGGTTCATGAAGTTCACTAGATGCCACTGAAGAGCATTGTTACAGTCCAGGTACATATTTATTTTAGTTGTGAGGGAACCCTGTTACCTCTGAATGCCATAAGTGAAAAGTGTTGTCTGCAGAATTCTACTAAGTGAATTAAATGGAATAATGTGTTTCTTTACCTGTATAACACTAATTCAAACTTGTTAAAATTACATTTTTCACTTCTGAAATGTGCTGGTAAATCTTCGGCTGGGTTTCCTTCCATAAAACCAAATAAAATGAAAGGCTCTAGAAAGCATCCCTGTGGACCTTTTCCCTCTTATTCATCTCAGAAACAGAAACTGTTTTAACTGTGATAGATAAAAAATCCATTTTAAATGTGAGTGGGGAAGTTGTGCATTAACAAACACACCCTGCAAAAGCAAAGGAAGCTATGTATATATTTTCTGTAGCATGACTTAGTAAGGAGAGGGAAAATGGTCACTAGTGTTACAAATCTAGATGCAAATAAAAAATAGTGAGGGGTAATTGCATCAATCAGAAATTGCAGAAATCAGAAATGTGCCATTATATGACATGAAGAATAAGTTTTTTCTAACACTTTGGTAACCCGGGTTATCATCATCTCTCTGCTAGAATGAAGATTGAATTCATGTTCATTTTTGTAATTTCTTTTCCAAATTACAGAATCTCTCTGCTTCTTACTGTACTTTCTCCCCCCACCCTCATGCCTTCTTCTGAAAACTTCATCGGGGTGGTTCCAGGCATCAGCACACCAAGAGCGTACTTGGGGCGGCAAGCCACTGGGGGTGCTCTGCCGGTCGCCACGAGGGCGGCAGGCAGGCTGCCTTCGGCGGCTTGCCTGCGGAGGGTCCGCTGGTCCCACAGCTTTGGCGGACCTCCCGCAGGCAGCCTGCCTGCCGTGCTTGGGGCGGCAAAATGCCTAGAGCCGCCCCTGAGCTTCATTATCTCTTTTGGGCAGATTTATCAAGTTCATTAATTTAGGTTACATTTACGTGATCGGTATTTTGTTTCTTGCTTGCCTGAGAAAAATGTGCCAAAAAGAACTACATTTTTAAGTTGCACTTTCACAACAAAGAGATGGCACTACAGTACTTGTATGAGGAGAACTGAAAAATACTATTTCTTTTGATTATCATTTTACAGTGCAAATATTTGTAATAAAAATAATGCAAAGTGTGAGCAGTGTAGTAACTGAAATCAAATATATTTGAAAATGTAGAAAAAACATCCAAAAATATTTACTAAATTTCAATTGGTAGTCTATTGTTTAACAGTGTGATTAATCGCAATTCATTTTTTTTATGCTGGCTGCCACTTCCTGCAGCTCCCATTGGCTGGAAACAGTGAACCACAGCCCTTGGGAGCTGCAGGTGACCGTGCAAATGTAAACAAACTCTCTGGCAGCCCACCAGAGGATTATTCTGACCGGCTGCATGTGGCCAGCGGGCCGCAGTTTCCCCCCACTAATCTATTGAGTTTTTTCCTATTGATGAGGCACTAGCAATTGAACATGCAGCTAAACATGTTCTCCCATATATTTCATGCAGCTGAACAGCAACTAAACACATTTCTGTTTTTAGTTTTTTTTTACTTTTTCTTTTCCAGTTTGATTTTAGAAATAAAATTTTCAATAGGAATTAACATTTTGATTCATACATGCAGCACTCAACATTTATTTGTGTCTGCTTATTGTTTGTGTGTCATTCTTCCTTTCCACCTCCAACCCCAGGACTTCCTTGACACAAGTTCTTGTTTTGTATCGTTTATGAATGTCAGCTCTGCAGGAAAAGCTACTTCTTATTTAAGAATGGGAAATGAGTTTGGCAGAACTGCATTCCTTTCGCTGGTGTAATTTTTTATGCTAGCATTGGAAGAGAGAGGAGAATAACTTGTAGACTAAAAAAAGCTGCAGTAATGTTATGTATTACACTACAATGATTGCATTAAAACCACTGACAGGTACTGTAAATACAATCTTTTATTTTTTTGTTTACTTATTGATTGTAACTCTTAGAAGCCTTTACATTGTCCAGGTAGAACTGACTGAAAATAATATATGATAAATCTATAGCTCAGTATTTTCAATTTTTAAAAAAGTAAGGACCAGCCAACCTTATTATTAAAGATAAAACATTGCTATACTTGTGGTGCTTTGGTTTGCTCAGCACTAACTGATGTGTTCCCCGTAGTATTGAAGTGTTAACAATAGCTGCAAAGGAGAAGGCAAAACCTTTCTTCCTTTCACAACAGGAATGTGTTCTTTTACAGACCTCTTATCTGTTTTTTTTTCTTCTAAATACAGTGGATCCAATTTTGCTCCCACTGAAATAAATTGGAATTTTTGCCTTTAATGTCGATAGGATCAGAATCAGTCCAGTGGGCAAAATTCATCTCTGAGACTGAAAATTATCCTGTCTTCAGACAGGAAACAACATGCAGTGCCAACTCAAAGGTCTGCTTGTATTCTGGGGAGGAATTCCATTCCTGCAGTTTCAGGTGTGACACCCCAGCTGATCTCTTGCCCCCCACACCCCAGCTCATGCACTTCTGGAAAAGAGGGCTATTGGCCATTTACTATGATCAGCACTTCCAGGAGGCTGAAAAATACTTTCTTACAGTGTGGAAAAATTAGTGGGAATGAGCAGCTAACATAGTAAGTACATTCAGGTGTCCATCACTGCATCTGCCTCCTGGCCCACTTGATCATAGATCCTGGACCAGGTTGAACAGGTTATTCTCTGATTCATCCACAGTTACTGCAACTGTGCACTGAATTGACCTGGTTTTCTCTCCACACTCTGACTGTGGAGCAGTGTTGCAGACAATAACTCGTGCTGGAAGAGTGCCCACTTGACATCTGGAGGGTGGTTTACGGTGCCTAGCCTCCCTGGATACAGAATTGTCTCCTGGTTATGGAATCTGGATATGGAGCTCAGATGTCTGCATACAAGATCTGTTAGAGCATGGCCTAATGATTAGAGGTGGCTGAACCAGATCATGATAGCCTTCCCCTCTGGATTTGGGGAACATTTGAAACTGGATCCTGATCTAGATTTGAAGTTCATGGCTCAATCCCATCTTTAACAATCACACATCAAAATGACACAGTGGACAAAATGGAAAATAACACATTCCATTTACTATATATTTGAATTTTATCATATCCTGTGTATAGATTCCCATATCACTGAGAGAATAGAGGTGTTACATTCTACGACATCACCTCTTTAAGATTCTAATATTAAAGAACTAGTAATAGTCTTTGAATCCAGTAATCCCTTCTTTAGAATATGAGAAGTAACAGTTTTCCCTGGAACAAGTAAAGATCCAGAGTGTGTTGCTTCCTGCCTTAAATCCAGAATGTGTTTATATTAACATCAGTCAATATGCCTGTGCAGGTTACTAACCATCAAAACTACAAGCACTGGCCTGAGTATGTTGCAACAGTTCTGCAACTCTCCTGAATTACAGAACTGTTGGACAAGATAAATGCAGACAGTGCTTGTAGACAGAAAACAAGATGTAGAACAGACTGCAGCTCCGATTAGTCAGTCTAAAGCCTTATTTGTGGAATGTTTGACTTTAAGGGTTATTCTGTTTCACACAAGAAACAAAGCCACAATGACCTTGAACTAGAAGTACTCCAGTTATATCTACAAAGATGTTAAATTCTTATATCTATAGACCTGATGATAGAAGTAAAGGAGAAACAAACTGTAGAGCACAGTATCTGTGCAAAAACTGTGACATAGTATAGAGAAATGTGCTCAGTAAACCTCAAGTATCAGAGGGTAGCCGTGTTAGTCTGGATCTGTAAAAGCAGCAAAGAATCCTGTGGCACCTTATAGACTAACAGACGTTTTGGAGCATGAGCTTTCGTGGGTGAATACCCACTTCCTCAGATGCATGTCTGCACGACATGCATCTGAGGAAGTGGGTATTCACCCACGAAAGCTCATGCTCCAAAACGTCTGTTAGTCTATAAGGTGCCACAGGATTCTTTGCTGCTTTTTCAGTAAACCTCTACATTCACACTGTACTGAGCATTGACAAACAGCAAGAAATGTCAGGATGCCAGGTGGTGGTGATAGGGCATAGTAGTGCTTACATGCAATCCAGTGAATGCACACTAGGTACATCGCAGTCATTTGTAAGTCTTCACTCACTGCTAAATTAGTGGCTTAAGAGTCGCATTTAAAAGAAATTAGTAGCAGGGGTAGACATAATGCCCAGCCATTGATGGAGAAATATGTCTAGTGGTTCTATGAAATCACTGAACCAGAGCCTGCTTTTAAACCTGTGTAAATCTGAGGTGACTTCATTGATTTCAGTGCTATTACCCTGGATTTACACAGGTGAAACAGAGGAGAATTCTCCCCAGTATAACTTACAGCTATTCAGTGCCTAGCTGCCTCTGCTGAGTACAGTATTTTGGCCAGCCCAATAATTTGCAGTGCCTGATTGTGTAACTAGAGTGGCTCAGTGCTGCCAGTTCAGAGCCCTCATCCTCACACTGTAAGATTAAATCTATAATGAAATAAAACACCAAAACCCTGTTACCTTTCTGTGTATAGCAATTCTGCATCAAATATCCACCCACCCTTTCGAAAAACTGTGCACCATTTTCTTGAGGACATAATGTGTAACACGATTGCAACGAGTACTTGTATCTACTGATGCAACACAAAATATAGTCTTTTATAGAATGGACAAAAGATGGTTATGGACAAAAGAATGGCAACTCTGCTGCTCATACATATTTCAGTTCCATATAACCAGGCATGCATGTCAGTCAAATCCTTCCCAGAGGCCAGTATGCTAACCTGTAGGTTAGATGTTTTGGTTGTTGTTAAATACTAGACAGTCAATATACCCATTTGGCTGCATAAAAATCCTGTAAAATGAAGACAAGTAAGTGTAAGCCAAATTTTAATGAGGAGAGCTTTTTAAGTGCTAAAGCCCAAGTGTACACAGAAGTGATGTTAAGCGTAGTGATCTCCATTAGAACAACAGCCCATGCTAACTCCCACAAGCATTCATCTTATGGTAGCTGCAAGATGCGGATGTAAAGGTGGTGAAATGACAGTTCCAAATCTTTAAAGGAGGTGTTTGAATGAATTCTCTCTCTTTTTTTGACTTCATAAGTTTTGCCCGTGGTTTACATGTATTAAAAGAATATACGACAACTGTGAACAGTTCACAGATTAAATTATTTAGGATGCTTGTTTTTCTCCAGTATATAGAACCTTGAAATAACCATAATTACTAAATATCAATATCTAACTGTTTAGAAAAAATGAAATATTAAAAAGAATTAGTCTTTGCATGTGGAAAGTTTTTGGTTTCAGTTTAGGGGACTGGCCTGGCTCTTTTTCTAATTTTAATTAATTTTGTTATTCCTAGTATCAACAAAAAGATTGTCTAGCATAACACATGTGGGAGACTTTCCGGAATAATGGATGCACACATGCATTTCTTTGAGTGCCTCTGTTGCATGCACTTTTGAATATAACCCTAGTACATGAATCCTGAAGTCAAAGAGTTCACAATGCATCAGAAACCATGTCTTAGTCTCCCTGAGACTTAAAATGAAAATACTTTAGAAAACAAACGAATAAAAAAGTTATTGGCTCTTAAATGTCAGCAGAAGATTCATATTGACACCACTGTGCTGTTTGCCACAGCCAGATCATTAACGACAAATACAGTCTGTTTCAGGACAACAGTAACCAAATTAGCAAACCTACATTATAAGATTTCATAGATTCTCAATTCATCTATTGTACTAAAATGAATATTGCAGAGGAGAGGTGTTCATCACACAAATAAGTAAAGTTGGTTCGTATCTTGAGCATCTCTCAGAGATCTCCAGAGGATTTGTGTGGAAGACTTCCTGTACACATTAGACAAAATAGTAAGCTAGTATGTTGGCAGGAAAAAAAAAAGTTACCACTATATTTTCTTCATTGTTTTCAGATATGATAAATATGGCTCTAGAAATGTGTTATTAAAGTGTTTATTTTGGTCCTTAAACTACATCAACTAATCACTTTGTAATTAGGCGGACAAGAATTCTTAAAGGAAAAGGGGAGAGAAGGGCAAGTTTAGCAAGTCTATAAAAAAATAATAATGATGGAATGAACACACTCACCCATCCACCCCTTATCTTATAATTACAAATCCATCAGTAATACCGAGGATTATTCTTTGTGGATGACATCTTGTCAGTGTCAGAGCAGGAGGTTACAATAATTTATAAGTAGAAAATAATACCTAATTATGTGTGGGAAGGCAGCTAGGATTTACTGGAAATGTGAAAACAGTTCTGGAACTCATAATTGAAAATGGAAAAGTTATTTTTTTTGTTTGTTTTTCCTTTGTTATTAATACCAAGGATGATGCATTGTGGTGTTAGGACATAAATCAGTATATTTTAGAAAGCTACACAGAAATTAAAGATATAAGGTCTCTCAATAAAGCCTATTCCTCCTTAAGGCCCTGATGCTGTAAACACTTACACGTGTTTGCTTGATGTCACTAAAATCAATGGGACTATTCAGGGTAACTGTCTATTTTAGAATGCAAGCCAAATTTAGCACTGATATGAAAACAGACTTACAGTGCTGTATGTAGAGCAGGTGCCTCAAGTAAACCAGCTCCGTATTAGGAAGTTGTCTTTACTGTGACTTCTCACATTACAATTAGATTCTGAGACACTTATATTGAATACTTTACACTGTGAGTAGCCCCATTGGAATCACTGTATGTAAAAGTATCAGAATATAGCCCTTAAACTGTAAACACCATGAGATGTATATATTGCTACTATAAATAGTGCCAACTCCACCTGCTTCTAAAAAGTATGTGAGTTAATAATTGTGTTTGTCAAGGTTCCTTCCCCACTCTGAACTTTAGGGTACAGGTGTGGGGACCTGCACGACACTTCTAAGCTTAATTACAAGCTCAGATCTGGTAACACTGCCACCATCCAGAATTTCAGTGTCTGGAGCACTCCCTGTCACCCCCAAAACTTTCCCCTCCCTGGCAGCCTTTAGAGGCTTTTTCACCAAGTTCCTGGTGAACACTGATCCAACCCCTTGGATCTTAACACAAGGAGAATTTAACCATCCTCCCCTTTTTCCCCCCCACCAATCCCTGGTGAGTCCAGATCCAATCCCTTTGGATCAAAAAAAAAAAGAACAAGGAAAAAATCAATCAGGTGTTAAGAAAAAAAGGCTTTTAATTAAAGAAATAAAGGTGAAAGAAAACCCTCTGGGAGAGATTAGCATACCAGCTACTCTCACAGACAACAGATTCAAAACACAGAGGATGTTCCCCTGGGTACAAATTTAGTTACACAAGAAAACCTACCCACATACCCAATTTTTGATAATTCCCTTAATGATACCAAGACAAGTTACAAAGAAAATAAACATAAACCTATTTATCCCTTTCTAAAACTTACTACTCTGATACGAGGCTGGTTCCTTGATCTTTTTCACTCCGGCTGAAACTGAAACTCTAAACAAAGGAAAAACTTCCCTCCTTCTTTTTGAAACATCTTGTTCCCCCATTGGTTCCTCTGGTCAGGTGTTAGCTAGGCTGGGTGAACTTTTTAACCCTTTACAGGTAAGAGGTATTAATCCTTAACCATCTGTTTATGACAGTGTTCTTGTGTGATTCAAGTGGTGTCTGGAAGTTGCCTTTCTTAAACGCACTTTGATCCAGATTTATTAGGACATGAAAGAAACAGACATTTTAGAATATTATGCAAGGAGAAAAGTTAAAAATGAGCTTAAAAATATTCCTGTTTGCCAGCAAGAACTCTTTACTCATGTGTCCAATATTCTAAATATTACTGAGTCATTGGAATTGTTGCCTGCAACTTAGCTGTTAAAGAAGTGTGGTATTTGGTTGAGATAATTCTGATGGATATCTGGACTTTGTTGACCTGAATCTACCTATAGTCTATGTAATCACAACAGGAGTTAAAACTTAACTTAGTTACAGCCTGATTTCTTCAAATAATAACGTGCACAGCATTTCAATTAAATTTAACTATATGGAAATTTTGAAGAGTCTGTGTTATTCTATCATTAAGATCGTTTGAGACAAAGAAAAGACTTACTAAATTTATTAAAAGGCCCAGTTCTTAATTAATTTTAGCTCATAAATGAATTAACACATTTACTTGTAAATTCTCAGCAAATTAATTCTTACTCAAAAATTAAGTGCAATAATTTTGGAGAAGAGAGACTATATTTTTCATACATATCAGAGATTGAATTCCTGTGCAAAACGGAAATAAGCCCTAACCTATGGAACCATGACCAGCACCTCTCTAATATACAGTGAAGCTAAGTAACTATTGGGTGATTATTGATTAAAGAAATTTTGTTTGGCATGCTATGACTTGGTTTGGGATGGGAAATATACGGTAAAGGATTATCTAAGATAATGTCACTGTTGTAGTACTGGTAAGAAATTCCCTTGTAATGTGCCAGGCTAACCTTGTAATTTAGTAATACATTTTTCTTTCAATTTATGCAAGTCTTAGCTGTACCCTTTTCTTACTTCTTTCTCACCTCCACGTTCTTGTAGTATATATTACCACGTTATTTTTCATGACGAGACTTCCACTATATACTGCTCTGTTGCTTCTATTTGCCTAAAGGAGAAAAGCAGCTGGTAAGGGGAGAAAGCGGAGTCCTTCATTTCAAACAAAGTAGTAGAAAATTGTTTGTTTTTATTTGTATGTATTATGGTCTCCTTTAAGAAAGAAAAAGAATTTTGGTACGAGCCCATCCTCGCTGTGAGATTTTTTTGTAGTGCAAGGCTCTTTGGGTGGTCAAAGCAAAAGTTTGTCTTATCATGTTTTACCACAGTGAAGTCTGTCTAATCCTCTGGCCTTAGAATTTAATAAGATCTTAATATCACAGAAGCAAGAGGCTACTTATACATAATATATTCTTATATATTCTCCCATTCTATGTGTATATTCAAAATATAGAGATTCCTACACTAAGTATATTACCTATATACCCACTAATAAATATATAACATATATATATGGTGCAGGTATCTATATATGGGTCTGCTTTTTTCAGAGGTGCTTTGCACCCAGTTCCTACTGATTTCATGTCCATCTACACTCCAATACATACACTTTCATATAAAGAGAAGTACGATATATGCATAGATTGCACTATGAAGCATGTAAACCATGCACTACCCTCTCATAATTCATGTTGCCCATCCCTAAAATGTTCATGGATTTGATATTTCATCTGTGAATTACAAACCTCTTTCTATTAGAGAGAAGTTTACATCCATCAGACTCTTACTGCTGCTCAGTTATTGATACTGATGTGGTTCCACAGCTAAAGCACCGAAGGGGTGAATGGCAAAGAAATTTTTGACAAGAGCTGACTGAAAACCTTGTTAGATTCATGTACAGAAACAAATAAATAAAGGCCAGACAGGTTTGACTTACAGGCCCCTAATTCCATACCTGGAACTTGCTGACTGTGTCCAAATCCCTTGAGATTCATTCTCTCTGTCTCATTCTGTTTAAGATGTCACCATAACCTGACATCTCAACTGAAACTCATCATCCTGGAATCTCAGCTGTCTGTTAGTATATGTACTTTCCAAAGGTTTCATTAGCTAGGAACAACGTTTTTTTTCCTTCCAGTAAAGTGCAAAAGAAAGGTGGTTTCATAAAATTTTATATAAAATCATTACTATCTTTTCCTTAACAGAAAACAGTCATTAAATATTGATTGAGTACAGATCACAGGGTATGTCTACACTACAGGATTATTCCGATTTTACATAAACCAGTTTTGTAAAACAGATTGTATAAAGTCAAGTGCACGCAGCCACACTAAGCACATTAATTTGGTGGTGTGTGTCCATGGTCTGAGGCTAGCGTTGATTTCCGGAGCGTTGCATTGTGGGTAGCTATTCCGTAGCTATCCCATAGTTCCCACAGTCTCCCCGACCCCTTGGAATTCTGGGTTGAGATCCCAGTGCCTGATGGGGCAAAAATCATTGTCGAGGGTGGTTCTGGGTAAATGTCATCACTCATTCCTTCCTCCAGGAAAACAACGGCAGACAATCATTTCGTGCCCTTTTTCCCTGGATTGCCCTGGCAGACGCCATAGTACGGCAACCATGGAGCCCATTTTTTTTTACTGTCACCGTATGTGTACTGGATGCCGCTGACAGAGGCGTTACTGCAGCACTACACAGCAGCATTCGTTTGCTTTTGCATGATAGCAGAGACGGTTATCAGTCGTTCTGTACCGTCTGCTGCCATTGTCAATTGGCAGTAAGATGATGGTTATCTGTCGTTCTGTACTGTCTGCTGCTATCATGGGTGCCCCTGGCTGAGGTTGGCCGGGGGCGCAAAGGCAAAACTGGGAATGACTCCCCGAGTCAATCCCTCCTTTATGGTTTCTAAAAATAGAGTCAGTCCTGCCTGGAATATGGGGCAAGTGTACTAGAGAACCAGTGTATCAGAGAGCACAGCTGCTCTACGTCAGATCCCGCAGAAATGATGAGCTGCATGCCATTCACGGGGGGTACCCCTGCAACAACCCCACCCATTGCTTCCCTCCTCCCCCAACCTTCCTGGGCTACCGTGGCAGTGTCCCCCCCATTTGTGTCATGAAGTTATAAAGGATGCAGGAATAAGAAACAGTGACTTGTTAGTGAGATAAAATGAGGGGGAGGCAGCCTCCCGGTGCTATGACAGTCAAAGCAGAACATTAAGCGGTGCGGGGGAGAGGAGCCCAGCATCCCGCTGCTATGATAGTCCAGGCAGTACAGGATCTTTTCTTTACACATGAAAGGGAGGGGGCTGATGGAGCTCAGCCCCCAGTTGCTATGATGAGGACGGTTACCAGCCATTCTGTACCATCTACTGGGAATGACCGAGAATCATTCCTATTGTCACCCAGGCACCCCCGGCCAGCCTCATCTGAGGCCAGCCAGGAGCACTCACAGGCTCATGACAAGGACGGCTAGCAGTCCTACTGCACCATCTGCCACCAGGGAGGGGAGAGGAGCAGATACTGCTCTTCACTGCTGCAGCATCGCGTCTACCAGCAGCATTCAGTAGACATAGGGTGACATTGAAAGAAATCAAGAAACGATTTCTTTCCCTTTTCTTTCATGTGGGGGCAGAGGGACTAAATTGTCAAGCTGTACCCTGAACCACGCCGGACAATATGTTTGAACCTACAGGCATTGGGATCTCAGCCAAAAATGCAAATATTTTTCGGAGACTGCTGTGGACTGTGGGATAGCTGGAGTCCTCAGTAACCCCTCCGTCCCTCCATGAGCGTCCATTTGATTCTTTGGCTTTCCGTTACGCTTGTCACGCAGCACTGTGTAGCCTGGAGATTTTTTTCAAACGCTTTGGCATTTCGTCTTCTGTAATGGAGCTCTGATAGAACAGATTTGTCTCCATACAGCGGTCAGATCCAGTATCTCCCGTACGGTCCGTGCTGGAGCTCTTTTTGGATTTGGGACTGCATCGCCACCCGTGCTGATCAGAGCTCCACGCTGGGCAAACAGGAAATGAAATTCAAAATTTCACTGGGCTTTTCCTGTTTACCTGGCTACTGCATTCGAGTTCAGATTGCTGTGCAGAGCAGTCACAGTGGTGCACTGTGGGATACCGGCTGGAGGCCAATACCATCGATTTGTGGCCACACTAACCCTAATCCGATATGGTAATACCGATTTTAGCGCTACTCCTCTCGTTGGGGAGGAGTACAGAAACCGATTTAAAGAGCCCTTTATATTGATATAAAGGGCCTCATAGTGTGGACGGGTGCGCCGTTAAATTGGTTTAACGCTGCTAAAATTGGTTTAAACGCGTAGTGTAGACCAGGCCACAGTCTACTGATTGAGCAGTCAGGAAAAGAGTAAGAGCTTGAGTAAAGCTGAGGGTTTTCTACCTGGGAAGCAGAGCTGTTCCTTCACATAAAAATATCTTTCAAAATCGCATACAAATTTGTGTTATACTGCATCACATCTCATAGAGAAATAGCACTGTTTCTGAATTAGCACTGTGTCTCTTCCATTGACTATATATATGTATTTGTATAGTAAACATGCAAATACTGGTGTACAGAGTGTGCATGGTTAAACGAGGAAGATCTTGTTGTGTTGTATTGCTAGAAAACTATGCTGTCATCGACACAAAATATTGCTAATGTTGGAATATAATAGGTCAATCAAGTGAAAAAGGAAGATAGTACAGAGTCAGGCCCAGCTCTGGCTTTTTTGCCACCCAAAGCAAAAAGAAAAAAACAAAAAAACCCCTGTGCAGCAGCCGGAGCAGCAAAGGGGATGGGGGGAGAAACCAACCTGCCGGCTGGCTGGAGCAGCAAAGGCGGGTGAGGGGCGGGAAACCAACCTGCCGGTTGGAGCAGTGAAGTGGGGCGGAGGGGTGGGGGGGGCGCGTGAAACAAACCTGCCGGCCAGCTGGAGCAGCAAAGGGAAGAAAAAACAAAATACCTGCGGGGTGGCGCGAGTGCAGTGCAGGGGGACTCCCAGCCCTGCAGACCCCAGGCAGCGGAGTGCAGAACCCAGCTGGCGGGGGCGGGAGAGACAGAGAAGGGGGGCGGCCAGGGCTTCCTTAAGCGAGGTGCTCACCATGCCGCCCCTCCCACCGCGCCACCTGCTGGGAGGGCTCTGCGCGCTCCTGTGGGTGGGCAGGGAAGGATGCAGGCTGCTGTGCCAGGCTTGCTGCAGACCTGGCACAGTTCCCAGCAGCTCCCCTCCTCCGCGCTGACGCCCCCTACAGGGCGGCAGGAGCAGAAAACCAAAAGAAACAAACCTGCAGGGGCGGCGGAAGCAGCGAAGCACTAAAAAGAAAAAAAGGGTTTGGGCAGAATGCCGCCCCTTGGAATCTGCCGCCCCAAGCACCAGCTTACTCGGCTGGTGCCTGGAGCCAGCCCTGTGCAGAGTGGTCTGAATGCTCCCAGTAAAGAGATAACTGAGTCCAATGGAACTCAGCCCATATATCTATATGCACACACACGTATAAATGTTACATATAAAACAATGTTTAGGTTGCAAAATGAAGCACTCAAAAATAAGCAAATTTTAAAACTAAGCTAGTCTGTACAAGCGTAATTCTATCCTATTGTCTATGTGCATACACTATTACATACATACACATACACAAACTATGATACAAATATAAATAAAAGTATATTTTGTGGCTGCAGTGGATAGTAAAACCCAAACATATCAGCCAGTAGAAATGTTATACTCAAGTACTTATCAGTGTTAATGACTGGCAATCATTTTATTAGGGGTATAATCACTAATGTATTATTTAGCACAGCTATATGAATGCAAGTATCCATATGAATGTTATTGCAGTACTGGGAGAAAAGCAATGCCCTGAAATGTATTGGAATCTGATCATGTTATCAAGCACTGTTATTTCTTTTCATTAACACATGCCAAATACACAAGGTCAGTTAACTATATATAGTTAAGAGTAGTCATTGTGTATCATTTGTATCATTAATATACCAGTGGAAAATGTGTGACCCACTGCAGCCAAACAATATGATGGAAAGCTTCTGCAATGATACCTCAGTCTTGTAATAAAAAAGAAAACAGAAACAGAAATATTTTTTGACTTGCTCATGGCACTTCAAATCATGTCCCACTACACGTTGTCTATTTAAAGTCTCTTTAAATCTACAGAAAAGATAGGATAGATACGATTTTTACAGAGCTGATGCACTCATAGTGAGACCGTTGTCCTAATCTATTGCAGTGGATTCAAATAGTGGTAATACTACAGTAACCATCGTATTCCAAAAGCTGAAGAAGGTTATGGTTTGCAATTTATGCAAATTGTTTTTTAATAATTTAGTTCACTTATAATCTAGTCCATACAAGACAGACCTTTGCTTGATTTTCCTTTTTAAATAAAAAACTTTAATACTTCCTGTTCACTTAAGCACAACAGTGGTATTAAGAAGAAAGTAATGGGCTTTTTCTCTCTATGAAATGTTTATGAAGTATTTGTTTATCACAATGTACTGGCTTGTTAATTGGTTAGTTACTTGCTTAAGCAAGCAAATAACATGGGAAGGATTGTGTCATTACTCTGAAACTAAACGAAGTGGCAGTAAATGCACTATCAATTTTTGCTAATAGTATTTCCCCGTGGCTCCAGTGAATGGGCAGTCTGGAACCTAAGAGACAAAGAAAAACCTATGTGATAGATCTAAAGGCCAGGGCTTCGCTAAAACACAGCCCACTCTTTCGCAGACTACAACAGTTGAAATCAGCATGGGCTTCATGATTTCAGTGTTCCTGTAGTTCCTGCTTTAGTCCATTTTTCTATACTCCATTTAAGATAGAATCCTCCTCTTTCCGGTAGCCATATAAATTGGAAGGTGTTGCCTTGGAAACACAGCTGTACATGCAGCTGTTGCAAGTGTGCTTGTTACCTTTCCTTTATCAGAAAAGGTTTTCATAGTTTTTCCATATTTGTGCAATGTTTTTTGATACTGTAACTATTTGTGGCAATATTACAAATTGCCATAGCTGGAGGAAAGAAAGCCTAAACCTAGCAAAGTATAGAATACAAACCTGTCTGTGAGGTCCTCTTCCTCCCCAGCCCCCAAAATACCACCACTACCTATTTGAGCAAAATTCTAGTAGTACAGTTTTCTGCAAAATTATACCCATATCATCCTCTCCCTTGGAAAAGCCTGTGGGATGGGGTAGTGGTGGAGGAAATCTCTGCAAGAATTCTCCATCATAGATCTCTGACACCTTCCTCCCAGCAGCTGGGATTGCGGGGAAGGCCATAGGGGGTAGCCTCAATTGTGGCAAATTACCCTGGTATCTGTGAAAAGTCAAGGCACCTTTATGGAGACCACGTGCCTCTGCATCAGCTCAGGCCCGTGTTCTCCTTGCTAGCACAGGGAGACACTGGAAATACTCTACCTGGCCACAGCTGCTCCATGGATATTTAATTCATGGTAAAGATATTATCTTTTATCACCTAATTTCTGTAGTGTAGAAGAAGGACAGTGTGTATCCCTCTAGTGCTGCTGCAACAATACTTTAATCTTGCCTCAGACTACACAACGTTGCACTTTCTGCTCCAGCGCAGATACAGTACTACACTCAAAGGCCTCTGCAAGGCCTAAGGAAAATGGGGATAGTGTCATAGGGATGAACAAGCCTCTGCCAGTGCAGACCTCAGGAGATCTCCAAATGGGAGAGGGGGGTGTCTCATCTTTAGGCAGCTATAGGTGGCATGATCTGACCGTTAGCAGACATTTGAGTATTTCTGAGTTAAGTTAGGTAAGAAATAGCAGTGGTGGTTTGTGTGTATGTTTGTTTTTTTTAGTCAAGGCTTCTAATTGCTATCATATTTTCATTCCATATACCTGTCAACTGCCCCAGTTTGGCTGGTGTAGCTCTGCTTTTATATTGTCTTCTGCCAGTAAATCAATATAAAGAATAGTATAATGGTTTATTTGCTGCATGCTGCTCCCCTATCGGCATGCTGACTGCTGAGCTCATCAGTTTCCTCTGTATATGACATAAGGCGTAACAGGTGCAGAGAAGGATAGGCAGAAACCAACTTTTAAGTTGTATAACAGACAAAAATAGAGGCAGGAAGCACAGCAGTAACAAGAAATGCTGCCATCTGCAATGCGATGTTCTAAACATTTTTCTTCCTTCCCTGTGTATTTCTTGCCACCCCACTTCCAAAGAACCGTCTAGTCAATTTTAATATGTGAGTCAGTGTGCATTTATAGAAATGGTGAATTTTATTTAATTTGGAAATAATGATTTTATGACTCTCTATTGAGCTGAAGACTTGAGTCAAGTCAGTAATTATAATCACAATAGTAATTGTTTTTGGTGATCAATCTGAAGGTTAACTGGATTCACACTGAAGAAATGGGAAAGGTGACATTGCAGAATTAAATCTGCGCTTACAGTTGCTCATTATAGTACAATCAGAGCACTGGGCACATATTTTTTAAATAAATCTTTTTCGTTTCAAATTTTCCCAAATGTGGCTATTTCCTATTTAAAAGATTTAGGCCCTGTATATGGTAGGTGTCTGTGTGTGTGTTTGCAAGCAATTTATTAGGATATCTGTTAAAGAACACATTTTTTCAGCTCAAATGTAAAACATACTGTTTACTAGTATACCTGGGACCTTTTAACTACGTCACTGCTGTGCACCTCTTTAACCTCCGTGTGGCATGCTCTGAAGTTCTGGGAAGCTACTGCATGGTAACGTGCCAGCTACATAGGCCAGTGAAGTAAGTGTGATTTGTTCTACATACCAGGTATATTAAGCGGCAGTTAAAGAATGGATACATACTATAACATATAGTCTAAATGTCAGTGAAACCCTTAAAAAAGTTTAAAAAGGGCATTTTTCACCCAAAAAGTTGCAGATAATAAAATATTTGTTTATACAATGAAAAGTTAACACCACACTACCTGCCTGCTCTGTTTTGTCTTCTCAAGGGCTAATACTGCTGCAAACATTTTGCGTAGCATTATTGGATTAACTCCCAATATTATTAAGCCCAAAGATACATGGCAAGAAATTAGACGTATAGCGCCAGTTGCACATCTCATAATACAGTGCATCCTCAGATAGGTCTACAGAGCAGAAGCTGTGCATGGGCTAGCCTACTTGAGTCATCTTGAATCCAACTAGTGTGGATGACAATAGCAGTGAAAGATAGTGCAGCACAGGCTTCAGTTTGAGTAGAACAAGCCTGGCACAGGGCCTGGGTATGTACTTGACTTACTAGTCTGCTCTGAAGCCCACACTGTGTTGTCTTCACTGGTAGTTACTTGTACTACCTGGATTCATGCCAGCTTGGTAGGGCCAGCCTGGGCACAGCTTTGGCTATATAGACTCTTAGGGAGTAAGGATTGTCAGTGGTGTCTTTGGACTCCCTGCTTTGTTCTGGCCCAGTTGCTGGCATCATGGGGCCCTTATGGCAGTGAGGCCACAGGGGATCACCAGCCCTGCCTCCTGTTCCTCAGTCATGGCCCCTGCACCAGAAACCAGGAAGAGGTGGCTGTTACACTCAAGTACCTTCCAACACAGAGGAGCTGGGATCCGCTG
Organism: Gopherus evgoodei; assembly: GCF_007399415.2. Classification (NCBI taxonomy): domain Eukaryota; kingdom Metazoa; phylum Chordata; order Testudines; family Testudinidae; genus Gopherus; species Gopherus evgoodei. The sequence goes on along the minus strand of NC_044330.1, from coordinate 74,779,222 downwards.
GGTTTAGGGTCCTTTGTGTAGGAGAGTGACACAAGGTGGCTGGAACAAAGTCCAGGATCAGGGCCATGATTTACATCAGAGTGGATTATAGCATGTATCACTAAAGCAGTAATTGCATTATACATCGAGTTTATGTTGAAATACTAGACTAAACTTAATATGAAGGGTGCCCTATGGATGCCTAAAAATAGTTTTGACTTTGCGTACTGTTTATTCAAGGAAGTTATAGCGGTTGCCATTAAAAAGTCAGCATTTAACAAGAGATACCACATCACAGTGTCTAAAATATTGCCATTATTACCTATTCTTACTATAGGAGAAACCTGTTATATCTCAGATACAGTCTTAGCTGTGAAGTGTAGATATTGAGCTCCAGAGTTCAAATATTTTCAGATACAGAATTCTTATAGAGATGGACATCAACTATAAAGCTCAGATCTAAATGGTCAAGGACCATTTCTAGTTTAAGCATCTGTAGACTTTTTAGAGTTTTTTTGAGGATGAACCATTGGTACTTGATGGGAGGGAGCTATAAAAAGCACTGCACAAGCAGATTCCCCTCCTGGGAGGATGCCACTTGATGCTCCAGATAAATTGGACCTGGGCTCTTGGGGCTTAACATATCTGAGCCTTGCATAGTTTTTCACTGAGCTGAAAGGGCTCTTGGGATGGAAAAAAGCAATTTTCAATTGCAGAACACTGTTCTTCACTAATGTGTAATAATATGAGACTGAATAAAGCTGGCACAATGCCCCAAATGTGCTAGATTCATATTGGATGGAAACATTTTCACAGCACTCAGCCAAAGGCTGTTAACACCATGAAAAGAATCCTGTGAGACTTCCCAGAGATCAAGATGGCAGCACTTTGTACCAATTGTAAATGAGCAACTCCAATGACCTACTTCAATAACAGTCCCCACCCCATCTTGAAGCTGAAGAAGTATACAACTCGTAAAAAAAAACATTTTCTGCTTACTGAATCCATTTGAATCTCTTAGATTTTTAAACCTTTTTTTCAATCATAGCTGCTGTTGCAAATCAACAGTTATTTGCAGTGTGAGGAGAAGCAATGAAGTTTGCTGGAAAGAGAAAAAAGATGAGTGGGATAAAAAAAACCCAGAAGAGACACAAATTAGGACTGTTTCACTCACAGTCATTTCTCAAAAGATCTCCATAAATAAACTAACTTACATAATTTCCCTATGAGAGGGGTGAATGCTGCACTCGCTAAAAATGACTACATCTTGCTCTATCCATTTATATTTCACCAGTAGACTTTCCTCCCTATCCTATTTCAGCTGTCGAACTCCAGAGTAGAAAAGCTAGCAGGTTTACAGATGATGTTCTGCTTTGCCAATCTTGACTGCAATTGCTTCTGACATCCCATGTTTGCCTATCTCTGAGATTCTCACAGATTAATTTCCAACTTGGCACTGAGGACCCACATCAGGCTATTAAATGTACAAGGACGCAGTGAGCAAATGCCTGTCAGCAACCTGAAGACACTTTGGGCTTTGAGAGCCTTTAGAGACTTTGTGAGGTGATAAGTGCAGATAGGGAGATACCTCACTTAGCTGGGCCTGAGGGCAGAATCTGGGCACTATTACTGTATCCTTACAAACTGGAAGGGGTTTTATGAGTGTTTCTTACCAATGCATACTCTTTGCTCTTTTGGTGTACAATATTCTTTTCCTCTCTGAAAAGCTGTTTCATCAGAAAGAATAATAAATACCACCCATTTCCGCATGAAAATAGCTACAGGAGCACTAATGGATGCTACAAGTAATATTTTCTGTTGTAGTTTGCACTGATGACAACATTTTAGCTAGTATGAAGCAGAAAGCACTTTATAACTACATCCTACAGACATAGAGATGAGTCTGCAATGTAAAAGTTATATTCATAGAGCAGCAATATCGACTCAGTGGTCTGCCTTGCACCTAACATTTTAGAAAAGGTTACTGAGAAAGTGGTGAAAGTCCAAATCAAATTTCTTGGACTGTTCTATGTTGGGTTTTAGATCTGGGTATAGCACAGAGGCAGTCTTGGTTTTGCTGATTGATGAGTCCATCAGGGTCAGACATCCATGCTGGTATTGTAAGATCAAAAAGCAGCCTTCAGTAATATGGAACATAGAATATTGCTGATTCACCTGCAGAACTTGGCAGTGTTGGATTAATGTTGCTTTAATTAGCACTATTCATCCTTTCAGAGAGGTGTCATGGGATATGGTTCTCTTCCATAAGGGTTCGCTGTATTTGCAATATCCAGCAGGTAAAAATTAAGTTTAGGGTCTGATGTCTCTCAACCCTTCAGAATTAGAAATGGGAGATTTATGCCACAAGAAAAGAGAGATTCCTACCTACCTGGTGCAACACACAGTATTTGCTTATTGCTACTAAAGATTCAGAGCTGTAGGACTTGAAATTCATGACAGTGACAGCATTGGGAAGCTGGTAGAGAAAGAGCCCTTGTTATTAGAAGCACCATGGTGTAGTGATCTGCTCTTAAAATCACTGTACACTTTATCTGGCAAATAGGGACATTGTTTTATTTTGTAAAGGTGTCTGCTTCTGCTACCAAACATGGAGGCTAGATTTTGATGGAAAATATGAAAGATCCTCTGTAACTTTTCATTAGCTTTCCAATATTAACAAAGCTCATTAATAATTTATAGACCCATTCTGTCTCCACAGAGCAATTTTCGTGGCACTGCAAATGCATTCTTGCTTCCCCTTCTTTGAAAGGAATCCTGTACAGTACTTGTCTATTGTCCCAGCTAAAGAGAAAATCAGTTAAAAACTCCTTTCTTACAAAAGGCAGATAGCTAAAACTCCAGAGCTTGGTTGGGAGTGTGACATTTATCATGTGCTTAACTGTTTTGACAAGTTGTGCTGAAGGCATAGAGCAATAATACCTATGTGTTGTACCTTGTTGACCACAGTTCTCAGGTGCTGGCAGTAAAACCAACTCTGCCATTTAGTTGTGTGAAAAGCTGACAGCCTGTGGCTGGGAGGCACAAAGCTAATTTGGCTGGTCTGACAGTAGTAACGTACAGGAGTTTGGCAAATCTATTCTGCCATTCGAACACATAGCTAGCAATATTAGTGAAACATTTAGTTTTATTTAAGAATTACCAAAACCTCCGGCGTCCATCTCAGAAGTGCTAACAGGATGCTTTCTTTGTGTCTACACAATATTACAGAAGGAGAGTATGAGTTGTTCAGAATAATGCCAGTACTGTTAGTTCCCATACCTAGAGAAATATAACTGGATATTGACCAGAAACATGTTTGGTGGACAGACAAGCTGGACATAAAATATCCTGTGCTGACAAATTACAAATAAGTTATTGAGTTAGGTAAGGCAGCAGACTTCCAAACAGTCTAGATCTGATTTTTGTTGGTACCCAAAGGTACTGCAGGCATAAAGTCCCTGTCACTGGGTGTACTCAGCGTTTGCAGCTCCCTTCCACGGTCCTATTGCACCGCGCCCCAAGAAGCACAACCTGAGAGGAAAAGCGCAGTGCAGATGGATCCTCTAGGTTTGCTTAGAGAGGACTCTCTGGAGTGGCCATTTTTGAAACCAGAGATCCTGGTCCTCCAAGGGTTAGAGGGGTTAGCAATGACCGGTCAGAGCCTTGCTAGGCCAGATAAAAGGAACTGCCTGACCTTAGCAGGCCAGTCCCTGGCTGGGACCAGCAGGGCAAGGCGGGATCTCCTCTCTGGCCACTGGGGCTGTATGTGACATTACTGGCTTTGCAGGGAGAGAGAGGACCCAAGAACTTGAGTTGATGGTGAAGCTAAAAGGGCCAGATGGGGAGAAGCCCAGGGAAAAAAGCAGCAATGAATTAAATTAAGCCATATGTCGCTGCTGTTTATAGGGTCCCTGGGCTGGCACATGGCGTAGTGTTCAGGCCCAAATTGCCCCAGTGGCCACAGGTAAAGAGGAGTAAAGAAGGGAATGGAGCTTATTTGAGAACAAAGGGCTGAATTTAAAAGCTCAGAGCTGGGGCTGAAAATCCTAGGTAAGGTAAATAGACTGCTATTGATTGGACCTTTAAATCCCCAGATGGGGTTCATTTGGACTTTGTGACTCACCAAGCTTGGCTGGAAGCCTGCAGGAAGCATGAGGGGTGAGAGAAGGACTGCAATGCCACACCAAGCTGCAAGAAGGCACTCGAGATGATTGGCACTGTAGTAGAAAAGTCTGTCAGTGAAACTGAGTCCAGTGCTGTAAAATTACAGTGGGTTGATGCAGGAGAAGGCTAGGCACAGCATTCAGTGATACTTACTGGCAATGCCTGGGGCTACTATCATAATTAGGGAGTGTCAGCTGGTAGACCCTGCTCTTCAATTCAAGCTTTTCAAATGCAAGAACAATGGCTAATAACATTTTTCCAAGTAATTTGATTACCATTTCTGATGCATAACAGATATATGACTGGAGGATGTAGAAACCCTTTCCCCCTTATTTTAAACCCAGATGAATCCAGACAGTTGGCTAGTTCATATGAATAGAAAGGCACAGGAGATGTTCTGTGCCACTGGGTCTTGTAACTGGTCTTAAAAGTAGGAAGCGGTGGGTCTCCTGCCCCAAATTGGTTGTGAAAGATTGTGTATCTTTTATCAGAGTCCCATGACAAGATTAAGGTAAGTTTCATAGAGAGCATATTGCCCTTGTGCTCCATGATATGCACTGCTGGTGATTTCCACGTAAACTTCAAGATTGTTGTTTTTGACCTATAAAGCCCCTAACTAGTTGGATCCTGGTTACCTGAAAACCATCTTGCTCCTTGTGTGATATTGTGACAGTTACAAACCTGTTTGATGCCTGAAAAAAATCTGAAGGGAATAGGTCTGGAATTTGCTTCACCACTGGTCATTCAAAGGCTGAACTTCTCCATCTTTAGGGCACACTGCAAGACTTAGCTTCCCTCTCACCATTTAATTCGGAAAGGGTGCGGCTTGATGATGGTCTGGAGTTTGTTTTGCAATTGAGAAAGTGTATAAAGGCTCTTCTTTTCCAATGTCTATGAAATGGTTTGCAAAAAAACCCTATTTATTGAGTGTAACATGCCTAGAAATTTTGAGACGCAAAATGTGTATGTATGTGTGTGTGTGTGTATATATCTATATCTAAATACACACACAAACAAACGACAGCCAAGAATGAGCTTATATTGGCTAGCCAAGGCATGGAGGTGAAAGGGTGAGTCTTTAGAGTCATTGAACATTGTAAGAAAGTCCATTATACTGGAGTTTCAGAAATACCTGTGTTAAATGACTTTGTGCTGCTCCACTGTGAAAATTCATTGTGCTCAATTGCCCTCAAAATTTCTCATTTTTCACCTGTGTTGTTGCAATCTACTGACTGCACATTGGGCTGCGGTATAAAGCATGTAGGTCCACTGGTTCAGGACCTTTGAAGGACTCGTTTTATATTGGCAGCAAGGTCCCTATGTGTTTCATATTTACTGAATAGAGTGTTTCTGTATCTAATTTTTATATTTATCACACTTTAAAAGGTGTGAAATAGGTTTCACCAAGCTACTTTAGAATTTTGGAGGCCTCTACACTTCAATGAAGTGCAGTTCTCTGTATGTCACATGTCAGAAGTACATAACACCAGGGTGTGAAAAATAGAACGGTCCAGGTCTTTGGCCTCTGATCTCTAATAAGATCTCTGATTCAGAGAAATCCAAAGTACATCAGACCCTTTCAGCCGATCTTTAATTCTGTTCATGACTTGAAGGAAACTGCCAGTAACAAAAATTACGTCTTTGGCTTGTGAATCAATAATAAATGCACAGAGCCCTAAAAGGTTGGTTAGGTTTTCTTTTTGTGGTTGTTCTGCTTCTGGTTGGTGTACACACACACGCACCTATCCCAGGCTCTTGGTACCTTTTGACAACATTTAAAAAAAATGTTTCCTTTAATTTACCAGCACCTAATCCTTATAGTCAAAAATGGTCAACCAGAAAACTGACATATATACCCATCCCCTCTACTCACCATCCCCAAAACTCAATAGAATAATTAAATATGGCCATGTGCCCTTAAGTAAAGCAGATTCAGACTCTATTAGCTCAAAGGAGACTGTCCCTCTAATAAACCAAGATAATTCTTGCTTGAGAGGATAAGCTGAGCACAACTACAGTAGTATTGCATGGGGGCAAGAAGTGAGTACTGTCTGAAGAAGCACTTAGATATTAGGTAATAGGTACCAATATAAGAACCTAGTTGGTAGATAGATATGTTTTCTATGGTAAGTGAGTCCTAAGACATTGGGAACTTGATTGACCCAGAGTAGACATGGCTGGAAGATTGGGGATACACAAATTTTCAAGAAATATTATTTGCATTGTTCCCTGAAATTTCATATTTGTCAGACTGCAAGGCAGAATGCAGTAAGCTCACTTAGAATTTAGGCTGGGCACTGTGTCTAGCATCTCTGCTATTGCAAATAGTGCCCCAGGATATTTAATCACAACAAATGCTTAGGAGGACCTTAGTTTTTCTTGCAGTCAGAAAGAAAGCCACTTGCATAAGTTCCTCCTAACACTGTGCTGGGACATTTGGTAAAATTCTAACTCAGAGGGAGGAGTGCTACTGAATCACCACCATTGTTTCCTTCAGAACCTAGGTATCCACTGAACCTGTCTCATGCAAGTACTGATCCAATCTGATATTACTTAGCTTGTGAGATTAGACTGGATGCAGATGGTGTCATACAGCAGAAAAGGAATATTAAATAGACTGCATAGTAATTGCATAATTCATATATAACTTAAAATCAGATTTCAGATAATTAGTAACTAGAAATCATATTTCATGTAATTTTTAAGGTCCTTGTGCGAAGGCCTCTTTGCACTGCTCTGCCAATGTTAAGGACCTTTAGTATAAGTGAAAATTTGGCCCTAAAACTGTTTCAGAGGGAAATAAATGTGATCAGACACTCAAATGTTACATTTTGACCAAGAGCCCATTCTGAATGTTTACTCCCCCTTCACCCATCCCTGTATGTTGTTGGAAAACCTGTTCACTGTGAATCTATAAGCTGTCCTTTCAACTCCAGGGAAAGACAGATGTTAAATTTAGCTCAACTCTTCTAAGTAAAACCTAATTCTGTTTTTCCTTCTGGAAGTTGTATTTGCCTTTTCCTTCACTGATTATATGATTTCTTCAAGAGGATTTTGTGAAGAGATGACAGTAAGCAGAGAATTCAGGCAAAAATCAAAGAAACAAAAATAACCACCGCACAGTCATTGGAAGTTTTCCATCATCACATGATTTTGGAAGTCTCACCCGTAGAGCAGTGAGAGAACACTTCATTCTTCATATCCATTAGTCCTTTGGTGACCCTACCAATAGTGGTTTGTTTTTATGATGTGAGTACGTCAATTTGGAACTAGATTTGAGATTATTATACTAAGTGTTCAGTTCTTCATCTCCTTTATTTTCTTTATCCTTGTCCTTGGAAAGAATTTTACAGGGAAGTAAACCTGATGATCAGAAGGGGAAAAAATTTGAGCAACTCTACATGTAGGAAACTTTTCCAGATATGTAGCACTACATTTACTTTTAGTGAATTTCACTGTATTACTCCAAATTATATGCTCCTGGACTATGCATCTTCCTGCTTGGTTGTTTATTTTAACATCAGTATGGTTACTTTAAGTAACACACGCACATTTGAGCATAAGAAAATATCAGTTTAGCCTGCGAGTGGCAATGTTTAAGAATGTGGCCTGGCCACAACTTAGCCTTGAGGTTTAATGTTGCGTTTGTAAAGTAATTCATAACCAAATTTCACTAGAACCCAAATAGGCCCTTAGCTGCAGGAAAGGTATGTTTCGATGCATACATGTGCAGGCAAAGCTGAGATGAACCCAATTGTTCTCTATGCAACTTGTTAATTATTTGCATCACATCTCAGGATTAGGTTCACCGGAACGTCTTGGAGAAAATAGCATTAATATTCAGTGCAGTTGAGGACTTGTAATAAACAAACTGAATTAACAAAGCTATTAACAAAGCTGCTGATGGCCAGTTTCTTTTCAGATAACAATTATTTTAAATCCATTCCCTAACATCAAATCAAAGCATGCCTCGTAATAGTCCAAGCAGTACAAGGCATTCTATTGGGTATTTTTAAAGTTCAAGACTGCTCTATTCTGTCATTGTTTCTGCTACACCTTTTTGGAATTTGTAGGTGCTTACAAATATCAGAAAGAGCCTACCAAATTACATAGCAGTTCCGTAGTTAAGTTTCCAAATACTGTTCCCATTATAAGCCCAATTATCAGCTCTTGTTAACTGTGGTAATTCATTTTCTAGTTGTCTAAAAATTGGAATGTTTCCGATCTGGATAGAGTAGGTTCTTCCCCCCTCCCCCGTACAGTTTGATTTAAATTAATAATGAAATAAATTTAAATTTAGAGGTGTCTTAAAAGTGAACCTTGCTTTTAAATTTGGATACAAACTATTCAGTAGGTGTTTTGGGTTGTTACATCTGTAAAATAAATGGCTTTTGACTTTTTAAACTCATTATAAGCAATTAATAATTTGCAACCTCGTGTTTTCAGTGAAAGGTGATTAGCAGTGGTATGGAAAAGAATTATGATTTCCAGGGGATCTTGGCTGCATAGTTTCAGTCCTTGCCAAAAGTGGCTTTTGTTTGCTTGTTTGGTTGGTTTTTGTGATGTACATTTAATTTAGCATTTCTAATATGGCTTTCTTATATGTAGCACTTTAAAGTTGCAACATTATTTCATGATCTTTTCCTGTAAATTTCTAATACTACTTCATGCTTAATTCCATAATACCGAAGATTTGACTGGGAATAATAAGAATGTTGAGCACTTTTTCCATTTGGAATAGTTTAAAATATTTAATTTACTGTATTATCTCTTTTTAAAAAAAATTTAAATTCCAGTATTTAGTTTAAAACTAGGTGTTCCCATTGTAAGTTTACTAACCCAGATAAAAGAGAAGCAGTGAACCACAGGCTATCAGCTACTTATAACATAACTTGAATATTTTCCTGTTCATTAAACTCAGAAAGAAGCTGAATGGATTTTCTGTTTCTTGGGCTGAGACCAACCACTGGAACTTTCAGCTCAGAAGGGGAATCTGTGAGAAAGTTCTGAGTGAGTGATTTTAGCTTATAAATTGTAGTTGAGCTGCAACCTGAAGTGTGGTCCCAATGTGAAAAGTGAGTGAAAATGGGTACCTTTTTATTCATCAACGGTGTTCCTCGTGCGGTTAGAGCCATATTTACTGACTGCACTGACATAAATAAGATTATTCTGCTTTTTACTCATGTTACTCCTGCAAAGGCAACAGTGCTAAGTGATAGTAAATTGGATTCTCTTCCTTGAAGTGGACCATCAACAGATTTGTTCCAATCACTAATACCTGTGGAGCATCATGGACAGCAGTGTGGTTGTATGTCACCTAGGGCATAATTTGAAAACAGATTGCACATCACTAAGGACCTAATTTGGCCTGTGCAAGCTTTATCACTGAGATGATTCCTGGGGAGGACCCAGCTTGACTCTTAGAGTCATTGAAACCCAATAACATGGAACTACACTATTTTTGCAGTCACCTTTCAGTGGTGTATTGCCCTTTAACTAAAGCTGTAGATCACTGCATTGTTTCTTCCTTGTACTCTAGGCTTTAAGGGTTTTGAGGTACTGGATATGTCCTCCATTGCACATGGAGTCAGAGCTGTGTGCAGCCTTACCCATGGCCTTCCTCTGAGTTGTAATGTCACCAGTGTCACTGTCTGCAGAGCGTGTGTGTGTGTGTGCGTGTGTGTGAATTTTCTTACTAAACCTTCTTCTCCTTCCAAGTGTCAATATCTCTCTTTATCATTGTATCTCTCAGTATGGGGTATCAAAGGATTCTTTACAATATTCCCAAGCATCTGGCCTGTGCCTCTCTGCTGCTTTGAAGTATTACAATGAACTCAGTGACTGTGTCAGGTTGTGCTCTCAGTCACCTGATTTGGACCTTTCTAACCTATGAAGAGAAACTCAGGTTTCCTTCATGTACTTGTAGATATAAGAATCATAATATGCATTTGACTTGGCCAAAAAAAATCTTAAAGATAGTGCCTCTATTTTCTGTACTGTTTACTATTGAATTTGATCAGTTATTTGGGTTTTATGCTGTAAACTCTCTTTATTACAGTCTAAGCACTAGGATGTCATTTTCCCTACTCCTTTCCAAATTTTAATCCAAACCACACTGGTTGATCTTGGAAGTTGTTTATTTGTCAGAACATGACATGAAGTGACATCAACATTTTTTTTTTCTGATATGTTGTCTCAGGATTTACATTTTGTAGAGTAAAGACTTTTCCTTTGCTGTGGAAAACCTTGTTTCTTTTGTCTGATATCTCGCGGTTTTAAGTGAAGCACTATATGCAGCTTAGGGCTGTTCATGGTACAGTTTTTCAGAGCATTAAAATTCACTGCTTTAAGATCCCTGTAGGAACTGCTTACCGAAAAATAAAGGGGGCATTCACCCCTTCTGAATTCACCCATCATAACTGTGTGTACACGTTGCACTATATTTGCATGCAGCTTCCCTGTGTGATATATAGCCATTCTGCCAGATATGAATGTACGCCTTTTTGGCTCTCAATGTAAATAAGTGTCATTGGATAGAAACATTCTAGGGAATGTTGGCAGCAATAGGAGAAAGACTAGCAGAAAATGTTCGTAGTAAGCCAGAGTGCTATCTTTTAGGGTTGTAAGGTTGAGAGCTCTAATCCTGAGTAAACTGCAGTGAGGTAATGCAAGTAGGTACTACACTTGCCACCATGTTTGACCGTATGGCCCATCTCTCTGGGACAAAGAAAGAATCTTTGAAAGCATGAGTCCTGACCAAGCCCTTCCACTCAACTGCCACCTTTCTTCCCACCTTGCTCCACGTTACATCCTCCTGGGCACTGGACAGTTTCCTGAGAGTCAATTCACAATGGGAATTTTCACATTCCTTTCCTTAGTGTTGGAAAATACAGCTGATTTGTATTCTCCCAGGAATCTGGGATGCATGGTCAGTCTTTAATGGGGACACTAGTGACTGTAACAGTGCAATCATTTTTCTGGGTCTATCTCCTAACATATTTCCTATGTTTATTTTCTACTCTAGCAGTTTTTATTCCACCATAAACTCGGAACAATCTCCTTGCCCTGCTCATATCCATTCAGAGTGCTGCAGAGATAATTTTCCTTGTCCATGACTTTGACCAGGTCACCCCATCTCTATCACATCAGACATAAGCTGTTTTTATGCACTTTTAAGACTCTTCATGATCAGTCCCTTTGCTCTGATATGTGCAAAAATCTTCTCAGTGATTGGGCTGCTGGTATTCTGGGACTACTGATTTCATGCTGACCAATAGTGTCTCCTTTCCTTGTGCTCCCCCATCAATCTGTCTGTATCCATCTGTTCCTTTTATGCTTACATTGTAAGCTCCTTAAGGTAGGGAGTGTTTTTTTATTCTGTGTTTGTACAGTGACTAGCATAGTGGGGTCCCAGTCTATGGCTAGCTGATAGTACTGCTAATTAATAGAGTGGTTCACTTCTAAAATAGTGCTTTCTCTGGTATCATTATTTGTATTGTGGATTTTGTTTTATGCAATGGACAACCAGGACATAAGATGGGTTCCTACAGAGCAGTGGTTATTTACCATGGGGGGTGCATATGTGGCCCGCAATCTGTTATATGGACCACAGCCAATACTACTTGTATAGCCCTGAGGATGTCACATGGGCCACAGCTGTGTGCTGATTGGGTTGCAAGCAGTCCTTGGGTTGAGAGCTACTGTGATAGAGGGTTTTTTTAATGAATCTTAATTAATATGTTGGTTTGATATTATTTATGTTCTATCTAAAGTATTTAAATATTCTCTTACAAAACGTATGGGCAGTAAATACAGTATATGCAGTAAAGCTGTCATTTGTGGGCTCATTTATTATATTGCATCACTGCTCCATTTTCTTTTTCTGGTCCAGCTGTGAATCCTTTTTTTATTATCTTTGTATGTCTGCCATTATAAAATACCTGAAATGAATCTGTGTAATAAAGAACTATGCTTTCTTCTTTGAGAGCTTGCTCATGTCCATTCAACTTAGGTGTGTGTGTGCTCACCACATGCACGAGTGCTTAAAGTTTTTCCCTCAGCAGTATCTGTAGGGGACGGGCTCTGGCATCCCCTGGAGTGGTGGGCACATGCCGTAGTATGTAAGGCACCACCGGCTCCCTCCACCCTCAGTTCCTTCTTGCCATCAGTGATGGTGCTGGAACCATTGCTGCTTCAGCTAGTGCTGTTACTTCTCATTTGTACAAATTAGTTATTCTTGTATTATAGTAAATATAGTTTTCTGTTCATGTTTGTAAATCCCTTAGCTATAGTTAGAGACATCGTAGGTCCTGAACGGGACTTTGCCTCGGGACAGGGCATGCCCCAGTCCCCGGGCTTTAAGCCCTGTGATCGCTACAAGAGGCCCATGCCCATTAGTGATCCACACAGCAGCTGTCTGCGTTGCTTGGGCGAAGGACACTTTAGTGAAAAGGGCAAAATTTGCAAGTCCTTCAAGCCAAGGACTAAGAAGTGCAGTATTTGTTTAAGAGCACTCATGGAGTCGGCCCTCACCCTGGCACACCTCCGACTCGGCACTGAGCACCATGACCTTGGTAGACAGTGCCTCACCGGGACTATCCACTGGCCAGCACTGGTCCCCATCCGTTGCTCCGACCAAGAAGCCCAAGAAAACGATGTGAGGTTGGTCTCCAACCTCCCGCAAGGGAAAGGATAAGACTGGGTGCGAGCAAGGTCTTATGCTGGGCAACTCTTCATCCCCATCAGGATCTCAGGCCCAAGCTTCGGTGGAGCCCAGCGTGCTCTCCGCCAGCCACCTTTAGATAGTGGCAGAGGCCTCCATCAGTTCCGGTTACTGTCGATGCTGGAAACCCTGTAAACGGCACAGTAGATCATGTCTCTCCTGTTGCTGCCATCACCGGCTCCTGCAATTCCCCAGTCACAGGCTAACCCCATGTTCGGACTGCCACAGTCCCCATATCAGTGGCACCATTCCCCTTCATGGCAGTCGCCCCACCAGCGCTTACCCTCCCGTAGCTGCCACGCCTCTGTCCACGCGAGGCAGACATGGGCAGTCCAATTTGGTCCATGGACCTTGGACATAAGCAGAGAGGCTTGAGGTGCAGCTCACTGGCAACAAGGCGCAGATTCTGGAGGCATGCACCCCCCTCCCACCCCTTAGCAGGCGTACCGGTCCTGGCACCTGGCACCTGATATCTCCGAGACCATAGTATCGCCCTCGGGACCCGTCGAGGGATCAACATTACTATTCCTCAGGCCATCACTGATCCCCTAAGAGGGGAACCACATGCGGGCGCTTCTTGGCATTGGGCCCGTTCTGACTCATGGTCCCACTCCTCATCCCGGTACTGTTTGTCAAATGTGAGATGTCGATCATTGGCTCCAGGCCATCACAGTTCCATGAAGTGCCACCGGTCCGTAACACCTCATTCCAGAGCATACTCCAGGCGGAGTGACCATCACCAGTCGGGACAGAGCCACCATTCTGCTCTGGCCTGGGTGTTTGGGAGCGACTGCTCAGGTCCTGACCTGGTTCTAAGTGAGGTTCCCTGACGGTGGGATGAGCTCCGGTACTAGTGGTACTGGCTACATTGTTGGCACTGAAACTGGCCCCGTAGCCTCAGGCCCAGTGGTTGGTGCCATGGTACCCGTGGAACCTGTATAGAGGATAGAGTTCATTGGAGCGGTGCTTGACTCGACCTGCGCTGGAGCTTTTTGTTGCTGGAGAGATTCTTGGCATTGTCAGACCTCATCACAGAAGTCTCCGTGTTTTCCCTGACCACTGCCAGGGTTTGCCTGCACCTCCTAGGTTGCATGGTAGCGTACACATGTGTGGTGTATCACACCAGGCTCCGGATGCGACTCTTGCAGCAATGGCTGTTGACAGTCTACTCCCAGTCCAGGGACCACCTGGAAAAGGTCGATACCATTCCTGCAACAATACTTACCTCGCTGCGATGGTGGACCAACCCCAGGAAAGTCCTGGAAGGAGTTCTCTTCATCAGCACTCCCCACTCAGTCAAGTTGGTTTCAGACGCCTCGGACCTTGGCTGGGGGGCGCACCTAGGCACTCTCCAGAACCAGGGTATGTGGTCCCAAGAGGAAATGATGCTACACATAAATGTCAAAGATCTCAGGGCTTGTGTGGTCTTCCTCCCTCACCTGTCAGGCAGAATGGTAAGACAGACAACACAGCCTCAATTTCCTAAATCAGCAGACAAGGGGGAGCATGAGCCTTGGCCCTCTTCCAAGAGGCACTCCATCTCTGAGACATCTGCATCGACCACAGAATCCACCTAGAATCGTCTCACTTTCCAGGTGCTAAAAACATGCCAACAGAACACCTAAGCAGGGACTTCTCTCACCACGAGTGGGTGGTCCACCTGGAGGTAGCCAGCATGATTTTCCAGAGGTGGGGAACTCCCAAAGTGGATTTGTTCACCATCAGGCAGAACAAGAGGTGCCACAGGTTTTGCTCCAAATGGGGTCTGGGCAAAGGCTCCCTTTCTGATACCTTCCTCCTACCGTGGACAGGAAGCCTGATGTACACATTCCCTAAATTCTGCTAATCAGCAAGGTCCTAGTGAAAATCAAGAGAGACAAGGCTCAAGGTACCATGATTGGCCCATTGTGACCTCGCCAGCACTGGTTCAAGATGCTACCGAGCCTGTCAGCGATCCCTCCATGGCCCCTGCTGACCCAACCGGACCTGCTGTCACAGGATTACAGTTGACTCTTGCACCCCAACTTTGCGTCCCTCCACCTCACGGCATGGAAGTTGCAGGCTGAACCTTGAGGACAGGGCCTGTTCAGAAGGGGTCCAAAAGGTCCTCAATAAAGCCCTTGACTAGTCAGACTTACCTGGGAAAGTGGATGAGGTTCTCCTGCTGGGTGGCTGAATGGGGCATCTCCCCTTCTCATTCTTCAGTGTGGTCAGTCTTAGACTACCTGTTTCATTTGAGGAACCTGAGCCTGGCACACTCCTCTATCAGTGTGCAACTGGTGGCCATTTCTGCCTTTCATCTGCCAATCCAAGGCCAGATAGTTTCTCCCATGACGTGACGGTCAGGTTCCTCAGAGGTCTTGAGTGACATTTTCCACCAGTTAGGTTCCTGGTCCCTTAGTGGCATCTCCACTTGGTTCTGTCCAGGCTCACGGACCCGCCCTTTGAGCCTTTGGCCTTGTGCTACCTGTCTCACCTATCGTGGAAGGTAGCTTTCCTGGTGGTGGTGATGTCACCAAGGCGAGTCTCCGAGCTGTGAGCCCTGACCTGAGAACCGCCATACACGTTCTATAAGGACATGGTGCAGCTTTAGCCTCATCCAGTCTTCCTTCCCAAGGTGGTTCTTCTTTCCTCATGAACCAGGACATCTTCCTTTTGGTCTTCTGCCCCAAACTGCATGAGACTGGTGAAGAGAGGTGCCTTTACGCTTTGGATGTAAGAAGGGCCCTGGCTTTCTACCTAGATCTGACAAAGCCTTTCCGTAAGTCGTCTCAGCTTTTCATCTCTACAGTGGATAGGACAAAGGGCCTCCCAGTGTCCATGCAGACTGGATCACCTCTTCCATTCGCACCTGCTATGAGTTGGTGGGAGTCCCTCTGCCTTCGATTGTCAAAGCCCACTCGACCAGAGCACTAGCATCTTTGGTGACCTTCCCGGCACACTTCCTAATCCAGGACATCCGTCAAGCCGCAACATGATCCTCAGTGCACACATTCACGGCTCACTACGCCATCAATCAGCAGGCCAGGGATGATGCTGGCTTCAGCAGTGCTATGTTGCAATCTGCACATCCGTGAACTCCTACCCACCTCCGAGGGGTACTGCTTGAGAGTCACCTAAATTGAATGGACATGAGGAAGCACTCGAAGAAGAAAAGACAGTTACCTTTTTCCTTAACTGGTGTTCTTCGAGATGCATTGCTCATGTTCATTTCACAACCCGCCCTCCTTCCCAACTGTCGGAGTTTCCAGCAAGAAGGAACTAGGGGGAAGGGGGAGCTAGTGGCGCCCTATTTACTGTGGCATGTGCGCACATCTCCAGGGGGTGCCGGAGCTGGTGCTCTACAGATACTGCTGAGGTAAAAACTTCTGGCACTGGTGCATGTGGCGAGCACACACACCTAAGTTGAATGGACATGAGCAACACATCTTGAAGAACACCAGTTGCAGAAAAAGGTAACTGTCTTAACCTACAGGCACAAGCTTTTTCATGCTCCAATAATTAATGGATTGAGTCATCATTCTTCAGTTTTCCAAAATATGTCAATCACACCTACATGGTGAGCAACAGAAAACATCCAGGTGACACATGAGAAGGAAATGTTCATTAAGATGTATTAGAGTCTGAGCAGGAAGCATCTGTGTAGCCATTCTGTCTTACACCTTGTGCTTCTGGCCCATCACTGTCCCAGTCCGTGCGTGTGTGTTTATGAAGTATCTTAACACATGAAAATTCAACCTTTTTCAGTTGTTAAACATCTGTTTAGCTCTCTTCCCTGAGAATAGGGAATATAAATCCCTCAGTATTAAAAATGGGTATGATAGATAATGAGTACAGTGAATATATAGGACAGGATATAAGGTGCAGTGCAGCCGATTTGTGTGTAATGTTGGTGGAATCTGATCAAGTCATCTTAATGGGACACAGGGAAAGGGGGTGCTTCAGAGACACAGAGCTGTCCTAAAGGTTCTTGTGTCTCTCTCATCCCTGGTGCTATGCCAATCCTGTAGTTTGGGTCCTTTGGGGCTATCTACAGCTGGTGTAAATTAGAGCAGCTTGAGAGCAACATTGAGCTTCAAGCCTCCTTGAACTCCTTTCCCCCAGCTTGAATTGTATGCTCTGAAGCCAGACCCCATAATACAGCCAAAGAGTCCACATTGACAGTTCTCTCTCAATCTTTTTTTCTGTCTCCTCTTATGATCTGGTGTATGGATAAGCAGGAAGAAATCGCAGGGTAGTTAATACTGTTTCACTGGCACCTTCCCTGCTATGTCCCTAAGGATGCATCTAGATTTCCATTTGAACAGAAATTGAGAGTACTGAGGCCATTTCTAAATGCATGACTTCTATCTCAATAGCACAGCATGTTGCTGCCAAGTCAAATGTGTGAATGAGTAAGGTGCCATGCCATTAAAATGTTTGCTGGCCACATTGGTCATGTGATACCCAGTAGTTTCCAGTGATGATTTTTTTTATTTCCTCTCATCCATGTTTTCTGAATAGTGTAAAGTTTTTAGTCCTAGATTATGTCTCCTTGCTTCCTTGTGGATTGTTTTTCAACACAAGAGGATGTTTCAGGATGGATAATGTCCTGCAACAGTGAAAATTAAAACCTTGTATTTTCCTCTTGTATCACTCCATCTTTTCCTTTGATGAGGAATGGAGAATGTTAGTTGGATTGTGTGCTGTGATCATATCTCTTACACACAGCCTGCAACAAATGGAGGAGGAGATAGCTCAGTGGTTTGAGCATTGGCATGCTAAGCCCAGGGTTGTGAGTTCAGTCCTTGAGGGGGCCACTTAGGGATCTGAGGCAAAATCAGTACTTGGTCCTGCTGGTGAAGGCAGGAATCTGGACTCAATGACCTTTCCGTTCTAGGAGATGGGTACATCTCCATTATTTAAATTTTTTTTTAAGAAATATCTCTCTCCTTACTTTACAGATTGGAGAGAAGTTCTTTTTGGATGTCACTGTTCATTGTCAAATGAGTAAAGTCAAATGCTGCTGCTGTTGCTGAATAACTGCTCCATGAGTAGCAAATCCAATTTCCATGCTGATGGGAATATAACTTATAATTATTTATTGCAAAATATTTGCTCTAAAATATTGTGACAGTGTCTGTAAGGCCTTCTCTTTCCTTCTGCTGGAGGCATTGGCATTCTGACACCCACCCTGCTCAGGCTAGGCTGCCAACAAGACTTAAAAAGAACAGGAGTACTTGTGGCAGCTTAGAGACTAACAAATTTATTTGAGCATAAGCTTTCGTGGGCTATGGCCCACTTCTTTGGATGCATGGAATGGAACATATATTGAGGAGATATATATACACATACAGAGAGCATGAAAAGGTGGGAGTTGCCCTACCAACTCTAAGAGGCCAATTAAGTAAGGAAAAAAAAAACTTTTGAAGTGATAATCAAGATAGCCCAGTGCAGACAGTTTGATAAGAAGTGTGAGAATACTTACAAGGGGAGATACATTCAATGTTTGTAATGGCTCAGCTGTTTCCAGTACCTATTTAAACCTAAAGTGATTGTATCTAGTTTGCATATCAGTTCCAGCTCACAGTTTCTCGTTGGAGTCTGTTTTTGAAGCTTTTCTGTTGCAAAATTGCCACCTGCAGGTCTGTCATTGAATGACCAGAAAGGTTAAAGTGTTCTCCTACTGGTTTTTGAGTGTTATGATTCCTGATGTCAGACTTGTGTCCATTAATTCTTTTGCGTAGAGACTGTCCGGTTTAGCCAATGTACATGGCAGAGGGGCATTGCTGGCACATGACAGCATATATCACATTGGTAGATGTGCAGGTGAATGAGCCCCTGATGGTATGGCTGATGTGATTACGTCCTATGATGATGTCACTTGAATAGATATGTGGACAGAGTTGGCATCGGGCTTTGTTGCAAGGGTAGGTTCCTGGGTTAGTGTTTTTGTTCAGTGATTCATGGATTCATAGATTCATAGACTTTAGGACTGGAAGGGACCTTGAGAGGTCATTGAGTCCAGTCCCCTGCCCTCATAGGAGGACCAAATACTGTCTAGACCATCCCTGATAGACATTTATCTATCCCACTCTTAAATATCTCCAGGGATGGAGATTCCACAACCTCCCTAGGCAATTTATTCCACTGTTTAACTACCCTGACAGTTAGGAACTTTTTCCTAATGTCCAACCTAAATCTCCCTTGCTGCAGTTTAAGCCCATTGCTTCTTGTTCTATCATTAGAGGCTAAGGTGAACAAGTTTTCTCCCTCCTCCTGATGACACCTTTTTAGATACCTGAAAACTGCTATCATGTCCCCTCTCAGTCTTCTCTTTTCCAAACTAAATAAACCCAATTCTTTCAGCCTTCCTCCATAGGTCATGTTCTCAAGATCTTTAATCATTCTTGTTGCTCTTCTCTGGACCCTCTTCAGTTTCTCCACATCTTTCTTGAAATGCGGTGCCCAGAACTGGACACAATGCTCCAGTTGAGGCCTAACCAGCGCAGAGGAGAGCGGAAGAATGACTTCTCGTGTCTTGGTTACAGCACACCTGTTAATGCATCCTAGAATCACGTTTGCTTTTTTTGCAACAGTATCACACTGTTGACTCATATTTAGCTTGTGGTCCACTATGACCCCCTAGATCTCTTTCTGCCATACTCCTCCCTAGACAGTATCTTCCCATTCTGTATGTGTGAAACTGATTGTTCCTTCCTAAGTGGAGCACTTTGCATTTGTCTTTCTTGAACTTCATCCGCTTTACCTCAGACCATTTCTCCAATTTGTCCAGATCATTTTGAATTTTGACACTGTCCTCCAAAGCAGTTGCAATCCCTCCCAGTTTAGTATCGTCTGCAAACTTAATAAGCGGACTTTCTATGCCAACATCTAAGTTGATGGTGAAGATATTGAACAGAGCCGGTCCCAAAACAGACCCCTGCGGAACCCCACTTGTTATACCTTTCCAGCAGGATTGGGAGCCATTAATAACTACTCTCTGAGTACGGTTATCCAGCCAGTTATGCACCCACCTTATAGTAGCCACATCTAAATTGTATTTGCCTAGTTTATCGATAAGGATATCATGCGAGACCTTATCAAATGCCTTACTAAAGTCTAGGTGTACCACATCCACTGGTTCTCCCTTATCCACAAGACTCATTATCCTATCAAAGAAAGCCATCAGATTGGTTTGACATGATTTATTCTTTACAAATCCATGCTGGCTATTCCCTATCACCTTACCACCTTCCAAGTGTTTGCAGATGATTTCTTTAATTACTTGCTCCATTATCTTCTCTGGCACAGAAGTTAAACTAACTGGTCTGTAGTTTCCTGGGTTGTTTTTATTTCCCTTTTTATAGATGGGCACTATATTTGACCTTTTCCAGTCTTCTGGAATCTCTCCCGTCTCCCGTGACTTTCCAAAGATAATAGCTAGAGGCTCAGATACCTCCTCTATTAACTCCTTGAGTATTCTAGGATTCATTTCATCAGGCCCTGGTGACTTGCAGGCATCTAACTTTTCTAAATGATTTTTAACTTGCTCTTTTTTTATTTTATCTTCTAAACCTACCCCCTTCCCATAAGCATTCCCTATGTTAGACATTCCTTCAGACTTCTCAGTGAAGACCGAAACAAAGAAATCATTAAGCATCTCTGCCATTTCCAAATTTCCTGTTACTGTTTCTCCTTCCTCACTGAGCAGTGGGCCTACCCTGTCCTTGGGCTTCCTCTTGCTTCTAATGTATTGATAAAAAGTCTTCTTGTTTCCCTTTATTCCCATAGCTAGTTTGAGCTCATTTTGTGCCTTTGCCTTTCTAATCTTGCCCCTGCATTCCTGTGTTGTTTGCCTATATCATCCTTTGTAATCTGACCTAGTAATCTGACCTAGTTTCCATTTTTTATATGACTCCTTTTTATTTTGTAGGTCATGCAAGATCTCGTGGTTAAGCCAAGGTGGTCTTTTGCCACATTTTCTATCTTTCCTACCCTTCAGAATAGCTTCCTTAATTGCCAAACACAAAAAGGAGACTTGTTTAAAAATATTAAATTGCTCCCTTATATGCAAAAGGCGTATTGCCAAAGTACTTTTTGAGGTGGTTGAAAGTTTTTATTTTAACCAACCAAGTATCCACTCCACATTTTTGCCTTTGACCAAGAGACAGTATAATGGAAAATTAGATCTACAGTTTAGAGAGCTTTATCATGAGCCCTGAGAAGGGGAGGCAGCATAGAGCTACATTGGCCCAGGAACACTTGAAATAACAATTTAGTCCCCCAGCTGTTCTTGGGGTGGGAGGCAAGTAATCTGTGCTAGCCATATACTTATTCCCTCCATGCTGGCTCAGCTGCACTGGCTTTCACACAGCACGGTTGGAGGAGGGCAAAGTTCTAGTCACTCTTTGCCTCTATGCAGGCACATTGGGCTAATGACAATCTTTCCCAAAATTAAGGACGCTAATGATATGAGAATTATGTTTCTGTAGCTATGAGTAACATGCTAATTCAACAGCAAGCCCTTCAATGTTTTGGAGAACTCTTTCTAACAAGAAGTACCTAATATTCATTTAATCTCCATAGGGACCCAGTCACTCATTGGATCATTGAGGTCTCTGAAGAAAAAAAGTAAAATAAAATAAACTATAGAGACATGGTTAATCTGGAAAAAGCCTTTAATAAATTATTAATTGATTATTCATATCAGCACAACACTTGTAAAGATCAAAACCCAATTTCTGACAACATATGCAAAGTTTTCCTTTTGAATTTAATAATATATTCCCAATCTGCTGTTCGTTAAGGTGAACAGCTGTGAATTCATTAATTTTCTTCCAAGCTTGCTGCACTGCAAACTTCATTTATTTTACAAATTTTGCAAACAATAATCCCATTACAGATTTAGTTTGTATGACATACAATGCATAGACAGCTTCATTAACGTTTATCTTTTTTTGTCCAATAAGTCTTTGCAATTTTGTCTCTTCCAGAATCGTACAGGGCCAATCAGATCATAGCAAAATGTATGACAATGAAGCCATTTAAAAAACTTGGTCACAGAATCTGCAGTCTCATTAGCTTAACCCTGAAAAACATCACAACATGTGCCTTTGGGAAGCAATCCAAAAAGTGATGTTTCTTAGTTGTAAATTGGAATTTGTAAGTAAATGAAAACATAATTATATACAGTTTGATAGCTGCCTTATTTAGTTTACCAGAGAGTGATTGGAAGTTTCAGATAAATCTGAATTTTTTTAAAAAAAAAGTCACTTGCTTTTTTTCCATTTTGTGGAGTTATTTTAGTCCACCATTTATATTTTCAAAGCAGGGAATAACTGTTATGCCTGTGAAATAGTATACATAACTATTGCAAATGCAAAACTGGCAATTATGCATTTAGAAGTAATTCTGTGGGTATAGTTACCTGTTTTGGTATGTAAGTTATGATCAACATTAGTATGTGGTTGAGTGGGGATCTACGGTAAAGAAAACAAATTTTTCACTATGTCTTAAATTAAGATTTAAAAACAGGTCTTCAGGAGTAAAGGGCAAGAATCCTAATCCATTTCACCATCTTAACCCCTTCCAAACTGTATAGTGTATTTTCCAGAGCTTGCAGCTGTAGCTGGATCTTTGACCTTGAATATAACTACCCTCAGACAGTGCATCTCTCTCTATATGTGTATTGATGGCTGCCCCTTCTGTCTGTCACTCTCATGCCTTCACAAATTCTGAAATGTAAGAGTAAATCAAGTAGTGGTGTTTTAGACAATTCAAGCTACACTCAGTATTGATTTGACTGATACATGCTGGGATAGAAGTGAGCAAAATTTTCACTTGCAGATGACTACTATGTTCCTTTGTTTAATGGAATACTATAGGCAGAATACAGAAAGGAGTCTATATAAAAGTACAAACACTTTTGAATAGAAAATCTGTAGTTTATTTTCAATCCCATAATTGTATTCACAAGACTGCACATAAATAAAGTTAGGCTTTTTCCAAAAGTTCGGTGTTTTCTGCTACAAAATAATAATTTACTGTTTTGCAGTGTATTTCCCCCACATGCTATGTGATTATATCACAATTCTGCATCCACATTCAAAGCTTCACACATGATCCTGCCTACATGATACTGTCAGTATCTGGGAAACTTCAGAAGTATTGAATCATACATGCTAGTTGACTACTTTCAAATGGCTGCTATCCCAATAGACATGACTTCTTAATTTGTAGTCTACTGTAGTGTGCTCAGTCATCAATGGATGATCCATGCTGTTTGGTATCCTAAAGCTGAGGCATGAAAACTGATTTTTTTTTTTTAAGACTTTGATTTTTTTCCCCCTGCTCAGAATCAGAGGGGGCAAATCTTAAGAGGTTCAGTTCAAAGCCTGAGCTTTAAGCAGTTGCAGTGAAAAGAAATTTAAATAGAACAGGATTAAATTATAGTATCTGAAGGAATATATAACATTCTTTTTATCTTTTTTTTCCCCCACTGATTATTGAATTACTTACATTTATACTCTGTAGTAATTAAGCTGAAGACTTTGCAAGTAAAAACTGTGAAGACTGCACTAATGAAATAATGGGTCCCTTATTTAATCATGACCATTAAAAAGTCACTGTTTGCTAATGACTTTCTTGAGTTAAAACAGGCAAACTACATGAAGTTGATACCTTTTTTAAATTTTGCATTAGAAAAAGTGAGATAAGGGGAAAAAACTGCCTGATTGTTATTACTATTTCTTTATACTCATCTAGGATGCAGTCTTCCAGAGCACTGAGCACCCTCAATCTTAGTTAAAATCAGTGGGAATTATAGGTGCTCTGTCCATTGCATGCAGATGCTCAGCACTCCACAGGTTAGAGCCTTTAATGTGGCTGATGCTCTTTACATTTGAAATAAGACCACTGATCTTTGCTGTTAGGGTGCCACCTATGATAGCATCATATTCACCCTGATTCAAAACCAGTGAAAAAGCCTTATTGTATAGATGATGATGACATTAATGAGCAAGAAGCCTGATTGGGAAACATTCTAGCTTGCTCCTCTAAATGGAACCATTTGCTATAAGGGAAATCAAATGACTTTTCTATTGAGAAGCTTGATATATCCCTTTTTCCCTGAAATGATTTTAAATTAAGTGTATCTTGAATAAGAAATTATATCTAAATCATAACAGAAGAATAAGGGAGATAGTTAAGGTAGAATATATGTCTGTGTATATATAAACACACACACACATATTCTGTCTTATTTGTACAATGTGCATATATATACACACATGCATGGGAAGGACACGAGCATACTGCAATAAGTTTGCTTTGTAAATGGGAAGGAAGACTGCACAAGATGCTATTTGTGAATGATGAATGAAGAAGTCCATTTAATACCAACTGTTCCCCAAAAAGCTTAGGCCTAAATTTCAGGGAATAAATTGATCATCTGCTGTGGTCAGGGAGAAATTTACCCTCATGGTTTATAATTACAGAATGGACTTAGATGTATTATAATTTTTTTGCTCTCCTATTGAATCACAGAGGCTACTAATTATAGCAGAATATCAGACTTTATGGTCATGTTTATGGCCATCCTGTATTCTTCTATAGGTAGAACCCTGCCTGGATTTATGTATAAAGGCTGCACATGTGTGTCATCAACAAGGTTTGATTTTCCAACCTCTAGAACCAAAGTACAGATCTCTACCACTTAACCTTAAGGAGTAACTCCGTTAGTAGGAAGCAATAGCATACTGCTATATTTGTGAACTAGCCAGTACTGGTGACACAATGAACATTTTGTCATTGTATTACATATGTCTGTTAGAATACCCTTGTCCCAGTCATTTGGGGTCTATCAGAGGTTCAAGACCCTAGAACAGAGCCATTTTCCAACCATTAGCTTTTTGTAATAACTCACTGATGTAATTTTTGTTTAAGGCAGGTATGTTATAAACTCAACTCTATTGTTTAATATATATTTTTCTCTGTGAGTTTAATATATTTGGAAATAGAAAAATATCCCTCACTGATTGTACTATCAGTAGCTTTCTTATAGTAAACATGGAGCTGATGTTGAGGACATCAAAACAAAACAAAACCACTAACTCACCTTATAGAAAAATATCTCTGGTCTGGCTGACTTGAGGGAATAGCTTGTTGGATTCTGAGTCTAAAACAAACTTCAGGTTCCCTTAGCTTCATACCCACTTAGGCAAACGATGGCCGGTCTTGTATGAACTATGAACAGCAAACTTGTTTTGAACACCTAAACAAGAATACCAAATCACCAGCCTAATTAATTGTCATTTGTTTTCTATATCTTGTACTGAGGTTAGGTTCAGGTGTTTACTTGATTGAAAAGCAAAGGTTGCTGGGATTCTTGCCTGTACATTAAAAGTGGGGAAAGATATTGCATTGACAATGAATCTATCAGCTCCTATGACAGTTTTGAGATTAAGTTCTTACACCTTCCATGACATTTTGAAGTAGACTATCTTTGTTGTGGAAAAGAGAGAGGAAAGGGAAAGGTCATGGCTCTCTTATCAGGCAGTCATATTCCCCTGTAAAATAGAAATGTCTGTTTAATGTCAGTGAGCAGCCCAGATGGAGATTCATGAGTTATTTGTTGGAGCAAAGCACCTATACCTCATCTTCTACCTCAAAGATTATAATACTCAAACCCCTGTGATAATAGAATCATCACTAAGTCTTTTGAAGATGGGATTACTCTGGCAATATATCATTGCTCATTTTAAAAAAAATCCATCTAGCCAGAGTATTCCTGTGTATCAGATAGCTGACCATCACCAAAGGGTCAATCGGGCTGCTACATGAAGGCATTTCATAACTTTTGAACCTAGAAAACACCAGGCTTACTCAAAGACAGAGTAACCAAAGCAAATGTGGGGTTTAGATGTGCTTGTAATTATTAGAACTGGGAGCACTGGCTGTTGGGAGTCTGAAAGGACAGGAAACAGAAAGGAGGGGGAAGGAGTTGAGGAGGCTGAGTGAGAGTTACAGAGAGTGCAGCAGCAGCTTGGTACAGAGGTTTCCACTGTAAAAATAAAGTCCTGTTGAAGTTGTTAGTACCTTGCCTGGTTGATACAACAGCAAGTATCAAATGAATAATAAAACTGGTGGTGCATTAGTGCATACAGAACATAGAGGTGTGGTACATTTAAAGTCACCTATAGAAGTGTTTGGTGTTCCTATTTCCTGTGAGCTATGGGTAAAATAGAACAGATTTTTTGTTCTTTTTGTTTTACTTCTCCCCTACCCCCACCTCAATAGCCTGAGTCAAGGAAAGATTCTGTTTCTAGCATATATATTATTTACGTGAAGAATTCCTACCAATCAATCAGTGTTTGAAAGGGTTCCTATACTAGTAAAACAAGATTCTGTTATGCTCTGTAACCTTTACAGACTACATAAAAATGGGATAAATTTATTGTTGGCAGTGATGATAGTTTAATTATAGTAATAATAGCTTTAGCTTTTACTTCAGTGGTCTATAGTATATTTTGAGGTATTACTCTTCCCATGCTGAAAATAAAAATGGGGAATTAGGTGCAGCCTAGCTTGCGGTTAACAATTATTTTTTAAGTGCTCTGTAATGTGTGAGGCCCATAGATGTTCCCTGGGAATTATTGGGCACCCATAAATAAATATAGCTAGACTGCTTGGGGGGAGATTTCATGTTTAAAAAAAAAACAGGAATGGAAATGTGTTAGAAGATGAGTTTGCTTTTCATGTCTGACTTTTGTGGAGGGCAGATACGATTTTTTTAATATATAATGTCTGTTCCTTCCGAATTTCCTCCCTTCCCCTCCACCCCAACAGCATGAGGAATATCCAGCAAAGAAAAAATATGCTGTTCAATAAATAACAGTATCACATTATTCCTGGCAATAATTGGCAAGTGTTATTTAATAAGTAATGATTGAAGTAACTCATTCAGAAGAATTGTAGCTCATTAAGTAATTTTAGAAGTTACGGGAAATTGAATGCCATTACATATTCATGCAGTTTGATTTAATGTAATGTTTAATGTAAAATATGACATTAATGGCTTACAAATAGTTTTCTTTACTCTCTAGATGCATTTTTTAAAATCAAGGATCACCAGAAATAATGCACTAGTGTTATGCTTTAATCAGTCAAGGTCTTTGTTAATACGTGGGATTAGAGAAAAGAATAAGGGACATTAGAAAAGCTGCCACGATTGAAAACATAAGTGCTGAGTAAATACAATTTAAAGCCAAGGTTTTCAAGAGCATCTTGACTCAGCCTACGTTTATGATAACATTTCTAAAAATTAGGGTTTAAAAAAATGTACTAAATAACATTCAAAATATTGCACCATCTGTTTCCATCTAAACAGATAGCATCAAGCTCCTAATCAGAAAGCTGAAATTTCTTGCATTTTATAAGCTATTAAAATATTTCAAAACAAAATATGTTTTTGCCAAAAACATAAGTGCACTTGTTTTGCAGTATTAAGAAAGCCCTCCTGTGTGGCACGAAATCCCTAAAGCCTCATTAGGTGCCCTGGGACAAACTGTGTGTGTAGGAGAGAGAGAGAGAGTTTCCCTTTTTCAAGACCTCTCATCTTCCCTCAACCCTTGAGGGACTTTCTTTTCTTGTCTCTTTCTCTGCTGTTGGCCCCATCAGTTTCTTCTCATTGCTCAGTATCTGGGTTATGTGTGTGTGTGTTGATGCAGATTACTTTGGAATCACCTTTTTGTTAATAATCCAAACTCCAGGAGGAATAACATTTTTACTCTAGGAATGTGTAGCTCTTGTTTGGAGACAGGGGAGACTCCTATCAGTTTACTGTCCTTAAAACTCAGAGCAAAGCAGTCATGCTTGTTGAGCACAGGTTGGAACAACAAACCAACTGTTTTAAACAGTTATGCCAGCGCACTGTTTTGACCTAGATTTTTGGAGCTAACTTTGATGAACAGAACTTTGCTGTTCCTTCCTGCCTCATTTATTCTGAGAGGCTGCCTTCCTTCAGCACTCTCTCTTTAAGGACAACGAGTTGTGTGTGTGTGATGTGATTTGTTGTCATCAGTATTATTTCACATTCCTTTTCAGATCAAAACACCTAAATGTCTTTTGCACTCTTTGGAAGCTTTAATCTCCTTAAGTACAGAATGTGATTTATTGAATGTTTCAGGGGTTTTTTTTTACATTCATGATAAGCATTAAAGTTTGATAATTGCATTAATAATTATTCTTTGATGTTTGCTATTTACAGTCAACAAACTATTGGATTAAGAATCTTGAGAGGGGAAAAAACCTAGCTGCAGTCAATGTCTTATCAAAGTTAAGAAGTAGGTGGTCTTTATTATCTGGTGAAGATGGTGATGAAGGAAGAGGTACAATCAATTTTGGACAACTTACTGTATCATGGATTTAGACAAACATTTCTGACTATCAGAAGAGTGAAGTTCTGGAACAGCCTTCCAAGGAGAGTGTGGGCAAAAAAAATCTAACTTGTTTCGATATGGAGCTTGATAAGTTTATGGAGAGGATGATGTAGTTGCCTACAATGGCATATGACGGATAAGTGATTGCTATTAAAAGTATCTCCAGTGGCTGGAGATGGTATATTAGATGGGGAAGGGCTCTGTGTTACTGGAGAGAATTATTTCCCAGCTGTCTGGTAGTCTCTCCCAGATGATCAGAGTCGAACTGGTCACCGTATTTGGGGTTGGGAAGAAATTTTCCTTTAAGTCAAATTGTCAGAGACCCTTTCTGTCTTTCTCCGCAGAGTGAGGCATGGCTTAAACTACAGTAAAGAGTGGATTCTTTGTAGCTTGAAGTCTTTAAATCATGATTTGAAGACTTCAGTAACTCTGCCAAAAGTTAGGTGCCAATTGCAGAAGTTGAAGGTTGAGGTTCTGTGGCCTACAATGTGCAGGAAGGTCAGATCAGATGATTGTAGCTGAGACCTGGCTGGACATGCGTAGTTAACACATGCAAGGGGACCTCATTTTTTGTAAGATAGAAGTAGGGACGTAATGAATGATCAGGTTGAAAACAAAATCTGCTAAATAAGATAAGTAAAGCAGTCAGTAGGCTAAGAAGAAAGAATGTCTAACCAGCTAAGATAAGAGGGAGAACATGCAGGGAACTGTTTACTATGAACTAGATAACAGGGGAAGTTCGGAATGTAGAGATTAGGTAAAGAGGAATTTGGACAATGGACAGAGTGTGAACAGCACATACTGCACAGGGATTGATTCCTGCAAAGTAACCAAACCAGTCCAAAAATATGTGATTCAATATATAGTAAATGCAATGAGATGTGTAATGTATATAAAGAGAGATCATAATGGTCCTTCTGGATATTCTAAGTTCTTGGCCACAGGGACTTTATTAGAGCACATGAGCGAAGTGTTGCTAATTTCTCAATTTAAAAATACTTCTCTTTACCTCTAAATTCATAAATAGAGATGTGTTAAACTTGAATAGCAATTTTGGATTATATTTGTTAATTTGGACGTCTAAGAAGTATTTGTTCATTTGTAGATTTCTTTTTCGTCAGCTTTGCTTTACAAAGCGTCCGATACAAGATAAGGACTTGTGTGCCAGAGTGGACTGAATTATATTGAGTGCTGGTATAAAATTATCGTAAAACAGAGAGCTGTAGGTCTTTCTGGAGTACTGATCTTCTGATTATACTTAATAGAGGAGATTTTCTAGTGTGCCTAAAGGATTTGGGAGCAAAATTCCCACTGAAAATCAGTGGGACTTTCGCTTCTAAAGCTCTTTGGGATGTTTTTACCCGGGGGAGGGGAGGGAGAAGAATCACAGTTGCTTTGTTTTTAAAGGTCAGACGTACAACAAATTTACAATCTCAGATAGATATTTTCTTGGTATTCAACAACTCCTGCAATTTATTTTTATATGGAGATATAAGTATATCTATCTGAGCATGTTTTTATATATATATAATATCTTTGTTATATATAAAACAAACAGATATAAT
This sequence comes from Gopherus evgoodei, assembly GCF_007399415.2. Lineage (NCBI taxonomy): Eukaryota > Metazoa > Chordata > Testudines > Testudinidae > Gopherus > Gopherus evgoodei. The sequence continues at coordinate 74,749,373 of NC_044330.1, read as the reverse complement.
ACACATGCATGCAGAATGAGCTCAGTTATGCCTCTTTAAAGTCTCAGTGAGGATGGGGAGGTAAGGGAGTACACCATCCCAGTAGAGGGAACTGGAATTATTATGTCCGCCGGATGCTGAGAGGTGTATCCCTTACAATGTCTGAGTAACACATTTAGCCGTTAGGGCTGGCTGAAAATTTTCCATCTACATTGTTTTTCAACAGAAAATTGGCTTTTCAACAACACTTTTTTTTTCCACAAGAAGTGTTGACTTGCTATTAAAAGTATGGTTTTTCAAGGTAAAAATGAAAGCCTGAAAACTGAAATATTTCAATTTGGAAATGCTGCATTGGTGCCTCGTCACAGTTTTAATTTGGCTGCCTCATGTCCTCTTTCTTCTCAATTAGCCAGGTTCTCTGACTAGACTACATATCCCATCTTGCACTACCTCTTCTCTTCAAGAGGGGCAACCATGATGCATCATGGGAGATATAGTCTGCCTAGGGAGCTCAGAGGAGAATGAGAGCCTGACGCACCCAAACTGCAAATCCGATGAGGCACTGTGGCAACATTTCCAAATTGAAACATTTTGGTTTTCAGATGAAATGTTTTTGTTTGTTTGTTTGTTTTTTGTTTTGTTTTCTTTTTAAATTTTCCCTGAGGAAAAATAACTCTTTGACTAGATCTAATAGCTGTTTTTTCAGCCTACAACACTCCCCCACTGCCACTAGCAGCAGGGGGTAGTAGTTGTGGATCCATAACCCATGCAGAATTTGTGGCTGTCCACCCCCTCCACTTTCTGTGCACCCCAGCAGTGAGAACCAGAGTATGACTTCCCCTTGTTGCACAGGTCTGTTACAGGGAGATCCCCCCCCATCATCTACCACTTTGCAGGAGGCAGCATAAAATGTACGACTTCTCTTATAGAATTCATATTGTTTTCAGACTCTTACCATAGTATAGAACACGTTTTCTTGTCTGCTCCAACTTCACCCTATATTCAATATTTTTTGTCTTAAAATATTTGCTCACTGACAGACAAGAGCAGTCATGTCTGTGTTTTTGCATTTCATTGTTAGAAACTTTTGAACTTGTACTAAGCACTTTTCCATTCAAAGGGAAAAAGTGAGCCTTTCAGTTGATTTCCAGAGTTTGAGGAACCTATGCAAAGCAAGATGTTTACTTACAGTGACCGCATACCTATTGTTCTCCAGGCTGTAGGAACAATAATCCCTAATCAGAAACTTCTGTGATTCAGAAAACTAAAATTATCTTGACTTCTACAAGGTTGACTTTAATCTTCCTCTTACTGATTTTCTTTCCCTTATTTTATGTTTTGAAAATAAAGCCAGTTTTGTACTCCCTGAATTCAAAACAGGATGTTTTATAGCAAATCAGTCTGGTTCAAGTTAATTGAGGCACATAACCTCTTGATGGTAGGTAGTAACCACATTCCTCCAAGCCCCTTTATTTGTACATTCTTCTACCTTCATGTTTTTTTTTAACCCATCTGATATGTCTTGTGCTTAATGCAGTATCAATGTGGTTCTGTTTGAAACACTAACTGTAACAATGGCATCAAAGGATACCATGTATTCTCGCTCAATGGCTGCCACTTCGCATTTGCTCAGCTTATGAGTAAAAAGGTATTTCCCCCTTTAAATTGTGATCTAAAAGTCCAACTGACATGTGTTTTGTTTTGTTTTTTTTCTAGCTCATGCATCTTTGCCAATAGTAAATATTCTGTCAATCAGTTTCTTTCAGTTATGCATGTACAGTGCAAGGGCCTGGATTAGATGACCTCTCAAGCTTTCTTTCAGCCCTACAATTCTATGATTGCATGTTAAGATGGGATTGCTTATAAATAACTGAGGGCAAAAATTGGCTCTCCATATTTTTGTTGCTAATATAAATAGATATGACATTGATCTATGGAGTTAGAAGTTACCATTTTCAAGTAGTCACTTTAGAAAGTGGAAGCTCACATATTTTCTGTTCTGACCATAATTTTCTTTTGTACATACACATATGTACTGTATGCACTAAAATTTGTCTCTCATTTTGTCTGACACATTTTAATAGAAGAGTGTTATTTATTAGTTTTTTGTTTTTGTATTTTGTTTTCTTAAAAGTCCCTACTTATGTGGTCAAGTTATACCTGACAGTCAAACTGGTTGAACATTTTCTGATGGAATGTTTTTGCATCAGAAATGCGGTTACAATGAAATCAAAACTTTCACGGGGGATATCTTGAGTCTGACAAAATTTTGTTTTGAAAAAAATATAGAAATGAAGTGTTCTGTTAAGGTTGAAAGGTTCAGTTTTGGATCGGAACATTTGGATTTATTTGTTTGCTTCAAAAAGGACATGTTATTTCAAAAATGTATTTTATTTTATATTTTAAGTTATAAGATAAAACATGAACATTGCAAACCAGAGGAAATGTTTTGATTTCATCAAAATGGAATATTGTCATTGATCCAAAATGAATGATTTAAAAAAAAAGTCACAGGAAATTTCTCAATTTTTTAGTTTACAAAAACAAATTTCAAAATGTCAGAATTTCCCACAGAACTGAAATTCCAAGTTTAGACCAGCAGTATTCCTTATCTGGGCAAATGTATATACCTTGCTTTATGTAAATACACCTAGCAGATTGAGTTTTGCTTTGTCTGTACCATAGTTATGCTTTTTTTTTTTTTAACAATTCATTTTCACTGAGCTTGGAGGAGACTGTGTAATGTGCAAACTTTATAAAGTTATTTTCAGATGCACTCAGATAGCAAAGTTTGTTTGGACCTCTCTGTGTATCTCCTTGTTTTATCTAGAATTTGACATTTGCTATTTACAAAGAAATTTGAAAGGAAGTGGTGGACAGTTGTGCTATTCTGTGTGGCCATTAATTTTTATATGACTGTAGAGATCAAAGCCACAGACCTGCTGAAATAGAAGATCTGATTATGCAGCTCCTTGCACCCTGTGTAATCATTTATACCTGTCCACAGTGAGTGCCTTGTTCTACACTCACATTGCATCTCTTTTTGCAGGTGTTTAAGTGACTACACAGGGCAGTCGAAGTTTAGGATCAGAAGCTAATGTTAGGACCACAATGATTACTAATATTCATTCTCATGTTGCAATAGCCCCTCCATAAAGGCAGGGGTCATAGTCACTGAAAATCGTATCACAGTGAAAAACTTTCACCCATCTGACCTTACCTGATTGCAGCACAATGTAATAATTTTCCTCACTTAAAATATGAGTGATTTTCTTCAGGTAGAGATAATCATAAAAAGATACAGCATGAACATTATTATAGAATTATATGTCCAGGATGGTATTACAAAAAAAGCTAGCATAGTAATAAAACATTTCAACAGTGGCCAATTTGGCTTAATCACTGATGTCATGGAAACAAGACTATGCCCCACAGGTATTCCAATCATTGATAAAACAATGAAAGGACACCTCACACCCCCAGGTTTACACCCCCACCACCCAACTTTTCTCTCTCTCTCTCTCTCTCACACACACACACACACACACACACACACACACACACACACACACACACACACACACACACACACACAGTGTGTTCTATTCCCAGCAGCTGTATGCACTATCTGTTTGAATACAGGTATACAACTCAATGTATATTAGATAGTTATTCAAACACCAACATTATAAAGCTAGAATTTACTGCACTTGAGGGAGGAGGGGGTATATAAAAATACCATATTGTGTTATAGCATTTTTACAGAATTTTAATAGGGTCTGTAATGTGTTACCTTAATTTTGATTAAAATTCTTATTTTATTAAGGGAAGCACATAACACCATGTTTGTCAGTGTTCCCTTATTAGCACTCCTGAACATGCTTCACATTTGCCAGTGGTGATGCAGTTAGCATACAGTGAAACTCTCACTGATTGCCTGCTAATCTGTGAGGATCTTGCTAGTTCCTTTCATTATAGTATCAGCAAATTACAAGATGCTTGTTTATTTCTCCTTGACTAGCTCTTAGACACTTGCTGATATATTCCATAAAAAGAAATTGTATTGCTGTGCAGTAATATCTCCTTCAGATGCAGGGTTTTTTTTTACAGAGTATAGTTTGTGATATGATTGTAACTGTCAGTGATTGCAATATAAATGATTAATCATACTCTGTCATGCCATATACAAGATGATAGTGTATATTAAACATAAAATAGGGCTCCATTATTATTAACTTTTCAGTGAAGGATTAAAATAATGGAAGATCCCATTTTGATTCATATTCAGACTTCCAAATTCCAACGGATAGAAATTTCTATTAAAAGACTAATTTTTGAGTGATCTCATAAACCAGGAAATCTGAGCACCTCACCGCCCCTTACACTCTTTTAGCCTAGGGTACCCAGTAGTTTAACAAAGAGGAATTTTTGCTGCACTGATCACTTGTGCAGATATGAAATGTTAGTTCCATAGCAAAGTTCAGTTTTTCTTGCCTTGACTGTTTCACAACATACGGGGTACACAGAACTGCTCAAACTTTTCTGTGTTGTCCGCCACCACTTCCTGTTGTGGATCTTGTCACCATTATTCCCAGCCTCCCAGTACCGGTTCTGAATCTCCACTTGGATGTGAGCCAAAGCCCACTGAAAGACTCTGATTTACTTCAGAGAGCTCTGGATAACTCTTCCTTTAAGAATGGCATAAATGAGACAAAATGGAAATAAACACTTGAATGTGATGGGTGACGCTGCTTGGTAACATCCCCTCCTATTTGGTGGTTTACTTCATCTCCTTGGTGTAGGACTTAGCATTTATTTGTGTATAGGCTCTATGCTACCCTTCTTCCCTCAAAGGACATGGCTAGGGAAAAGGTGGGGTGTTTGGAAGCTTCAGTGAGCTCTGGGTATCCCTGGAATGACCCCAAGTGGCTATAGGAGCATATGCCAATGACCAACCACCTTTGCTCTCATACATCTCCAAGCTGTGCTGAAAACATCTCAGATTCAGCTCAGAGTCTGGGCCCTGGGCTTGGATTTATTTGGATTCTGGCTTTTTTTTTGGTTTTAATTGGAAACACCATCATTTATTTGCACCAGGAGCATCTGTTATTGGTGTCATCAGTTTACGTCTCTAAACTCCAGTTCTCTCAGAGCTCCCCAAAGGAATCTGTGCAAACATAAGCTTTTATTCTTTTTTACTGTACTAAACATGAGAATCGGGCTATTATATTTACTCTTTGCTTGAAAGAAGCCCAGGCCTCTCTGTTTCTGCTGCTTCACGGTTCAGCTAGCCAAGCAGAGCATTTAGAGAATGAAAGAAAAGCTCCTGTTGTCTTGTTTGATTAGACCACTAGGATGTCCTTCAGTGCCTGTGTTCTTGGTAAATGCTTAAACTTTGATTCCATTGAGGGACTCCTGGGAGATCATCTGGATAGCAAAGCAAAAGTCAAACTCTTTGTTCCATGTCTTTGATGCAGTAGAAATTAATTGACTTTATTCATAAAACTGCTTTGACTTGGCCAGCAAGCAAACTTCAGTTTAGTTTGTTTTCTTTGAATGTTTTCATGTTAACATTCAATAACAATGTTAATATGTTTCATGCCTATAAAAATGTGGATTATAAATTAACCAATACATATTACATTCAATTAACTGCCATTTATTTATCAAAATTATTCTTTCAAATATTTTGACTCCGTGTAAAATATATATATACACAAAGCTATATTTAATGTAACTGCAGATAGAAATCAGTGGAATTATGAATTCAAGTGGTACATGAACAAAAAACACTACATAAAAAAGACTGCATGCTGATGTTTTGGATGAGCTTTTACATAATTTAGGTATCCTAAAATGTTTTTTTGTAAATGTGACAAGTTAAATATCAATAGAGCAGTAACTTGGTAGGAATGGAATAGCTAAGGGCCTGTTGCTTAAGACCCCAAGGCTAAGATTTTCAAAATTGAATGCCTGAAAGTTAGGCTTCCAAGTTCATATTTAAGTTCATAAATAAATTTTGGTCTGACTTCTAAAAGTTCTGAACACCTAGCATCTCCTATAACTTTAAGAAGGTATGCAGGTGCTCAGTACTTTTAAAGATCAGACTAACATTTATTTAGGAATCTAAACAGGAACTTGGGGGCCTAACTTTAGGCACTCAGTTTTCAAAATCATGGTACTCCATAAGAGAGAAACTGGATGGATTTCAGTATAATTGTTAGCTGAAGTTCTTGAATTTAACTTGAATCTATGATCTTCTGATTTAAGGGGAAAAGCTGTTACCAACAAAGGTTTAATCCTGGAATAAAAGCATAGATACTGCTTCTAGTGAATTATCATGCTTCAATCAAGCCTTTTTAGTTGACTTCCTTCCGGAGTATTTAAATCAGCCGCTTATTTATTCCATGACTCCTAAGAGAATTACTGGATATCAAATTGAAACTGAGTTTCCATTCCGTTGAATTGAATGCTGATCTGTATTCCCTCCACTCCTCCCCCTTCCCAAAGGTTTGTCTTCTTTAAAAATACAGATTTCAGTTAGAACATGGTTAATGCAGAAATGTATTCGGTCTTCCCCATAAATTCACATCTTTCTTTAAAACTCTGTGCTTCAGCCCAACAGGCTGTTATCTCCATTGATCAGAAAGCCCTGCTTAGAGTAATCTAGCTTAGTTTTATGAGGAGTTTACACTTTAGGCAGTGCAGCCTTAATAAAGCAAGAACATTTATGTTTTCATCAATTTTAAGTAACCTACAGTACTTCAGCTTTCAGATTTGATTTATTTGAAGTGATATCATTGGAAGGCAGTATCTATAGTGTAAGCTTTCATTAGAAATTGACATTATTCAGTGGTGTTGCTTCAGACCTAAGACCAGCAATGCTGTTTTTCTTTTCATCTCATTTGCTCTTTTACACCAGCTGACCTTTGTTAAACTATATCCACCTGATTAGTTAGTGTCTTGCACAGAAACAGATTTAAATAACAAACAAGCATGTATTCTTTGATCTGGCTGCACTGAATAATTGTATCTGTTTACTTTGGTTTCACTTAGGTATGGCCTCCAGGACATAGTGAAAGCTCAGTTATATTTGTAATATAGCTACTGTGGTAATTTTGAATGTCTTATTCTTCCACCACATTGTCACACAAAAAAAAGATTAATTTGTAATTAAAAATCTGCTGATGTTGTGTCATTTTTAAATGTATGTGTAAATGTCACATTTTTTTAAGATTAAATCTATCCCATGGTGTACAAGCACTTTTTGGCTTAAATGTTCCTTTATTTTTGTAATGTTTAGTGATGGTAAATGTCAACTCATATCAGATGTGTTATAAGGCCTAAAGACCCTCTTTTAATGTATAAGTCTTGTGCTGGGCCTTCTGAATTTCATCCTGAGAGAAGAAGTAATAAACTATTAGTAAGGCTACGATTTAGTCACGGAATCTGTGAATTCCAAAGACCTCCGTGACTTCAGCCAGCGCCAGCTGGGAGCTGTGGGGGTCCCCCCTGCAACCTGTAGAGGCAGGAAGCTGTGGGGTACCTCCATTGCCCCTGGCAGTGGGAGCCCCTTGCAGCTCCTGGCTGCTGCAAGCAGCAGGCAGATCTCCACAGCTCTCATCCACCGTGGGTGGCAGGGAGGACCCCTACAGCTCCCTTCCACTTCAGGCAGCAGGGGGAATCCCTGCAGGTCAGAGCTATCAGCGGAGGAGGACCCTGGAGCTCCGAGCCCCCAAAGGTGGCAGGGGCCCCTGGAGCTCCCACCTCCCCACAGCTGCCTGGACTCCTCATTTTGTCACTGATTTTTTAGTAAAACTCAGGGACAGGTTGCGGGCTTCTGTGAATTTTTCATTATTGCCTGTGACCTGTCCATGACTTTTAGTAAAAATATCCATGACAAAATCTTAGCCTTAAGTATTAGATGAGACCCAAGTCCACTTGAATTTCAACTAACTGTTCTTGTGTCCAACCACTACCTGTTTTGTTTCTATAATGTCTTTGTTTTTTTCTTTCTATAATGGGGAAGAGAGCATGTTCCATGATGATTCAGCTGAACTCTCTAGATACCGCTGAAATTTACAGCTTTATTTCTGTATCATTATCACTGTAGTTCCTTTGAGACTATAAAAATAAATAGATTTCCCTCTGCACATTCATTGTTCTGGCAATCTGAAAACTACTGGCATTCAAAGTATTACAACAAACTAATAATGTCAAGTGTATGAAAATTTCAAACAGCTTTCAAGCAACATTATATTTAATATATTTTAATATATTTCTTTTATTGCAACTGTTCTTCAGAAATTATTGAACATTCATTATTTTATGAAAATATAATACATTATTTGTTCTAATTTAACAGTTTTATTGTTTTCAATAGTTGGTGTTTAATTTAAACTTTTGTTTTAGCAAGATTTCTCTGTCTGAGATGAGTTAAATACAGCCTGAGAAGTGTTTTAATATTTGGGGAAATTTCTCCAGTTTAGAACACAGTTCATTTGAAATTAGTCTCAGAATAATTTGGACTGCATAGGACATTGTCTTTTCTGAATGTCTAAGGCTCAAATGGTTAATGGCACTGCAGAACTCATTATCAACAGTGTGTTCCATTCAGTGCTTTCAGAACTGCAGGTCCTATTGTAAAGACAGGTCTATATCCATGACAGTAACCTATCTTATTGCTCACAGTATGGATTTTTAATGTCTACTTCCCTTTGTTGCTTTGTTTTATTGGGAACAACTTTCCTTTTGTGCAGCCAGCATTGTTGTTGCCTGACCTCTTATCTTTGTTTTACAATATGCAGGAAGCTTTTATGTGTGCAAATTTATTCGAGGAATCATTATGCTAGGTGATTATTCTTTCATTTAGAAAGACAGGCTTTTGTGAAAGCTTGCTTTGCAAAACTTTGTTTGACTTAATGCTTAATAAGGCACAGAAATATTTAGTAGAAAGGGCTCTTTTCCTAACTTCTGGATGCGCAGTAGTCTGACTTTTCATAGCCAACTTTCTAGTCTTAGCCACTTGGAAAGCTAGGTTAGGCTTTTGTGTGCTCACATTAACAGGGTTTCACACTGAAGGGCTTGCAGTCTGAGGCCATGTCTACATCTAAAATTTTGCAGCGCTGGTTGTTACAGCTGTATTAGTACAGCTGTATAGGGCCAGCGCTGCAGAGTGGCCACACTTACAGCAACCAGCGCTGCAAGTGGTGTTAGATGTGGCCACACTGCAGCGCTGTTGGGCGGCTTCAAGGGGGGTTCCGGGACCGAGAGAGCAAACCGGGAAAGGAAACCAGCTTCGCCGCGGTTTGCTCTCTCGGTCCCGGAGCCAGCCAGCAAACCGCGGGGAAGGAGACCTGCTTGCTCGGGGTTCCGGGACCGAGAGAGCAAACCGCGGCGTTCCCGGTTTGCTCTCTCGGTCCCGGAACCCCGAGCAAGCAGGTCTCCTTCCCCGCGGTTTGCTGGCTGGCTCCGGGACCGAGAGAGCAAACCGCGGCGTTCCCGGTTTGCTCTCTCGGTCCCGGAACCCCGAGCAAGCAGGTCTCCTTCCCTGCGGTTTGCTGGCTGGCTCCGGGACCGAGAGAGCAAACCGCGGCGAAGCTGGTTTCCTTTCCCGGTTTGCTCTCTCGGTCCCGGAACCCCGAGCAAGCAGGTCTCCTTCCCTGCGGTTTGCTGGGTGGCTCCGGGACCGAGAGAGCAAACCGGGAAAGGAAACCAGCTTGATTACCAGAGGCTTCCTCCTTCCACGGAGGTCAAGAAAAGCGCTGGTAACTGTCTACATTGGATTACCAGCGCTGGATCACCAGCGCTGGATCCTCTACACCCGAGACAAAACGGGAGTACGGCCAGCGCTGCAAACAGGGAGTTGCAGCGCTGGTGGTGCCCTGCAGATGTGTACACCTTCAAAGTTGCAGCGCTGTAACTCCCTCGCCAGCGCTGCAACTTTCTGATGTAGACAAGCCCTGAATGTTGCCAACTTTTCTGATTTTTCCAGGAGTCACAGGATTTCAGCCAGGGCTATAGCCAGTCTTGCAATGATGGGAAAAGCTCCAGCCCCCTCATGATTTCCAATAAGATCTGGGGGGAAACCACCTTTGCCCACTCACCTACCTCCTGGTGACAAGCATCCAATCAGGGTTGCTGCAGAGGGCTGGCAGAGCTCTTCCTCTCCTCAGGAGCCAACATCATTCTCACCAGAGGGGAGGGGAGAGGAAGGAGCAGAAAGAGCCCAGCAGCTCAGAGCATCTATGCTCCCTTGTCTCTCCAGTAAGCAATAGGACGTTTCCTCCCTCCCTCTCTGGTAAGGGAGAAGAAAGAGGAATCATAGAATATTAGAGTTGGAAGAGACCTCAGGAGGTCATGTAGTCCAATCCCCGACAAACACCAACTAAATCATCCCAGCCAGGGCTCTGTAAAGTTGGGCCTTAAAAACCATTAAGGATGGAGATACCACCACCTCCCTAGGTAACCCATTCCAGTGCTTCACCACCCTCCTAATGAAACAGTGTTTCCTAATATCCAACCTAGACCTCCCTCACTGCAACTTGAGACCATTGCTTCTTGTTCTGTCATCTGTCACCACTGAAAACAGCCGACCTCCATCCTCTTTGGAACCCCCCTTCAGGTAGTTGAAGGCTGCTATCAAATCCCCCCTCACTCTTCTGCAGACTAAATAACCCCAGTTCCCTCAGCCTCTCCTTGTAAGTCATGTGACCCAGCCTTCTAATAATTTTTGTTGCCCTCCGTGGACTCTCTCCAATTTGTCCACATCCCTTCTGTAGTGGGCGCACCAAAACGGACCCTGTACTCCTGGTGTGGCCTCACCAGTGCTGAATAGAAGGCAGTAATCACTTTCCCCAATCTGCTGGCAATGCTCCTACTAATACAGCCCAATATGCCGTTGGCCTTCTTGGCAACAATGGCACACTGTTGACTCATATCCAGCTTCTCATCCACTCTAATCTCCAGGTCCTTTTTTGCAGAACTGCTGATTAGCCAGTCATTCCTCAGCCTATAGCAATGCATGGAATTCTTCCTTCTTAAATGCAGGACTCTGCACTTGCCCTTGTTGAACCTCATCAGATTTCTTTTGGCCCAATCCTCCAATTTATCTCGGTCACTCTGGACCCTATCCCTATCTTCCAGCAATCTACCTCTCCTCACAGTTTACTGTCATCTGCGAACTTGCTGTGCAATTCATCCCATCATCCAGATCATTAATAAAGATGTTGCACAAAACCGGCCTCAGGATGAACCCCGGGGTACTCCGGTTGATACCGGCTGCCAACTAAACATTGAGTCATTGATCACTACCCATTGAGCCCAACAATCTAGCAGCACTCTATCCACTTTCTAGTCTATTCATCTAATCCATACTTTTAACTTGCTGGCAAGAATACTGTGGGAGACCGTATTGAAAGCTTTGCTAAAGTCAAGATATATCAGGTCCACTGCTTTTCCCATATCCACAGAACCAGTTATCTAATCATCGAAGGCAATCAGGTTAGTCAGGCATGATTTGACCTGAGTGAATCTATCTTGACTGTTCATGATCACCTTCCTCTCCTCCAAGTGCTTCAAAATGGATTTCTTGAGGACCTGCTCCATAATTTTGCCGGGAACTGAAGTGAGGCTGACTGGTCTGTAGCTCCCCAGGTTCTCTTTCTTCCCATTTTTAAATATGGGCATGTAGTCGAGCAGACTCACCTCTGCGGCTCTGCTTGCTGATGACTTCTGGGAATTAGCTCATTCCAGCTCCGGAGCGCCTTCTGCAGGCCGGTGATCCGCCTGTCCTCTGGCCCCCGTGTCCCTCCCTGGACCCCGTGCCCTGTTAGCTGAGGTGCTGCCCCCTGGCAGTAACCCCTTTCTCTCAGGGTCTCCCCTCCCTGGGAAACCCCCATACTCTATCCCCACCTCACCTCAGTGAATGGCTACTGCCAGTCATCGTCTAGCCCCACGCCCTGGGGCAGACTGCAGTATCAGCCTACTCATCACTGGCAAAGGAGGGTTTGGACCTGCAGCCTTGGCCTACCCCTGGGCTGCCCTCTGCAACCCCTAGTACCCCTGGGCTTTCTGCTAGGCCGCAGCCTCGAGCTTTCCAGGCTAGAGCTCCCCAGCTCCTCAGCCTGTCCCCAGCCCTGCTTCACTCAGGTACTCTGTCTTTAGCACCCTGCAGCCAGGCCCTTTTCCCTCCACAGGCAGAGGAAGAGACTATTTGGGCTTCTGGCTCACAGCCTCTTATAGGGGCCAGCTGGGCCTGATTGGGGCATGGCCACAGCTGAGCCTACTTCCCCCAATCAGCCCAGCCTAAAAGCTACTTTCTCCAGCCACAGCCCCCTCCCAGGCTGTTTTTAACCCTTCAGGGCAGGTGCCTACCCTCTGGAAGGGTTTGGGTGCCCCCGGTAGCCTGCTTAGCCCCAACATGGGTTCCCCTTTCTGGTTGGGTCTCCACCGTGGCCTGTCTTGCCCCCGCATGGATTCCCCTGTGGAGCTGGGGCCCCTCTGCCCCAGACTCCCTCTCTTCTGGGCCCCTGGTCTTCACCACCCCCTCCTTTGGAGCAGTCTCAGTCCTGGCCTGGTCCTCCAGCCTCCCCCTCCTTCTCTGGGGGCTAAGCTACTTTCTCCGGGCCTCCTTGTGGCCGAGAAGGCACAGCCCGTGCCCACTCCTGACCACCTCAGGGCTAGCCTGGGCCCTGCGAGTTCCGTGAGGGTACTCCCTCCTCTTGTGCCCTGGTTCCCCACAGGCCCAACAAGATTGGAGCCCCCCGTTAACGTCACAGGGGGCACTCTCACAGTTCCATAGTGTCCTGCCCGGGTAGAGTCTTTAGGCCCCGGCAATGGCTTCCAGGCCAAGGTGCCTTGCCCCCGTTGAGTTCCATGTGCCCTCCTCTGCGGCAGCTGAAGCCACCCTGTTTGCTGCTCGGTGAGCTGGGCCACACAGGCTCTCCAATAATAGTCCATCTTCAGGCCCTCAAGTCTCTGCTCCAGGCAATAGTCCACAGTCCAATGGCTCTTCAGTCACATCAGCCAACTCCCTCGGCACCTTTGGATTCATTAGATCTGGACCTATGGACTTGTGCATGTCCAGCTTTTCTAAACAGTCCTTAACCTGTTCTTTCACCACTGAGGGCTGCTCACCTCTCCCCATACTGTGCTGCACAGTGCATCAGTCTGGGAGCTGACCTTGTCTGTGAAGACCGAGGCAAAAAAAGCATTGAGTACTTCAGCTTTTCACATCATGTGTCACTAGGTTGCCTCCCCCATTCAGCAAAGGTCCCACCCTTTCCCTGACCTTCTTCTTGTTGCTAACATACCTGTAGAAAACCTTCTTGTTACCTTTCACATCCCTTGCTAGCTGCAACTGCAATTGTGTATTGGCTTTCCTGATTACGTTCCTGCATGCTTTAGCAAAATTTTAGACTCCTCCCTAGTCATCTGTCCAAATTTCCACCTCTTGTACGCTTCCTTTTTGAGTTTAAGCCCACCGAAGATTTCGCTGTTAAGCCAAACTGGTCGCCTGCCATATTTGCTATTCTTTCTGCACGTTGGGATGGTTTGCTCCCTCAATAAGGCTTCTTTAAAATACAGCCAGCTCTCCTGGACTCCTTTCCCCCTCATATTAGTCTCCCAGACGATCCTGCCCATCAGTTCCCTAAGGGACTCAAAGTCTGCTTTTCTGAAGTCCAGGGTCTGTATTTTGTTACTCTCTGTTCTTCCTTTTGTGAGGATCCTGAACTCAACCATAAAATGGTCACTGCTGCCTAGATTGCCACTCACTTCTACTTCCCCTACCAATTCTTCCCTGTTTGTAAGCAGCAGGTCAAGAGGAGCACGACCTCTAGTTGGTTCCTGCAGCACTTGTACCAGTGTTGGCTCAAGGTATAACATGAGTTCTTCCCCTAACCTGACTCCTATTCACACACAAAAATCAAGTTTAGTGTTGGTTTGAGCCAGCTGGCCTATCTGGGAACACAGACTGAAGATCAGTTGCTGCTGACAGTGGAGCTGGTAGTGGATTGGAGATACAGCTACGGGCTACAGCTTGAGTTAGCACAACTCTTCAGTAGTGACATCTACCGATTTTTTTTACTGTGATTTTCATAATAAATGCATTGTTATAGCCTAATCTAAACTTCAGAGAGTGAGGGAATGAAAAGTCAGTCCTCTGTGAGTACTGGCAGTTCCTTTACAGTTCAAGAGGAGATTTCAGGTTGCCTCTCTCTGCCCCAATAGAAATTCCAGTTTTTGAAATCACTTCTGAAATGTTTGGAATTGGATATATTTGAACAGATTGATTTCTGTTTTTCTTTTCTTGAATATATTAACTGGAGGTTGTTGGGAAGGGTGTTGGAGTAAGAATAAGCAAGAGAGAGAGTTGTGTTTTTTATCCATTCAGGATATTTTAAAAGTTAATATATTTAGACATTTCAAGAATAGCAATTAAAATGCTGTTTGGGAGAGATGGAATGACCCTTGATTTTCACAGAGCACTCTTTTAATGTATCTTTTGTATTCTGCTTAATTGTTACCCTAATGTTAAGCTCATTGAAATCATTGACTTCAGTGGTCACCTTGGAACAGAACCCATGGAAGCACTGTAAAAAATGTGACACCAGTTTTATTTATTGGTCCAGCAAATATTCAAATGAAATCACAGGGCCAAATCGTTCCATTGTGTAACTCTTATGAAATCAGTGATTATACCAAGGATGAATTTATCCTTGGCATCGCAGGGATTGAGTCCTCTTTTGTACATGTATAAATTGAGGACAGCGCAGTCATGCTGAGGTAAAACAGGTGGAAATGATAGATGAATAATGCACTTAAGCATTCATGATGGAAAAGAGCCTGTTAGATCATCTAGTCCATCTTTCAGCAAATCCCGGACTCTTCCCCAAAGGGCACTTTGTTTGTCACCACTCTCCCACAAACATACAATAAATAAAACAAAATGATTCAGACAGCATAAAGCTGCAAAGAAAACCAGGCCAAATTGGATCATTCTTGGAAAAATGAGACCCGTGCTCTGGCATATATTAAGGGGAAGTGATTTCCAAAGCAGAGCTAGGCAAATAATTCATAACAAGCAGTTTGACAAATTTTGCCTTTTTTTTCTTTTCACACACAGACTTTCCTTATTATGAATTTTTTGTTCTGAGTTATCCAGTGACTGTTTCATGCAGAAAAATTTCAGCCTGTGAATTGCAAGGAACTCTTTATTTCATTATTAGCATTGTGTGATTAGTCAACTTAGGCATGTTTTAGTTTCCTTATGGGATGAGTACAGCATAGCTATAAAAAGGGAAGAGTGGCACCATCAAGTCTGTAGACTTTTGATTCTCAGAGAGGGCATGGCCGATTTTGTAGCACTTAGGAGGAGCTGATCTGGGAGGATGTTGAAGACATTTTAAACTGTTTTTTCCCCCCGAGGCTATTTGAATCAGGCCATATCTGAGACATCACTGCTAGAAAAATTAGCTGACTGTAATATTATAGAATAGCATCAGACTTAAAAATAATTTTTGCTGGGCACATTGACGCATCGTAATTGACTATAGCATGTGCATGCATGGCTTCCGCTTCAAAAGGTGTACATGCATGCATCTTTGTCTGGCTTTCTTATCTGTGAGCCAGGACTCTGGGCAAGATTTTTCATCCTCTTAGCTGCAAAAGGTGCAATAGCGTGTTTTCCCTCCATCTGGTTTAACTAGAATAGTGCTCAGGCTCCGTTGCCTGGGTTATTAGGTATGTGATCCCTCACTGTGGTGCTGTATTTTGCTAATCCCCATACAACAGTATTTCAAATGTACAGTGCCAGGTTAATTTACTGGTCTCCACTTATGTCAACTATTATTTGTTCTTATAATTGTCAAAAACAAAGTAAACAATTGCAGTGTTACTTTAGGTATATAGTGCTGGGGAATGATGTGGACTGGGCCCTGACAAGGCTAACAATGAGGAAACAACAACATTTCTATAATACTGTGTTATTATTTTGCTGTATTTCATTGCCAAGGACCATTTTTTTCAGTTTCCTGGTCTCCAGTTCTCTGTCAACCGTCCCCATTTCACCCTGACACACACTGTAGTAAATTCAGTATTTCAATAAAATAAGTATAGTGTTCCATGCCATTTATTTTAGCATGAAAATCAATTTATTGTAGGCTGCAGCCAAACATTCAGTGTGAGGTGAGTTTTTGTATTGAAAAAAAAAAGAAAGGCTTAGCTGCATTGTAGAAGTTGTTCGCTGTGAGCTGAAAGTTTTGGCAATGGGAGAGAGAAGATACCAGAAAAGGTGTAATCTTCAAAGTTTTGGTAACAGGAAGCAGTTAAGGCTTGTCTGGAGAGAGATGCATCTCTTTACTGTACAGGATGGATGTAACTTTACATTTGTGGGAAGGATGATTTGTATTACTTCCATACCCCAGTAACACTTCCCACACCTAATTGACTCTCTGCAGTCGGTTCTGATTGTTAATATAACCGTACTAGCTTTCAGGAACACAAGCTAAAGTTTGCAGATAGGCCTCCAATTTTTTAAGGCTTCACGCAGGTTAGCAGTACAGAAGCTGAGGTAGCAAAAAGAGCCAGAAACTAGTGCCTTTGTTCTTGCTGCAGAAACAAAAAGAAATTTACTAGAGATTGCCCTGATGTGGTTTTATCTACAGCTCATAGGGTTTAAATGATTCCCTCTTGATTGCTACACAACTCTTTGGTGCTGGAACTCTTTCTCTGCTGGAGATTCGTCTCATTAGTTGTACCACCTCTCTTGCTACATTCTGTCAGAGCAGCATGAAAGGCTATTGATTAAAGGCTTAACTCCCTCTTTATCACAGCTAATTATCATTTTATGGCCAGGTGCTAGATTTGAAGACATTGCTTTTGGAGCGACCTCTAACAAATGGAGGAATGATTGGAGCTGCAGTGAGCCGCTCACTAAGCATTCTGACTATGTAGAACATGATGTGGTAAAGCTATCGAATTTAAAGTCTGCATTCATAAGGAAGAGAAAGAATAAAGACTTTCTAACTTTGTCAGACATCAGGCTATTTGCACACTCTGTAGAACATTCACTGCTTTTTTTCGCTGGGTGCACACAACCATCTATATCGCCTGTTAACGTCTCCCTTTCTTAGTTACCCATTTTCACAGCTGATTTACAAGGTTTCCTAGTGTTTCCTTGCTCTGTAAATCCAAGATAACCTTGCTCATGAATTTGTTGAGGGAGCTGCTGCACTGCTAAACTGGGGAAATTGGGGAGTGAGGTGATTAGAGAATATATTTCTGAAAATATGGCACAAATAGTTAACCAGGTCAAAGAGCATGATGTGCTAGTTAAATATAGTTTAAAATTCTACAGTCAAACTTCTTTTGTTCCTGGCTAGGGTTGATGTTTCTTTGTGTATTCATTCTTGTGTGATTTTAGAATATAGCTCTATGGAGAACTGAGGGAGTTATGCATAGTAATTTTTATAAATATCATATCCCCATCAAGTTATCTATTTACTAACATGCTAAATCAAAGGAAGCTGTAAAGGGGGAAACACACAAAAAACAAAAGAATGGCAAAGATAAGGCTCCTCTGAGGAAGCAATCGAGTGGAATTAGCAGTTGGGGAATGTCCCCGTCTGCCTTGATCGAAGCTAGGAAGGTACTCTTCCCAAAGCTGAGTCTGGCAGCAAAGGGGACCCTAAAACTTCAAAAATGCTAGAAAAGAAAGTAGGGTTGAGTGAGTGGCCAGAGACTATCCAGGGTGTTTCAGTGAAAGGTGACAGTCTGAGGAGACACAGCAGCAGGGAGCCTGCTGCAGCAGGACAGGATGCTTCTCCCTGCCAGAGATGGAGTTAGCTGGGTGGAGGGGAATGTATAAAAGCTGGGAAGGAAAGATTAAGGTGTAAGTAAGTCCCATATGTATAGGCCTTTTATTGTTTTACCCTCTGCTGCAGCCCAGAGGTCCAGTCTCAGAGAGAAGTTGAAATGTATTGTTCCACCAAGGGATGCATTCAACAGGGGCTAAAGGGGTCTATGCTCTCACTGTAGTGATGTCAGACATTTTCTTGAGAGAAAATGAGTTTATTTTCTTTTTTGGCACTCTAACATCTTAAGCAGTCAGTTCAGGCTGACTCTGACTGCATTTGTAGAAACATACAGTTCACATCCTGGGCATGCTGGACATGCTCAGAGGTTGAATGTAAGAATTTGCGTAGTTACTCTGTGTCATTAGGCCAGGGGTTCTCAAACTGGGGGTCGGGACCCTCGAGGGGTCGCAAGGTTATTACATGGGATGTCGCGAGCTGTCAACCTCCACCCCAACCTTGCTCTGTCTCCAGCATTTATAATGGTGTTAAATATATAAAAAAGTGTTTTTAATTTATAAAGGGGGGTCACACTCAGAGGCTTGCTATGTGAAAGGGGTCACTAGTAAAAAAAAGTTTAAGAATTACTGCACTAGGCTCTTTCCCAACCTCCTTTACAACCACAGCCTTCACAACATATCAAGTCCAAACTGCTTGGGGATTTAATTTTTTAAAGCTTTATACTCCAATAAAGGAATCAACATATTACATGATTTACTTCTGCCTCACTAAATCCATCTTGCCTCCTATCGTATTGTCTCTCTCCTTTTCCATCCCACTATTGATGCCGGTCTCGACCATCTGTTTGTTCACTTCATCCACAGCCATTTTTCTGCTTTCTTATATGCCTCCCTTTAAGCATGGAACATCCTCCCTGAGCTTTCCTATAAGGCTACTATCCTCTCCCCCTGAAAGTCTCTCTTCAAGACCAATTTTCTACACCCTGGTGACTACCAGAAATTACCTGTTGTGGAGAAGGGACTATTGTTAATTTGAAATAGTTTGATTCAAGATGTTGTTACAGGGTAAGCATTAAGCAGAATTCTGTGATGGGATGTGTTGTGGGACAACGAACAAAAAGAACATGTACCACTGAGTGCACAGAGGCATAGAAGCCTGGACTGCTGGACAGAAGCTTCTTTCAGATTGTCCATTTGGAATTTTGGGAGTTCTCAGGATAGAAGGAGCAGCATCACAGAGGGGGTCAGGAACTGTGATTGGGGCCTTATAGGATTAGGCTTCTCCTAGTAACATAAGAAGTTGAATGGTTACTGAATGCAGCTACGTGTATGTTATATTTAATCCAGTTAAATACAAGTTCAGTGTTTTTCAAATCCCACAGCTGGAGGTGTAGTCAGTTGATGGATTTTGAAGAGATTTGCAGGGTCTTCAAAATAGAGTTAGGAAAAGCAGACATGGTTGCCCCATGTTACACAGGTAAGTTATTAGTGACCCAGAGACACGGATGTTGAACAAGGTGTGTACCACAAAGGGTGACACCAACGAACAAAGTCCTGGCTGAATGCTAGAGCAGGTAGTTGTCACTGATAAAAATATGATTATATGATTTACCCTTCTTCTTCACCCTTTTGTATGTTGCTTGCCTTCTTAAATGCTGAGTTCTTTGCAAGAGGGACTGTCTCTATTGTACATTTTGAAATCATCAGGCACATAGAGGGCACTGACAGAACCCAGATAATTAACAATATTCCTTTTGTTAAATTATTCAGAATATTAATTATAACCCTATAAAATATATAATGCTGCTCATTTTGTCATGGTTTTATGCTCTTCTGTTGTTTTTTTTTTCTGTCCAAGATAGTAAATCAAATTGCACATGGAAGAACTCATTTTATGAGCCATACTTAGCTGCGGCATCTATGGGCAGTCTGTCATAAATACTTCGCCAGTGAGACAGTAATCAAACTGTGTTTATGCACACACAGTATAATGCATCCTATTCTGAAGCTTAAAATATTCTCCTTGTGTGTCAAGCAGACCAAGTACCCAGAAGGACAATAAATGGACTAAACCCTCAGGCCTTTAGAAATAAATAGAATGTAAATCTGACACACTTTTAACCTGCAATGTAAATAGGAACAGTATCCTTAGTCACAGTATATTTTGCTATCCGTGTCCTCTCCTCCTTTTCACTAGCCTGGTTACGTTTAGCTGTTGTGGAATTTTAGCTGCCATTTGTTTTTCAAATAAAAGGAAAAACGAAAAAAAAAAAAGGATTTTACCAAAAAAAGAGGGGAGTGAGAGAAGAAAGAGAATACTCATTACTCCATTCAGTAACATTTTTTTTCTGCTCATATGGGCCAGGATTATATAGGTTTTTCCAAATTCTCAAAGTTCCAGTAATGACAGAAAAGGCACGCTGGGTCAGCATGTCCAGACAATGAGTGTTTGAGAGAATAATGAGGACATCCACATGAGCAAGTGATGGGAAGTATGGGGGATGTCACTGCTCGGTAGAGTCTATGGATTAGTGACAATAAGGCTGTGGGATTGAAGTGATACTCCAAAGGAATAATAAGGCTTTGTTTGAGCAGGTTAAACTGTCTGCCTCAGCGAGAAATGTTCTTCTGTCCGTCTTCTCAGGGCTAGGTATTGTTCCTCAGAATCAGCCGATGATATTTTCACATTAATATATTGTACACGCAGAGTTTTCATGGCCGTTTGACTTTTTCCATAGTTGATCCACATGCTTGAGCCTAAAAATAACTTCATTGTATATTTTCCTGTTGAATTTAGGACCAGCTGTTTGTGCTGTGATTAAGTGAAAGAGATTAAAGATGTTAAATTGTTATCAATAATGCTTCAATATGGTCTGGAACTAGTTCCTATTGTGAATATGCTCTTGTTTGGTCTACAATAGAATATGTATTCTATATGAACATGAACAATTGGATGTCTTTTTAAAAGATGCTCTAGCTAACCACAAGTTATTGGGCTTGATTCAGGAATCACTGGGTGGCCTTAGTGTGTGGGTCATCAGACTAAATGATCACAATGGTTTCTTCTGGCCTTAAAATCTATGAAACTGCATATCTCATTCTTTCTGTAACACCTTCAACAGCAGCTCAGCTCTTGGAGCATTAAGGAGGTAGCACAGCAAAGATATGTTTAGTATAGTGCATTGCTGGAGCAAGTTACTGTATAAATGTGAAGGACAGATAGTGAGCAGCTCTTGTGTGATCACAGAATGGAAGAGGGGTGAATGAGAAAACTTCCTCCTAACTTGCGTGGCACAGCAGCACACCCTGTGTTTTGGGTTTCTTTTTTCCCATGCTCAGGGAGAATGACACCACAAACAGAGCATGGTCCTGTCTTCACATCTCCCTCTCCCATTAACCTGCTGAGATGGGCAGCAGCGATGGACACAGGGGATGATGTGTTCCTTGTGAGCAGTGAGCAACACCAGGAGAGAACAGGACTGCTTGAGACACATTCTCCCTTCTGGGGTAGTGCAGCTCCACAGCACTAGCTACACAGGATGTGTACAATGTACAATCTATCCCTATGTGTTTTACCTGGAAGATGTCCAGCCCTGTCACAAAGTGAGCACTTGAGAAAAGGAGTAGATTTGTTATTTACAGAGAAAATGCACAGACATTTCATTACCAGTTTGGGGCTGCTCAGACTCAGACTTTGATTTACCCCAGATATTGTTTGGATATGGCGTGTCTTTTTTGGAAAGGGAGTGGAAGTGTTGAGAGGCTGCTGCTGCGTTTTCTTATGCTTCTTTTTTTCCTTTTCCTCATCTGCCTTAGAAGTTTATGTTTCTCTCTTTGAAGTGCCAGCCTTATGGATGTGGTGGTGATTTGTTGTGTTCTTTGACAAGCATCATGTGTAGAAATTTAGTCCCTGCTACCACACAGATGAGATGATCAAATATCACATTTTCAATACCTGCCATCGTGCAGGAAAAAGCTGATGACACACCAAGCTTTTGTCCATTTATATGTGTGTGTGTGTGTAGTCTGTTCCATTTATTTACTCCATAGTTTTCTGCTTGTGACAGACATTCAAATTATATATGTATATCAAAGGAGTAAACACACTAAATAAATAGTGAGGATGTCTGAAATTTATTTTATTTATAGGCATTCTATGAGGCTCATCACCATAGACTTACGAGGTGTCACCTCATCAGTGAAGATAAAAGTCATGTCAGATTTAAGCCATTGTGTTTATAGGCATAATTTAAGTATCCCTTCTCTCCCCTCTTCTGCCTCCCCTCCAAGGCTATTTTCTCACTTAATGTAAGAATATGTTTCTCTTGCTGCCTCAGTTATCACTAGTACGTTGCCACCTCTCTTCATATTTAGTCTTCCACTGTGGGGAGGGAAGGGGGCATAACTGGTTCGGATGTAGCTTAACACAGGTACCCAATATATAATCCAATTCTTGAAAACAAAATAACTTTATATGTTAACTTCGACACACATTGGATATACATTCTCCTCCTGATCTGTTGCTGGGACTTTGTCTTTATATCTCCCATTTCATGGTAATGGTACTTTGCTGCTCATCTATGATCAAAGAGACAATCCTCATTGGAGAGTCCACTCAAGGTAAATGGACTGGGAGTGGGAATACATAGGTGAAGAGGCTGTATGGTGGCAGTTAATCCACTCCATAGCATGATTCCTGTTTTTATAGAGCTTGTGCCTCACGACTGCAGATCCACTGGCCCCACTATTGAAGAGTTTCTATATACAGCTGTACGAGGAGTCCTTTGAAACACCCTGTGCAATGGAACTATATTAGTTTGGCTATAGCTGGGACCCCCTTTACCCATGGAGAAGAGAGAAGGATTTATCACCCAGTTAATGAGCTCCCTTTTGATTCACTTAATTACACCAAATAATATCCATTAAAATATTGTATAGATGGGTGTTAAATGTAGAGAAAGATCTTTAAAACAACTGCACTTAAGCCAAACAGTAGATACAGGTAAACTCTGATCTGAATTTTGGATTTTCTGAAGTTCCTCTGTCTCCTAATATGATACTCGTATAAAAACTGAATTTTGTTTATCCAACCTGCTTTTATCCAGTGGCTTTGAATGTCCTGTCATGCAATTGGATAACTGGAGTTTACATGAATTATCATTCTACTGGCATAGATTCTGTATCAAAACATAATAATAAAAGTAAACATAAAAAATGACAAATGCTTCATTTTTATGCTTTTCAAGTTCAAAATAGGAAAACAACAATGTAGTAATTTGCCCAACCTTTGAGATGTTTTAGCTAAGTTATAAACAATTAAAAGGACCTTGCACAATCAGTTATGTTTAAACTATCAGCAGTGAATAATTGCCCCTTCTCTCCCTGAAAGGAACTCACTGCAGATCTTTACCAGAAGTTAACATGCACTGAGCCTTGACTCTTCCTAACTTCTGTCTCTAAAGTTATTCACCTGGTCCTCTGTCACGTTATTAAATCGGGTGTAAATCAATCAAATAGATTTTCATAGATTTCCTCTGCAAAGATGCAAAAGTGCATTACTGGTGGGAAATAAAAAAATGCATTTTAAAGTCTGAAATGGATTTCTGAGTAGGAAAATAGACTTGGTTTGTTAAAAAGCATGCCACCTGAATTTTAAAACCTCTAACTAGTATCCAGTATGAATCAGGCTTTTCTTGAGTTAAGCAAATCGATTAATGGTGAAATTCAGCACACGAGAAAAGGTATATGTTAAATAACGTTAAGTTCATCTCAGAAGTGTAATGATCTCTGTTCTTTAGGTGCCGGCATGTTGGCTACTAACTGCTTCCTCTTAAGGGCTTTTACTACATAAACACACGTTTTAAAAACCTCTTGGTATTTTTTTATTTGTCATTTTTGGGGTGGGTTTAAGTAATACAATTAACAGGCTTGATTAAGGGGCTCACCCTATAGCCTTTACACACATGAGTACTTGATTTGCCTTCCCAGTGATTATTTATGTGCATAAAGTACTATAGAACCGACTCTCAAAGTCATTGCTAAAAAGCTAAAGTGAAACTCCCACCCTCTTTTCGCACTTCAGAATTCAGCAAGGGGTTATGCCAGGGGTCAGCAACCTTTCAGAAATGGTGTGCTGAGTCTTCATTTATTCACTCTAATGTAAGGTTTCACGTGCCAGTAATACATGTTAACGTTTTTAGAAGGTCTCTTTCTGTGTCTATAATATATAACTAAACTATTGTTGTATGTAAAGTAAATAAGGTTTTTAAAAATGTTTAAGAAGCTTCATTTAAAATTAAATTAAAATGCAGAGGCCCCGGACAGGTGGCCAGAACCAGGGCAGTGAGAGTGCCATTGAAAATCAGCTCGCATGCCGCCTTCAGCAGCCATGCCATAGGTTGCCTACCCCTGGGTTACGCCTCTGGATTGTGAACTGATCTAAGCTAGTGAGCATAGCTTGAAGGGAACATTACTTCTTTAAAAGGAACAGAATTGTCAGATTTTGGCTTTTGCTCTGCATGATAAAAGATTAAGATGTTTGTTGCAGTAGAAAGTTAGAAACTTTTGGAAAGTATGACAGAGTAGGGGTGTACATGTATATGTGTTTGTGTATACATACACATCGGTATGTGTTATTCTGATTCTTTTTGAGGAGAATTAATAGAAACATTTTGAGGTGTGTTACATTACTTCATGCAGATATATGTGCAGGTATATAATTTGAGTGAATATCTAATTAGTTATGTTGAAAAAATAATTATGTAAATACCTGAAATGTTTTAGTTCTATGGGATAAAGCAGAAGCTGAAACTTGCTCTTATTTATATAATACTTGTATTCAATATGATGTAATGTTATGTGACTAAATGTAAATCCTTCCATGTGCTTTGCTAGTGCAGAAGAGGATGAAGGAGCTTCTTCACTTCTACATTGCAGTGGGGCAGGAGTCTTGCGTAGTATGCAAGAGCAATAGGGATTTGTTACTGTACTGCCTAGTTCTCCATGACCCTAAGAATGTGCTTACTAGATAGGAGGATTAGACCACTGGATGGGTTACCTACAATGGTTAACAGAAAATGGTATTGGTTAGTATTTTTTTTAATTAACTTAGCAGTTTACCATCCAAAGCCAAATAACTCCAATTAACGTGCTTTAACCTGACAAGAGAAACATTTAAAAGAGATAACTAAAAATGTATTTGCTTGTCTGCATTAAAGCACAAGATAGTCACCAACTGTAATTGAAAATATATCTAAAATCAATTTGTTTTTACTTGTATCAAGCAATCTCTGACAGTATCAGAAGCCCAAATTAAATTGTTAAGCTTACAGGAAGCTGTGGGAGAGACTCCTCAGAATGGTTTAGAAGTCAAACCTTACAGTAATGCAGAAATTTCAATGAACAAAATAATAGAAATAAAATTGAATAGCGAGGATGCCATCAGTTGTCTTGAAATTGACTTGACCTACCCTCTCATCCTATTTTCCCAGGTTTTGGGTTAACCATTAAGTTGCTAGATCTTCTGACCTCAAGCACAAATAACTGTTTAAATATTTTTTTCCAACAAAAGGCTTTTGAAATGGATGCAGAATCAATTAATCTGTGTTCTGCTTTTGAGTGGCTTGAAAAGTAATATAATATGTCCTGAACCCAAAATGCTAGATGTGACAGCTAATGCATTTCTCAGGAGCCTGTTGAGTAAAAGATATCCAGCAGTACGAATATAGAGCAACCTCATCTTTGTACAACAAGGATGAATTAATTCTTTTGTGTTATATTCCTATGAGGAAGCTAACAAGGATTCTTGGCTGGCCTGTTGCCAATGGTTGCTAAGTGAAGGTGAAGTCTTGATTAGCCAAAGGTTTTCCAGCGGTTGACATCTGAAGTGAAGCAAACAAATGGTTAGCAGTCTATACTACAATACCTTTTAGGCCACTGAGGAAATAGAATTTACTCTATTACTCCAATTACTCTTCTCAGTGCTATTAAAAAAAAGAGATTTTGGTTGCTTAATTGAATATACTTTGACCTAGAGCTGAAGCCAGGTATTCATAAGAGATTTGAACTCTAGCAAAAGCAGCCCTTATAGACTTATGTTAGATAGGTGGGGTTTTCCCTTCTATTCTTCCTTTGAGTATGCAATTGGATACTTTTACCTAACAGTTGTTTTGATTACATGACACTTCCTCCTCCTCCTCTGATCCTGTATTCAGTCCTGGTTCCTTTCTAAGCATATGTCTACACCACAAAGTTACGTCAATGTGAGCAGCTTATGCTGACCTAACTATGGAGGTATACACACTGCAATGCTCTTCCTGTCCCCGTTGCTTTAACTCGCCTGCTACACTGTCCTAATAAAACCACCTGGATGAGAGGCATAGAGATTGCAACATAATTAGAGAGACACAGGGTCAGTATGGACACTATGTTGCTTATGTCACTGTAAGTGACCTGCAGGAGGTGTCCCACAATGCTCACCCTGACCACTCTTGTCACTGTTTTGAACTGTGCTGCCCTTCCTGGAAAGCCTTGAGAAGTTTTGAAATTGCTCTTCCTGTTTGCTTGGCATGGAGAGCAACTGATTCTGTGGGAAGAGGAGGCTGTGCAGTCACAGGTCTGCTCCAACTGCAGGAACTTTGATATCTACGGCCAGATCACTCAGGGCATGGTGGAGAAGGGCTATGATAGGGACGTGCTGCAGTGCCACATAAAAATCAAGGAGCTGAAGCAGGTGTACCAGAAGGCAAGGGAGGCAAATGGTCGCTCTGATGTGGAGCCATAAACATGCCACTTCTACAAGGAGCTGCATGCCCTTCTTTGGTGACCCCACCTCCACCGCCAAGAGCCCTGTGGATATTTGCTGGGGCTGGAGTTACGGCCACTGAAGTAAACCCAGAGGATGACGTGGCAGAGGAGGACTGGGGGCAGGTGACAGGGAGATCTGGTGACATGGCAAGCCAGGGCCTCTGTAGACTTCTGAGCAGTCTAGTCAATCCCAGCAGTCCAGCTCCCAACTGTTGAGGGAACCTCTGGTAAGTACTCTGCTTCTATACTGTAGGGATTGCTTTTTTAATTGGGCTACAAGAGGTAGTGAAATAACAAACACAGGAGCAGTTTCTGTCTGCGTCTCATTTCCCTGTAAGGCTAGGCAGAGGAGGCCCTTGCAAAAAGGTTTGTTTATGCATAATGAGGTGTCCCTTGAATCCTCCATGGAGAATTCTAGGAAACTTTCCTAGAGATAATCTGCAATTCTCAGCTGAATGGTTTCTTGGGAGGGCTGCTTTGTTTCTTCCCCTGTGGTAGGAAACTTTGCCATGCCACTCACAATTACTTCAGTAGGCACTATGGCAGCAGACAGGCCAGCAGCATATGGTCCCATCTGCAGCTGCATGCATGCAGGAACTGGACCCTTTCAGCCTCACTTAACCTCAGAAGTGAGATATCTGCTGCAATCATCCCCGCCTGTGGTAAACGGTGCTAGTATTCAGTTCAGTAGCCCTATGTACTAGTACTGATATCCCAGAGCTACCCTCCTTTGTCCCAACTCACCCCCTCTCCTCCAGGCCCCACTCATCTTGGTGGGGCTACCACTGTACTGTGTGAGTGCCAAGAGAAAGTTGTGCTTCTTACTTGTTTTGATCAAGGATGTAAGTGCACTGACAATAACACCTCTGTCTATTGTTTCTTTAGCAGCTGAAGATGTGCCCTTGATGGTTTCCTGCACATTGGCAGAGTGCCTCATTCAGATAAGGAAAAGAAACTGGAGGAGTAAGGCAGACATATTCAAGGAGATGCTTTGGATTGTGAGCAGAAAGCATGGAGGGTGGCAATCAGTGAGAAATTGTGTAGGGATAGTCAGGATAGGAAACAAGAGCAGGAATAGATGATAATGCTGCTCAGGGAGCAAACAGACATGTTGCAGTGCCTGACTGAACTTCAGGCTGAACATCTCTGTGCTTGCCTCCCCATGTGGTCCATACAGAACTGCCTTCCTACATCTCTCCATGCTCCCCATTTCTCGTTTCCTCAGAGGCCTCCGCAGTATCCCAGCCATTCCACCCCATGGGACATTTTTCACAATGACAGCTGGACATACATGCAGCTGTGATAGCCTCATTGGCATGTGCTTCTGAATTTCCTGTTCCTTCCCCTTTAAAGATACTTTCCTCTGTATGTATGAAGTTTAGGTTACCAGTACATAAATATGTTTGTGTGGGTGTGGAATAAAAATGTACTTATGGAAAGTGCATGAATCTTTATTATACTCCAACATATGGAGACTATTGCTAACATTCAGAGACAGAGCCGTAACAAGGAAATTTTGCCCCCCGAGGCAAGGGCCGGCTCCAGGCTCTTCAGTGGCAATTTGGCGGCGGGCCCCTGAGTCCCTGTCGGAGGGAAGGACCTGCCGCCAAATTGCTGCGGCAATAGAGCTGCTGCCGAAGCACCACTGATCATGGTAGAGCTGCACCCCTCTGCTTTGCGTGCTTGAGGCAAGTGTCTCACTCACCTCGCCCTTGTTTTGGCACTGTTCAGAGACAGTACCAATAGGTACATTTGCAGTGTTATAATAGCGGACACACAGTAGTCATTACAAGGTTTATACCACAGTCTAAAAGAAATTGCCTGAAACACACATTATTAAATGCTCTTTATTAAAATGCTCCTTCAAAACCTCCCTGATCTGAAGAACTCTGCCTTGAGCCCCTTTTACAGCTCTGGTATCTGGCTGCTCAAAAGCAGCAGACAGCCGCTCCACCTCCACACTCCCCACCTGGGGAAACTTCTCCCCGTTTGATTCACAGATATTTTGAAGCGCACAGCAGGCAGGTATAACCATCGGGATATTTTCCTCACTGAGGTCTAACTTGCTGAGGAGACAGCACCAGTGCCCTTTTAAGCAACCAAAGACACATTCACCAGCAGAGCTATCTCTAGGGTACAGCAAATCGGGGCTGTCCCTAGGGTACGTGCTTTGGGGGGCCCCGCAGTGGCCTCCCTGAATTGCCATGCCCTAGGGATGGTTCTTTGTGCATGTCATGTGGTGAGAGAGTGCTAGGCCAGCCCAGGAGGGTGGAGTTAAAGTGCGGGAGCAGGGAGAAGGCTGGCCTGGGGAGTTAGCAGGGGCCCTGGCACCAACAGCAGGAGTCAAACCTGCACTCACCGTCGGGAAGCAGCAGCAGTGACCCCAGCCTGTCCCGCTCTGCCCCACCCTGCTGGCTCCTGACATCAATCGGGGGAGAAGGCGGAAGCCGGAAAGAGAAGGGACAGGGGCTTGGAGAAAAGGGTGGAGTGGTGGTAGGGGGCAGATGGGGCAGAGGGGATGTCCTGGGCATTGCACCCCCCTAGGAATAGCCCTGTTCATGAGTGACTCTGCACCTGCTGAGCCTGTTGCTGAAGTGCGCCTTGCTGCTCTCAAGGCGACTAGTGTAATGCCTAGAGCAAGGGTTAGGTTGGGTCTTCCAGGATCACTATTGGCATTTCCACATGCTCAGTGGTAATCCTCTGGTCTGGAAAGAAAGTCCCTGCTTGCAGCTTTCTGTGCAGGCCTGTGTTCCTAATGATGCATGCATCTTGCACTTTCCCCATCCAGTCTGCATTGATATCAGTGAAACAACTCTGGTGATCCACTAGGGTTTGCAATACCACAGAAAAATACCCCTTTCTGTTGATGTACTCTGTCACAAGGTGGTCTGGGGCCAAAATGGGGATGTGTGCACCATCTATCACCCCACCACGGTTAGGGAATCCCATTGCTGCAAAACCATCCACTATTTCACACACATTGCTGAGAGTCACAGTCCTGTGTAGCAGGAAGTGATTAATAGCCCTGCACACTTGCATCACTGCAACCCCCATGATAGATTTTTCT
The DNA here is from genome assembly GCF_007399415.2 of Gopherus evgoodei. Lineage (NCBI taxonomy): Eukaryota > Metazoa > Chordata > Testudines > Testudinidae > Gopherus > Gopherus evgoodei. Next base: position 74,719,707 of record NC_044330.1, on the reverse strand, counting down.
ACTCTAAACTGATTTGCGACATATTGGTAGCAGTCTGGTGTTGTCAGCTTACACACAACAATTAACACTCACTTCCCTACTGTTAGTTCTCCGGAGGGCTGGGGTGGGCTCTGCACACAGTTCCAGAAAGGTGCCTTTGCACATCCAAAAGTTCTGGAGCCACTGCTCGTCATCCCAGACCTGCATAATGATGCAATCGCATCACTCAGTGCTTATTCCTTGAGCCCAGAATCAACAATCCACTGTGTTCAGCTGCTCTGTGAATGCCAACAGCAATCTTGAATTGTTTCTGTCCATGGCACACAGCAGGACAGACAACACAGCATCATCAGACTTGAATCTCAGGAAATACTGTAGGATCAGGCATGTTGTATTCATAACTCTCATCACAATACTGGAGAGCAGTGCAGGATCCATATTTTCTGACAGAGACGGTGGGCAGGCAGTACAGGGGCTGCTGAAAAGTAGTGCAAAATGTACTAGGAAGCCCATGGAATGATGAGACTGAGAAAGCTGCATCGTGTGACACTGAGCCTGCCCCCAAAAGGCATTGCAAACTCTTCCCGGGACACTATGTGGTAGATGAACAGTTGCACAGTGGGATAGCTGCCCATGGTACACTGGTCTCTGTGTTGATGCAATGTGGATGTACTCCACCAACAAAAGGAGAGTAACGTGGACATGCATCAATGGCTTAACAACAGCGATGGCTGTACGTTGACATCACTTGTAACTTTGTATTGTAGAAATGCCCTTTTATGTGCCACCTTTTCATGACAGTAGTGTTTGGGACTTGGTGAATTACATTTAGAGATATTTAATGAGTGAAGCTTGAATTATAGAGAACCTTGATACTGTGTTTACATCTTAAAATATTGGATCCTTCCTGAGTAGACTGTCTAGTTATGTGATTCCAGTTGCTATGTCTTTTATTAAAAATAAGTATTTCAGTATTTTCTTTGCACCATAATAATAGGAGTTTAGGAGAGATATCCCTTAAATAACATTTGCATAAGTTTTCTAATAGCAGACCAGAAGTCCTTCAATTTGGGACAGTTCTGGAAACAATGAAGATAATTTCCTGCAGCATGGCAGCCCCTCTAACATTTTGATGGAAAGTTTGTGTCTATTTTGTTTTCCAAAACATGTGTATGAAAATATCTACTCAAGAATTTCCACTGGTATTTTCTCCATGAATGGAAACTTGTAGGTACATTATTTTAAATGATGCCTCCTACCAGGGAAAAAAGGGAACTCTGGTCTAGTGCATAGTCAGGTTTTAACCCTGTTTGCCGTTTGCATAGCCTTGAATAGATCAACATCACCATACCTCAGTTGATGCATCTGGATATTGGAACTCTTATTGTATCTGGTTCACTGTAATTATTTGTAAAAGCCCTGTGTAATCCTTGAAATGAATGGTGCTGCTGTGCTGTATTCGGGTGCACATTATTGGCTATTATTGTTTCTGTGGAGGGATGTCATTCTGTTCCTTTGAAGCAGTTTGAAAGCCTGAGTGGACAGATTGTATGACTGGCTTAAAGTTTAAATAAAGCATAGTGCTAAATGAAATTCTTACTTTCAGAGCAGAGCCTCTAAAATAGTATACTCTGCAGCATCTAATCTTTATATCCTGAACTCTCCCAAAGCCCAAAATATTCTCTTAGAAAGAGTGGCAAACTCTGGAGGGAGCATTGGTGTTGAATGCAGCTTCACAGCTGAAGTGGGCATATTTTAAAGTTACATTAGTTTGCTATAATGAAGCTCTCTTAAGGCTTATGAACCTACAGAGCTTTTTAAGTAAAAGCCTCGCTCATCAGGCAGGTTTTTCTCAGCTCTTGGATTCTCACAGCTCTAATTTGAACAGTTCCATTAATGAACTGGTCTCTGTTATTCACAGATGCAGCATTTGGCAGCATGCAACCTCTGCAGTTGCCAATTTTTCAGTCTTGTTAGAGCAGATAAGATCGTTATTGTCCTATCACTTGCACACACAGGTGTAATCTTAGAAGAAGTTGCTAATGGCATCTTTGAATCCATATGGCACTTCTAAAATGGACTGCATTACTACTCAGTACAATGAAAACCTGTTAGTATTGCTTCAGCTATGCAGAAAACAAAATTTTTATTGAGGCACTCCCCTGCCTCCATTTTGTGATGTATTGTCTGGCTCCATTGTATTTCTAAATGATGCCGTGTAGATATACATATGTATTACACTTATAAATGCACATACATAATCCTGTCTTTAAAAAAAACCTGCTATGACATATCATATAAAAATACATTACATAGAGCAAATGCATGATTCTGGTGTGTGCATTTAATTAAAGGAGGACAATTACATTATTAAAGGGATGATAGATTGAGAACATAAAATATAATTACATCCTAAATAACTATTTCTACTGTCAGGAACTCTTAGGTTCTATTTTGGACTCTTCCACTGACTTACAGTTTCTGACCTTCACTAACTGACTTAACTTTTCTGTGCCTCAGTTCATCCATCTGATAAATTGTTATAATAATAACTACCTACCTTGCCGCCACTATTATGAAATTTAATTCATCTTTAAAAAGCCCTTTGGGGTTCATGGTGCTTATAAGTGCAAAATACTATTATACTATACCTGGCATGGCTGTTTTTAGACTCCTAAAGTCATCTGCAATCTGTGACAGTTAACTTTAGTACCCAGAAAGATAATGGAGCAAATAATCAAACAATCAGCTTGTAAGTACCTTGAAGATAATAAGATGATAAGTAACAGTTGAAATGGATTTGTCAAGAACAAATCATGTCAAACCAACTTACTATCCTTCTTTGACTGGGTAACAAGCCTTGTGGATGGAGGGAGGAAGCAGTAGGTATGATATATCTCAACCTTAGTTAGGCTTTTGGTACCGTTTCACATGACCTTCTCATAAGCAAACTAGTGAAATATAGCCTTTGTGATAGACCCAGGCCAGTTGGGTACAGCAGAATAGCAGAAGGCAGATATACTGGCCACTGGATTAACAGTTTTCTGTTCCCTGACTGACCAGAGCAGGGGCTGCTCCAGGCTAATGAGAACGCCTGACTCTAATTAACCTGCAAAGAGTCAGGTGAGGCCATTCAGTAAATGTGATCACCTGACTCTAATTAAGGTCCTGCTCTTACTATAAAAAGGGCCCACTCCAGTCAGACACGGAAGAGGCAGGGAGTCAGAGGCGAGGAAGTGCAGCTGAAGGGCTGATTACAGAAGACACCCTCAGACCATCGTTAAAGGAGCCCTAAGGTAAGGGTGAAGAAGGGAGAAGCAGGAGAGCTGTGGGGAAGTGGCCCAGGGAAATGTAGCAGCTCTGGCAGTGAAAGGTAGGCTGCCAACAACTGCTACCATTAGGGTCCCTGGGCCGGAACCCGGAGTAGAGGGCGGGCCCGGGTTCCCCCCACCCCACCACTACAGGAAGTCAGGCCCCTGTCAGGACAGGAGGCTGAACAGAGTCTGGGGGAGTTCTCTCACCAATCTCCTTGCAGGCTTATGATGAAAAGGAGTCAGTAGATTGTAACCCTGGCCCTAGAGAGAGAAGGGCTACATGGAGGATCACAGTGAGCCACTGAGGCTAGCATAAACCGCCTAGAAGCGCAGGACCCATGAGAGCAAGGTCAGAGCTCTGCCACACCTGGTGTTAAGGGTGGGATAGAGATTGTTCACAGCGTGGCGGAATAAAGAGGTGTTTACTAAAAACAAAAAACAAAACAAAAAAAGTACACAGGGGTTTTTGGTTGTGGGTTTTGTTGTTGTTGTTGTTTGTACCACCATGGAGGAGGTGGTGAGAGCACTGGTGCAAGCCACAGCAGCCCAACAGGAGGCAACCTGGGCTCAAGCGATGGCACAATAGGAGTCCATGAGATTACAGCAGGAAACCAACCAATTATTAATGAGCCAGGCGACCCAAGATCGAGCCCTCCTGCGCGAGGTTGTGGACCAGCTGAAGATCCTCACCGCCCAGGCCCCGGGGTCCAATGAGGCTCAAACCCTGAGGGTCACCGGTTGTCTGCCAAAGATGACGGCAGACGATGATATAGAGGCGTATCTCCTCTCATTTGAAAGGACTGCACAGTGTGAGGTGTGGCCCCTGGAGCAGTGGGCCAGCATTCTCACCCCTTTCTTGTCCGGAGAAGCCCAGAAGGCCTTCTTTGATCTACCCACTCAGAATGCGGCTGACTATTCCCGGCTGAGGGCAGAGATCCTAGCACGATCCAGGGTGACAGCAGCGGTACGGGCCCAGAGGTTCCAGGAGTGGAAATACATGGAGAACAAACCTCCAAGGTCCCAACTATTCGACCTCATACACCTTGCTCGGAAGTGGTTACGGCTTGAGGCATGCAGCCCGGAGGAGATTTTAGAGACTTTAGTCATAGACCATTACATGTGGGGACTGCCACCAGATCTCCGCAAATGGGTCTGCTAGAACGATCCATCTACCTATGACGAAATGATCACATTGGTGGAAAGACGGATAATAGCCAGGGAATTAACCCAACTACCCAAAGAAGGCCCCTCACGAAACAAACACTTGACCCCAACCATGGAGGATGAGGCGGCCAAACCCCCAGAAAGTCCTAGGTGGAAGAAGAGGGAGGCTGAAAACCAGTCGGGTACTCAGAAGGAAGGGGAAGGCCTGAGTAGGGGGAACCCTGGGACTAAATCCCCTAATGCACGTGATAGGGGAATGACTAGAAGCAATTATAGGTGTTATGGGTGTGGGGAGTTGGGGCACATAGCTGCCCAGTGTCCCAATGTCATAGAGCCAAGGCAATGTAACCTGGGGAATGGGGCAGACCCATGCAGCCTACTCAATATTGTAGCGGTCACAGTCACCCCACATAAATATACAAGGCAGGTAAAGTTGAATGGGGTAGGAACCATGGCACTCTTAGACTCGGGGAGTATCATCACCCTGATTTCGGGTAAATTAGTGAAGCAAAGCCAGTTAATGCAGGCCAAGCGTACACGGGTAACATGTGTTCATGGGACTGTTAGCTATTACCCCATCATACCAGTAAAAATTGAAATTCAGGGAAATGTCACCAATGTGAAAGCAGGGGTAGTCCCAAACCTCCCATACCCCGTGCTCATAGGTAGAGATTTCCCCGGGTTTAGAAACTTGCTCCCACTGGAGGAATTAGAGGGAGAGGAGCTCCCTGGACTTCAGGGGGTTTCCGCAGCAGAATGTCACCTCCCATTTTTCACGGAAATGTTCCAGGAGCTATTCCCTGTCCCGGGGAAAGGCAGGAAGACCAAAAGAGAAAGAAGGGCGTCCAAGGCCTTGGGTACCCGAATCCTGATACAAGGACAGAGGGTCGCCTGTGTACGCAGACGTACACGGGCAACTGAAGGGGAGGGCCCTGAGACAGAGGAGGGGTCAGAGACCACTTCCAGCCCCAACCTCACGGAGCCAGCCGAGAGGGCAGAGAAAGATCCCTCAGAGTTCAGGCTGTTAAGCCCAGAGAGAGAGACTTTTAGATGGGACCAGGTGGAAGACCCAAGGTACAGAAACACCAGGAAGGAGGTGGCTGAGAAAGATGGGATACCCATAGAGGGAAAGGCCCGGGGGCCAAGGCCTTATTTTGTGATCAAGAGGAATCTCCTATACCGGGTCATGCAAACGCAGGAGCAAGAGATACACCAGTTCCTAGTCCCCCGGAAACACCAGAAGGCAATATTAAGCCTCGCTCACAGTCACATTTTTGGAGGACACTTGGGAGTGGAGAAAACCCAGACGCAAATCTTACGCAGGTTCTTCTGGCCGGGGGTACATGAAGATATCTGGCGGTAGTGTGCCTCTTGCCCTGAATGTCAACTGCACAGCCCTCGTCCACATCTAAGAGCTCCTCTGGTACCCCGCCAATCATCGAAGTCCCATTTGAGCGGATCGCCATGGATTTTGTGGGGCCACTAGAGAAAATGACCCGAGGCCACCAGTATGTGCTTGGCATCCTAGACTATGCAACCAGGTACCCAGAAGCTGTACCCTTATGAAATACAGCTTCCAAGAACATTGCCAAAGAATTAGTGGCAATCTTTGCCCGGGTAGGGCTACCAAAAGAAATCCTCACAGACAAGGGAACACCATTCATGTCCTTTATCAGGATTTATGTTCCCTGCTTCATGTCCAGACGCTGCAGACCTTGGTTTACCATCCACAAACCGATGGTCTGGTGGAAAGATTTAACCGAACCCTCAAGGCCATGATAAGAAAGGTGGTAAGCAAGGATGGAAAAGATTGGGACAACCTACTACCGTACCTCATGTTCGCCATCCATGAGGTCCCCCAAGCTTCCACCGGATTCTCCCCCTTTGAGCTGTTGTATGGATGCAACCCTTGAGGCATCCTGGACATAGCCAACAAAATTTGGGAGGAGGAACCCGGTGAGGAGAAGAACGTAATAGAACATGTACTACATATGAGGGATTGGATAGCCCTGGTCACTCCCATAGTTAGGAACACCTAGAGAAGGCCCAAGAGGCCCAGAGAACCTACTATGACCACCAAGCCAAGCTTCATCAGTTTCAAACTGGTGACCGAGTAATGGTACTGGTACCCATGGCCAAAAGTAAGCTGTTGGCCCAGTGGCAAGGGCCCTACGAAATAGTTGAACCCATAGGGAAAGTAAATTACAAGGTGCGACAACCATGATGTCGAAAAGTAGAGCAGATATATCATGTCAACCTTCTGACACCATGGCATGTGTAAGAGGCATGGACAGTGATTCGAGAAGAGGAAACAAAGGAAACAAACCCAGGAAACAAAAATCCTGAATAGGTGAGGATGTCTCCTGATCTAACGACAGCCCAGAAGAAAGAGGTAACTGAGATGATTGCCCAATATCAAGATGTATTCTTGACAAAGCCGGGTCGCACAAGCAGGACATATCACCACATCATCACAAACCCTGGGGCCAGAGTAACTATGAGGTCCTACCTGGTGCTAGCAGCCAAAAGGGAGGAAATAAAAACAGAAGTCAGGAAAATGCTGGAGATGGGGGTCATCGAAGAATCCCACAGTCAGTGGTCCAGCCCAATAGTGTTGGTGCCCAACCCTGATGGCACCACAAGGTTCTGCAACGACTTCTGTCGACTAAATGAGGTATCCTAGTTTGTTGCCTACCCTATACCCCGCATAGACGAACTAGGGGACCGTCTGGGGAATGCCTGGTACTTGACAACCTTAGACTTGACAAAGAGTTACTGGCAGATTCCCCTAGCCGAAGATGCAAAGGAAAAGATGGCATTTTCTACACCAGAGGGTCTCTTCCAATATACAGTCCTTCCTTTTGGACTACATGGGGCTCCAGCTACCTTTCAGCGCCTCGTGGACAAGTTATTACATCCCCATACCAGTTAGGCTTCGGCTTACTTGGATGACGTGGTGATTCATATCTCAGATTGGGAGACCCACTTGGAAAAAGTGAGGGCGGTCCTTGATACCTTCCAGCGAGCTGGCCTTACAGCGAATCCTGTTAAATGCGCTGTAGGGTTCACGGAGGCCAAATATCTTGGCTACGTGATAGGAAAAGGTCTGGTAAAACCCCAACTGAATAAGTTAGAGGCCATCCAAAATTGGCCTTGGCCGAGTCGTAAGAAGCAGTTCCGAGCATTTCTAGGGGTGGTGGGGTATTACCGGCCTTTCATCCTCCATTCTACTACAAGGGCAAGTCCCCTAACGGAGATAGTGAAGGCCCGTGATCCTGATCCAGTCAGATGGTCCGATGCAGCAGAGATGGCATTCGCCGACTTACGGACTGCCCTCTGCAGTAACCCTGTATTGATAGCCCCAGATTTCAACAAGGACTTTATCCTACAGATAGATGCATCCGAGGTAGGGTTAGGGGCTGTCCTATCGCAGATGGTTGGGGAGGAGGAACACCCAGTTCTCTACCTCAGTAGGAAACTCCTTCCGAGGGAACAAAAATATGCAGTAGTAGAGAGAGAGTGCCTCGCTCTAAAATAGGCCATGGAAATGTTGCGTTACTACCTGCTGGGGCGCAGATTTATCCTTGTGACTGATCATGCCCCTCTTCAATTGATGCGAACAAGGAAAAGAACACAAGGGTAACCAGGTGGTTCTTATCCCTCCAACCTTTCCAGTTTCGCATAGAGCACAGAGCAGGGAGTCGCCATGGCAATGCCAATGGCTTATCACGCATACACTATCTGGCGTCCCAAGCTGCCCAACCCCTTGGTGTTGAGCAGGGGGTAGGGATATGTGATACACCCAGGCCAGTTGGGTACAGCAGAATAGCAGAAGGCAGATATACTGGCCACTGGATTAACAGTTTTCTGTTCTCTGACTGACCAGAGCAGGGGCTGCTCCAGGCTAATGAGAACACCTGACTCTAATTAACCTGCAAAGAGTTAGGTGAGGCCATTCAGTAAATGTGATCACCTGACTCTAAGGCCCTGCTGATACTATAAAAAGGAGCCACTCCAGTCAGACACGGAAGAGGCAGGGAGTCAGAGGCGAGGAAGTGCAGCTGAAGGGCTGATTACTGAAGACACCCTCAGACCATCGTTAAAGGAGCCCTAAGGTAAGGGTGAAGAAGGGAGAAGCAGGAGAGCTGTGGGGAAGTGGCCCAGGAAAATGTAGCAACTCTGGCAGTGAAAGGTAGGCTGCCAACAACTGCTACCATTAGGGTCCCTGGGCTGGAACCCTGAGTAGAGGGCAGGCCTGGGTTCCCCCCAACCCACCACTACAGGAACATCTCCTGGGAGGGGAAGTCAGGCCCCTGTCAGGACAGGAGGCTGAACAGAGACTGTGGGAGTTCTCTCACCAACCTCTTTGCAGGCCTATGATGAAAAGGGGTCAGTAGACTGTAACCCTGGCCCTAGAGAGAGAAGGACTACGTGGAAGATCACAGTGAGTCACTGAGGCTAGCATAAACTGCCTAGAAGCGCAAGACCCACGGGAGCAAGGACAGAGCTCTGCCACACTTTACACAAACCTACCATAAGGTAAGTGCACAAATTGTTGAAAAACATATTGAGGGAGTAGTTATCAATAGTTCACAATCAAGCTGGAAGTGCATATCAGGTGGGGTCCACAGGGATCTGTTGTGGATCCAGTTCTATTCAATATCCTCATAAATGATTTGAATAATGGCATAGAGAGTAAATTTATCAATATTTTTAGATGATACCAAGCTGGAAAGGGTTGCAAGCGCTTTGGAGGACGTGATTAGAATTGAAAATGATCCTGACAAACTTGAGAAATGGTCTGAAATAAACAGGAGAAATTCAGTAAGGACAAATGCAAAGTATTACACTTCATAAGGAATAATCAGTTGCACAAAATGGGATATAATGCCAGCAAGGGTTATAGAGGATCACAAATTAATATTAATCCACAATCTAATACTGTTGCAAAAAAAGTGAATATTATTCTGGGATGTAGTAGTAGGAGTGTTGTAAGCAGGATATAAGCAGTAACTCTTCCACTCTACTCAGCACTGATAAGGCCTCAGCTGGAGTATTGTGTCCAGTTCTGGGAACCACACTTTGGGGAAAATGTGGGCAAATTGGGGAAAGCGCAGAGGAGAGCAACAAGAACGAATAAAGGTCTAGAAAATATGATCTACAAGGAAAGATTGAAAAAACGGGTTTGTTTAGTCTGAAGAAGAGAAGACTGAGTTGGGGACATGATAACAGTCTTCAAGTATGTAAAAGTTTGTTATAAAGAAGAGGGTGATAAATTGTTCATATCTAATGAGAACAAGATAAGAAGTCATAGGCTTAAATTATATACAGCAAGGGAGATTTTAGGTTAAACATGAGAAAAAACTTCCTAACTGTAAGGGTAGTTTAAGCACTGGAACAGATTACCTAGGGTGGTTGTGGAAACTGTCACTGGAGGTTTTTAAGAACAGATTAGACCAGTGATATTCAGACCTCAGGACCCGAATTAATGATCAACATTATCCAAAAGAGCCACAATAGTGTGAATTCATTGTTTCATTTACACACTCTCTCTCTCTCGCTCCCTCTCTCACAGCAAAATGACTGAGCAAATATTATTTTATCAACTACAATTGATCAATGACATAGTAAAAACATTCTGACTGGTGAATAACTTAGATTGGTTAATAATTAAATCACACAGTGTTTTAATATCATGTGATGCAAAGAGCTGCAGGAGACAGATTAAAGAGCCAATTATGGTTCGTGAGCCTCAATCTGAGTATCACTGGGTTAGAGTGATGGTCAGAGATGGTCTAGATAATACTTAGTCCTGTCTCAGTGCAGGGGACTGGATTGGATGACCTATCAAGGTCTCTTCTAGTCCTACATTTCTATGATTCTATGGTTATTATTGTATTTGTCTCCTTGAGAGAACAAGGTTTACTGACAACGAAAACTCAGGGGATGCAGCAAAGTGCTTAATGTCTCACTAGCAAGAATCAGAATGTGCATCAGCATTTTAAAGAACTTTACAAAATTATTCTGGCTGTAAATATCCAATTGTGGAATGATAGGTAAATTATTGACTGGAACCAGAAAATCTCCTGTTTGTAGTTACTCTGTGCTTTCTCTTTGTCCTGGGAGTCCGTAGGGGGTATAGTTGGGAATTAGAACGCATTTTGTAGTAGCAGTGGATTAATAGTCTTTAATTGTGAAAAAATAGGGCAGTTATTTTGACATTGGGAAGTAAACAGTGGTAGAATTTAAATTTGCCAGCTTGGGTCACATTGAGCTAAAAGAAAGGGCATGCAAAACATTACTGTATCATTTTCAGACTGAGAAGAGACAATTTAGGAAAATTACTTCTCCTGTCAGAATAGCCTCGTTCCTTTCATCAGAGATTGTTCGCATCAGTCATTATTTTTATTTTAAAATAAATGAGTATTTCATGGACTTGACTCACAAAAGTAACTCTTGAGAAGCAGGAGATGAGAACATAGTACTGCACTGAGTCACTTTGGTTCACTCTTTTGTTGGGTAATTGTCGTCTGAAATTCACAGTCAATGATGGACAAATCTTGTAAAGTACAGAGGTTCAGTTCAAATGGTACCTGTACATGTCTGAACCGCTAGGAAAGCAGTTGTCTTCCCTGAAGAGCCTCAATCTCTTTCCATGCTTTCAGCTTCCTATCTCAACACAGCTTGGTTTCTTCCTCCTGGATATACATGGAACTCAGTAGATCTGGCAGAGTGTTTGTTGGGCTGCTCCTTATTTCAAACTTCCTGGTACTCTGGTATTCCCATCTCAGTCACTCTCCGAAGAGCATAACATGCCTGGAAAACTGGAGGGTGATATGTTCAGTGTTGTGCCATCAGCTGTAGAGTGTGACTAAGGGTATGGCTACACTTGCAGCTGTACAGCGCTGGCTGCGGGAGTGCTCCCGCGGCAGCACTTTGAAGTGCGAGTGTGGTCGCAGTGCCAGCGCTGGCAGAGCTCTCTCCCAGCACTGCAGGTACTCCTCCTCCCTGTGGGGATTAGCTTGCAGTGCTGGGAGCTGTGCTCCCAGCACTGGGGCATTGTTTACACTGGCGCTTTGCAGCGCTGTAACTTGCTGCGCTCAGGGGTGTGTTTTTTCAAACCCCTGAGCAAGAAAGTTACAGCGCTGTAAAGCACCAGTGTAGCCAAGGCCTAAAAAAGAAGGTGAGACTACAGTGTAGTTTTGAAGTGAAGGGCCAGCATAAAATATTTGGAAAAAAATATATCAAGGATGGAGAGGAAATTCTTAGACTGGTCGAAGCAGACTAACGTGCTGAAATTAAGCCAAGGAAAACAGGTTGTATATTAAGGGGGGGAAATCTAAATAAATCATAGCTGGAACACAGTATCATATGAGAATAGTGATGGGAAATTTTGCTCAGCTAGCTTATCAGCTGCTAAAGACATGTGCTGCTGGCCCTGTCTGCCACCTAACATTTCTCTGGAGGCAGTATTTTTTTTGGCAGGGGGATAGGAGGAGTGGGTCTTAATTGTACAACAAAGCAGCAATTCTTTCTGTCCCTGTGAGCTAGTACTTCCACTATGCTACAAATAGAGTGCACAAACTAGATTTGGTATAAACTTTTTCCCTTCCTCGGACTTGCCTTTATTGTTAATGTAGGTGACAAAACATAAACCTCAGCCAAAGCTTCGGTAAGCCTGGAGGGACCTAATAGGAACTAACATCTGAGCCCGGCATCCCATTCAGGCTCCTACAGCTTGTGACTTTATTACAGAGTTTAATCAAGTCAAAGTTTTCATGAGCTATTCATTGTCCTACTGTACAGTGTTTCGTATGATCTTGTGTAGCATTTACTATTTGTTGTTGTTGTTTTGGTTTCTAAAGCTTTTTGGAGGACCAGAAGTGCCTCCCTAGAGTTTTTATTTCCTGTTAATATGCCACAGTAGTGAAATACACATCTCATACCTAACATAGGAGAGAGAAAGCTTCTAGATAGACATTAAAAATTATATGGATACTTTAAAAAAAAAACCTAAATAAATAAAAGGCTGTAAATTTAGTGTATGTGAAAATAAGGAGCTGGCATTGGTTTGAGGAAAGGCTAGTGCTGGTGGGTGTTGGTAAGCTTCTTCCATACAATGTTCATGTTCCAGCCTTTCAGTTGCAGTCCTCAGACTCTTCTGAGCAGTAACCAGAGGTGAAAGTAAGCAGATACGGGATGGTACGGAGGACCGGTAAGAAAAGGAGATTGGCTGAGAGAGGGAGAAGCCTGCCCCCTGCATAAGAATAGTTTAAACTCAGCTGTTCCCTGAGTGGTTCAGCCCTCGGGGTTAGGAGTGGCTGTTAATTTCACTCTCAGTAGCTGGGGGGAATGGGGAGGGTGTGTTTGACCATGGCAGGGGCAGTCCTCGTCTGCCCCTGGGATGAAGGGATCTTGTCTCCAATACTAATATACACAACAAATACAGGCATTTGGCTCCACCACCTAAATCCAGAGCTAATAAAAGCAGGTGGAAGGGGAAAACTCACTGTCACATTGGTTTCTCGTCTCCTCCCTCCTCCTCCTCCAGCCAGGCTGCAGACAAGGCTCTGCATTCCTTCCCTGCTCCCCTCCCACAGGGGTTCTCCTCTAGGCTCTATCTTGCAGTAGGGACACTGGCTGAGATGCCTGCTGCTGCTGCCTGCATAAGAACAGTGTGTGACCATGGCAGGGGCAGTTCTTTTCTGCCCCTGGGATGAGGGGATCTCCTATACACAAAAAACACAATCAAAATCAGGAACCATTTCCAAGTTCAAATCTATCCCATTCCCTCCCCAGCAGAGGATCATGGTTGTGATGTCCAAACTGCTTGCAGATCCTCTTTGAAATGTTACTGAACCGTGCAGGGAACAGCTGAGTTTAAACTGTTCTTGTGCAGGAGGCAGGCTTCTCCCTCCCTCAGCCAGTCTCCCTGCTGCAAGCTAGAGGGAAGTCCCTGCAGCTGCTGCTCAGTGCCAGGCAGGGAGAAAGCATGAAGTCTAGTGTCCACAGCCTGGCTGGAGGAGGAGGGAAGACACGGAGAAATATGTGACAGTGAGTTTTCACTTTTTCAGGCTTATTCCAATAGTAAAGTTATTACAGACAGTACTGGTAGTAGTAATAGTAACTTTATTTTCTCTCTCCATGTCATGCAATGGGAGGGATCCATAAAGTACGTAGGAGAGGTGGGTTGCTTGCGATTAGACCATATGGGTAAGAAATGTAAATTACTTTCACCCCTGCCCAAACCCCAGGGCTCCCAGCCGCCTCTGCAGCTGGTAGTTCCAGGTGTGATTTAAAGGGCCTAGCTTCAGCTGAATCCCTGAGCCCTTTAAATCCTGATTTAAAAACCGCAGGATTTAAAGGCCCCACCTCTTCTGATAGAGGCCACGCCTCTTGCGGTTGAGGCCCCTCCCCTCCGCAGGACTCTGGAGTACCGGCAAGTCCTTTAAGTTACTTTCACCCCTGGCAGTAACTGACTTTTGTGTCAAATTGTGTATTAGTTTTATGATGAGGGTGGGTGGGTGGAGGATCGCAACTCAGATGAGACCAAAGCTTGTGTGTGAGCAGGAATGCTGCCAGCTTTTTTGGCGTCCTAGGCGGCGGAAGGCCCTGCCCCTGAAATACCACCCCTGACAGAGGCGGCGGAAGGTCCCGCCCCTGAAATACCGCCGAGGACCGGGGTGGCTGAAGATCCGGCTGCCGCGGTCACCGACCCCCAAATGTTAGTGCCCGAGGTGACCTCCTAGGTTGCCTAATGGGTTGCTCTGGCTCTAGGTGTGAGCAGAAATCTGAATTCAGTTTTCCAGAGATGAAAGCCTAGTCACTTTACTGCCTTGTGCCTCAGTTTCCCCATCTGTAAAACAGGGACAATGATGATTAGCTTCTTTTGTAAAATGTGTTGAGATCTATGAATGAAAAGTTCTTCATGAATATCAGATGGATTTATTATCATTATTAATTATTATTATTATTGTTTTATTATTAATTATTGCAGTAATATCAACCTCCCATTGTGCCACCTAGCTCCTCCCTAGAGAACTTTTAAAACATTCCATGTGAACATATAATATAAGTACTGGCTACAATTATTAATTACAGGTACTCCCCCAATACCATCTTATCCTGAGTGAAGGGAGCAAAAATTACCCTTTTGTAGTCAGCTGCTGATGCTGTTTCTGACTGCCAATGAAAATTACATCTTTAAAGTGCAATGAAATGGAAACAAAGTTTAGAGTAAGCATTGCTTTCCTCTTATTTTCCATCAGCAACCTACACTGTTTCAATGAGGTAAGGTTATTTCTGAAATGATGATTAGTCCCTGGTATTGAAGATGAACTGTGATGATTCAGTTCGACAACAAGAAGAGGCATAAAATGAGCAAGGCTTATTCTGTAGAAAGCCACTGATATCTGACAATCACACTGAGCCATAACCAAGGCTTCAGGATATATTATATTCTAGTAAGGTGCATCCACTGTGTGCACCGTGTAAATAATAATAAATAAATTAATAAATATACTAACAAGTGTTCTTCTTTTGATCATACACCATCTAGGCTTCCCTCTTCATATGATCCATGGTCCCAGTTCCCACTAACAGCTATGAGGATAATTAATTCTTGTTTTATATTCAGAAGAATACAGACTGCAGCCATTACAGGTTTTTTGAATGTCACTACTTAAAAGTGGGAAGATATTTTCTCTGCAGGTCAAAGAGATTTTAAATTTACATTTCAGTAGCTTGAGGATAAAAAGGTGTGCTGCTTAAAGGGGTGTTAATTGGGAAGAACACAAGTAGGAGAATGCAGAGGGTATTTGGGGCAGGACAAGTAATCTGAAATGCAGACAAGATGGATTCCACCTCTCTCTGAGCTGTGGTCCTTGGCAGCATCTTTATCTAGATAGGTGTAAGTGAGTGACATGGATATTTTCTTTCATCTGTCACTTGCACTGACATTACCTCTTGTAATTTCCTCTGCCTGTTCACATGCTTGTTTTTAAAATTAATTTAAAAATCTAGTACATCAAACAACAATTTTATTGTTTAAAATAGAATAATTTGTCTGAGGCCGACGTGGCTTCAGTATTATTTACTGAACGTTATTAATGGGTTCTGTGAAATGGAACAAAAATGAAGAGGATAATGCTGAGTACACACTATACATTCGCCCCACCTCTTAAATATACATTTGGTTGTTGACTTGCAAAGAATAGTAAAGCTCACAAGTCAGCTTGCTTCTGATTTAAATATTACTACTAAAGACAAAAAATAAGACCAAAGGTCAAATTAATTAAAAAACAGTAGGGGAATGAATGTAAATAACACTGCAAGTGTCACTTTTAAATATTTGGCTTTGAAGATGTGTGAGGTATATATTTTGTTTGGTGTAAAGCATGCATGATCTGTGCATTGATGGAGGTAAGAATGTAGTGAGCAGGATTACACTGGATTCTTTATTCACGCAAATGCCTCAAGTAAATACACTCTTCCATCTTGCTTGTTTTCCTACAACAGCTCCCTTTGTTCTCGGTTACATTCAACAATATTAACTTATTCCTTCTAAGTAACAAAAACACAAGTAGATTGTCCTCTGGACTATCATGGTGCTGTTATGCAGTGACCTGGAATTTCAGCTTTATCAAGAAAAGATAAGGGAACTTCTAAAGTATGAGGGATATCATGGTGCTCTTTGCTGTATTAAACTCTACCTTTACGTAATTGCAGCTCATTTTCTAATGGGTATGAACCCAACCACCCTTTAAGCAAGAAGACCCTTGAAAAGGGTCTAAAGCAGTAGAAAATCTCAAGAGATTTCTCCCCAGTGGCTCAATAAAGGAGGATATGGTTTACTTCCTCTCAACCCTTGGAACAGGCATTTCTGTCCTCGGACAGAAATGAACAATTCTTCATGCAACCCAACGTATGCTTTTTACTTCTGTCACTTATGCTATATATTCTACTCCTTGAAGAAAGGAGCTGTGAGTAATCTTAATGTTCGAAAGGAATGAGTCCACATGGTTTGGAAATGAACCAGCAAGACTCTAAAGAACATGGGATGGTTAATGGGAGTGTTTGTGGCTCTACTGACACTATATGAGCAGTGTTTTGAGAGATTAATGTCGTATATTCTGATTATTTGAGAGGAAAATTGTTGTCTGTGGGGACAAACAAAAAAGGAAGAAGAAGAAGAAACAACTAAACCTACAACTATACTGCACAGTGCTTTGATTTTTAATTTTTTCCCCATTTATAAGTATTGTAAGTATTCTAGACATCCATTTAACACTACTTTCTTCAGCAGAAAGTAGCACTGCCTCCTTTTGTGGTTTTGAATTATAATATTTCATAAAAAAATTAGAAAACATGTTTATCTGCTGGGTTATCGAACTCCACAGGCAGGCACTTCCAAACTCTATGGATCAACAGGGATCCACACAGAATGCTGGGCAATCAGTGGGAGCCTATGGACCTCCACACCAGCTCTGTGTCTCCAGAATACTTTCCTGGCAACACTGGAGGTATGTTGATAGGTCAGGTAGTGGTTGCCTGGTGATCTTCCTTAAAGAGGGCTGACTTTCCCGTTCAGACTGAGGGCCTCAGAAATGTATCTAGCCTTAGGGTGTCTGAGCTGTTTGTAATGGGGAACATTAACATTTACCTGCCTACTTACCACAGAGTTCTTTTTTTCATCTCATATGTTGATTTCCATGGCATGCAGTGTTCCTACTTTAATTAAACAGCAACAAAAAGTTACCTCATGTGACCTGTTTCCATATTTTTACAGCTCTCACTTGCTGTAGATCCTCACATGCCTCTTTTAAAATGCCTTGAGAATGTGTAGTGAACAATGGCTTTCTGCAGGACACTTAAATAGTGTGACTCATTAACTCAGTAAAGGATTATAAAATGACAGATCTTTGTTGTTTTGGATTGGATCTGATTGTGGTGGCGCCCTTTGCAAGTCACAAAGGGGTGTGGGATGAGTACTCATTGCACCTTTCTCCATGTGTTTTTGCGCACCCACGCAATGCTGTCCCTAATCCAGTTCATATTAAAATTCATAAATTTGGTCTTGCTTTGAATTAGTAAAGCAGCAGTAGCCTCCTGGCAGACATGTGGTATGTGGTATGTTAACAAGCTGAAGGAATCAGAAGGAATCGGCTTTGCCAAAATTTCTGTCCTCCTAGGACAGAAATGAACAATTCTTCATGCAACCCAACGTATGCTTTTTACTTCTGTCACTTATGCTATATATTCTACTCCTTGAAGAAAGGAGCTGTGAGTAATCTTAATGTTCGAAAGGAATGAGTCCACATGGTTTGGAAATGAACCAGCAAGACTCTAAAGAACATGGGATGGTTAATGGGAGTGTTTGTGGCTCTACTGACACTATATGAGCAGTGATTTGAGAGACTAATGTCGTATATTCTGATTATTTGAGAGGAAAATTGTTGTCTGTGGGGACAAACAAAAAAGGAAGAAGAAGAAACAACTAAACCTACAACTATACTGCACAGTGCTTTGATTTTTAATTTTTCCCCGTTTATAAGTATTGTAAGTATTCTAGACATCCATTTAACACTACTTTCTTCGGCAGAAAGTAGCACCGCCTCCTTTTGTGGTTTTGAATTATAATATTTCATAAAAAAATTAGAAAACATGTTTATTTGCTGGGTTATCGAACTCCACAGTCAGGCTAGAGGTTTGTGTATGCTGACAGAAGAGTACTGCAAGGAGAAGCCTTCTGATTTTAATCAAATTAAGTAAAGTGCAATGCACTGTCTAAGAACAGCTCTGGGATAAAATGAGTGTGCTGAAAGTATACATTAATATAAAATGTTACACAGTGTTTAGCCAATGATATTCACAATGGGCTCCTCATTCTTCTTAAAAGTAAAGTAATATTTAAAAATAAAATGTATTCAGTTTTATGAAATGTCTTTTAGGTTGCCTGCACCAGACAAGAATTGTGATGGGTTTAGCCTTCTTGGTTGGCATGTTTACACGGTATCTCCTCTGTTTGAAATTGTTTTCATTAGGGAGAAGCTGTCTTGAACCTTTTCCTCATGACTCTGTAATTTCAATAAATGTAGTGCCAATGAAAGGTGCCAGAGTAAAAACCCTAGAGAATGCTGTCCTTTGCATCTGCACAGAGCAACACTAGCATGAGCAGCAGCAATACAAGCTTCCTTGCAATGGGCCAAACTCTGCTTTCATTTACACACTCAAGATAGTGAGGACGTAGGGGCTCAGGAGCCTGTTTGTGCTCCCATTGATGTTAGTTGCAGAACTCCTATTAACCTCAGTGGTGCAGGAGCAGGCCCTCATCAAAGGAAAAAAATAATTTTGCCTGCAGCTTTTCCAGTAGGTTTTGTTCAGGAGAGAGTAGGGGCTGAGAGTGCTGTGATCCGAATGCCCATTCACTTTTAGCTTTGCTCCTGAGAATGACAACAAGAGGCTAACTGGTGCCAACAGAGAGGCCAATGATGCTAATAGATGGCAACATCCTTACATCAAGAGTTAGCTACAAAAAGTGAATGTATTGTGCTCTTCCATTGTAACCAGGTCAGTTTCCATGTAAGCTATTTAAATATTTAGTTATATCTAAGACTGAAGGCTGGTAAAATTTTGCTGTAAAACGAATGTCATGAGACATTCAGTAATGAAATATTTTGAACTGATTTATCCTTTGAAAAACTTTTAGCCTTCTGAAAGCTATAATATCTCTGCAATGCAGCACCTGATGATAAGGAAAGGAGGCAGGACATCTTCAAACTCTTTGTTAGTTTTGTTTTCCATAGTGTGTGTGTGGGAGGAGGGCGGGGGGAATATGCCTGGTTTTCCTGCCAGGAGAATATTTCTCCCATTCATTGAGGAAGATTTGATATCCTCTATATCTTTCAATCTTCCTAGCCCTTAGTTGTTTTCAGATTATGTGCTGAGCGGGATCTCAACCTCTCAGGTCAACTAACAAAAGGTCAAACCCCGTCTGCACTAAAACTTCAGGAGAGTTTTTTAACTCACTTTTATGGCACTCCGCCGGCACCACTGGCAGTGGCCTGAGTTCCAGAAATGGCAATCAGACTAAGCAGTACTATGGGGTTTGGTGCTGCAGAAGGTGACTTTAAGGACTATCTAATGTGATGTTTGTATCTGGCCATAGAAGCAGAAGATGTCTAATTCATGAATAAGGAATAATGGTTGGGAAGCCCATTGAGATTTAGCAGGTCAGATGCTACATAGACTAATTTTTATTTAGGTTATAGACATTAGATGTTGTGTGTGTATATTTTTGTAATAATTGGGCTCTAGAGGACTACCCTCTTTATTGTGAGTGAACATGTTGGAAGGTGGAATAAAATTAACACAACAGTATGTACTGTCGTGGCACACCAAGATATTTGTTTGTGTGTGTAAAGTAAAAGCCTCCTCTCCCTAAGGTATAGAGGCAATTGTCATTTACAGTCATGCACCCATTGTGGTAATGATCAAATGTTACAAAAACATTTAAAAATGATACACATGAGTCTTATTTGTAAAGCAATTGTAATTAATCTATAATTAATGTAGCAAACATTCTGCAGCTGTCATTATTTAGTTAGGATGAATTAAAATCTTTACTGTTCAATAAAATAAATTTATTTTAACACATTTTACTCATTGAGACTCTGTACTCTTACAATTCAGTGTAATTTCACATATTGGCAGGCTGTCAGCAGTACTTTGTATTTTATATTTGTATGACACAGTCATAATGTTTCTGACCTGTAGGACAGCCATGTTGATTCAGTGGCTTGCCAAAAAAAAAGTATTTGTGAGATTAAGAAGTCGAGCTGAACAGAAAAATTCCAGTTATGCATTTTTTATTGGAATTTGCCAGTTCATCAAAATTGAAATGTAAAGCAGAAACCATTAGATTTTATCAGGCTTCTGATGGGCCCCATGCAGGTATTGCAACCCACTGTTCCACAGCTTGCCTGATGGCTTACTAGGGAATGTAGGCTTCCAGGGTCTGCTTGCTCTGCGGCAGTCCGCCATGCAAATTTAACCTGAGCCAGGGACACCATGGCTTCCAAATCCCCAGCTCCAGGGCAGCCCACAATGTGGATTGCCTTGGAATCAGGTCCCCAGGGCTTCTGTACTGTCCTGGCAAGCCAGATGGCTCCAAGGCTGTCTGAGTCCTGAGGCAGCAAACTGCCTAGGGCTGTCCAACTCTCAGGCAGCCAGAAGAGCCAGCTGACCCAGGAGACAAAGAGCCACCAGAGCCCCAGCTCCCAGGCCTCCCAGCTTCTTGGCTATATAGGTCCGCCCATGCATATCATCGTTCAGAATCTGGGTCTACAATGTTAATTTCATCTGTAAAAGCAGCAAAGAGTCCTGTGGCATCATATAGACTAACGGACGTATTAGAGCATGAGCTTGCGTGGGTGAATTCCCACTTCGTCAGGACTACATGCATCCGATGAAGTGGGTATTCATCCATGAAAGCTCATGCTTCAATATGTCTGTTAGTCTATAAGGTGCCACAGGACTCTTTACTGCTTTTACAGATCCAGACTAACACGGCTACCCCTCTGATGAATTTCATCTGTGATTATGGGCATCTGCCCTCCCATCATCAGAAGAATGTAGGGCCTTGGGATCAAAGAAGAATCATAACAGTTAAACATGGTTAAAAAAAAATATTGAGAAAGGCCTTCTCTATTTTCTGAATTGTCATTTCTGTCCTAGCCACTGTGGTACACAGCTCATTAAATTAAGTTTGGACTATTGCAGCTTACAACCCCAAAGAGCTAAAAAAAGACTTTCTTGCCACTCTTGCAGGAGGTGGCAACCTGGCTGCCGGGTGGAATAGACAGGCAGAAGTGCATGGTAGTAGTATGCGACATGCTCCACTCACTTCAGTTCTGTCTGTGATTTCTGATGTCCTAAATGGCCTGGTATCGGGATATTTGAAAGATCAGTTCCCTATCTGTGACCTATAAAGAAACTTATGTGTTAGGAACATGGTAGCTATCAAGATCTGCCATTGTGTTTTTTACCATAAAGAAAGAAAATTACATATTCCAGCCATGCCAATGAGTATCATACTCAGTGGATCATCTGTACCTTAAACTTGAAATTCAACCAATTGCCAAAAAGCCCATGAAAGCCTTGTGCACCCCTTAACATCTGAGTTAAGGGCCACCTGAACTCATTAATGCCACTGCCTTCATTGGGAATTTTACTTAATGGACTTAAGTAGGTATAAGTGGCACATAGGAACTTGTGCCGGGCCCTGTCTACTAGGGTGAATTTTATTTTCTGATAATGTTTTAATTTTCATGTTTAAATAAATCAAAATAAATAATTATTTGCTTTTGATATAATACCAGCTTGTTTTCTGATGGAAACCACAGAGTTGAATGACAGGTGGATCCTTTCTCTGTGAGAGACTAAAGAAAAGACTAGATCCATTAATTTTGTTAAAAATGAGGAAGGCACATTTTCAAGCTTTTTATGTGAATCCTTGTGATGGCTTGTGAAATTCTGGGCATTCATATTTCTTCATAAGGATTTGATGTTTAAATGAAAAATTGAATGGAAAAAATAATAGCAAATGGATTTTTGATCAGCTTCTCCATACTTCTTCTGAGTCTCTGTGGCTCAAACTGCCTCCTCATGCAGGCACTTAATGGTTTAACCTTGACTGTCATGGTACAAAACTAGGGTCCAGAGGACAATGAATAATGCATTGGAGCAACATATACTATTCCATAAATCTATATCTAACACATTAAGAAGAAATACACCTACTTCAACCACAATCAACAGACTGATGCTAGAATGAAAAAAATACAGCGTGCACATTTATGACAATATAAATTCTATTTTTACTTCTGCACGTGCACTAAGGAAAGCAGAGAGCTAAGAATTACAAGCAGGGTTCTTTTCATAGAGGGCAATATTATTGTAATTCACTTTAAAAGAAATACTCCATAAAAATCACTATTGCATTATCCGAGGTATTTCTGTTTAGAATGGCTAGATGAGATCTGTTGTCTTGGGCCAGTTGTGGCTGATAGCAGCATCAAATGTCAGTCCAAAAGTTTCTGCTTATATTATTGATGGCTTGTATTATAATTTTCTTATTTTTACCTTCTCACAACTAAAAGGACTTTACTCAAACTTTCAAAAAATAAAATAGAAGTATATCACGAACCAAACTTGTAAAATTATAACCCCCAAATGAACAAACTTGGAAAGGTAGGAGCCTATGAAAACAAGGGATTAGAATGGAAACTATTTCACAGCCTCAGCTACAGTTAGTTTTACTAGCACAACAGCTATAGTGCATCTGTGTATTTTTTATGAGCAATTTTAAATTACTCATGTCAACTTGAAATATCTTACACACATTAAACTTTAAAAATGTGCTTTTAACTGTCATTTTGACATCTCGTTAGCATACAATAACTGCCTTTCCAATGCTAAATTAAATGTTTGACACACTTTAAATGCTGTTATATTTTCCAGTTTTTATTTGCTCTTTTATTACAGTTCTTTGTTTTTTGTGATGTTGATAAGTATGAAAGATGATGATTTAATTGGTAGACGTTGTGTAAAAAAATATTAACACATCAGATGTGGGTTTTTTTGGCATGAGAGGATTAGGTTGTTCATAAGATGTAGCACCTCTGGCTAATTATTAAGAAATCAATGAAATGCAGCTTTGATCAAATTGACAGTAAGTTTGTTCAGTGGCTCTGACAAGGTTCAAGAGGAGGAATGGAATATCAGTCTAACCAATGCATCCATTTCTTTTGTGAATATTTTCTTCTCTCCTTAACAAAACAGGTTGCAAAAAAGCTTTTCTGTATTTTTTGTTTGTTTGTTTTTTTTACTAGAAGCAGTAGTTTAACAAAAGTTGTACTTCTGGAATATCTAGGTACAACACAGTTCAACTATTTATGACATTTTAATTTTCCTTTAGAAATAACTGATACAATTTTTTCAAGCATCTCGAAGTATGTCTACACTGCAACCAGAAGCATGATTGCTACATGCATTGGCATACCTGCACTAGCTTTGCTGTAGCTGGCATGACTAAAAATAGGGTAGACATGGTAGCATGCTCATCAGTGTGGGCTAGCAAAGCATGAGTACATGGCTATGTCTCCAGCACACTTGTACAGCCTGTGCCCCTGTATCTACACTGCTATTTTTAGCTGTGCTAGCTAGATTCTGCACATGCTGCAATCACACCTCCAATTGCTCCCCTTTTCAGAAGTGAGTTCGGTACTTAGGCCTGGTTTACACTGGAGGGGGAGGAGCTAAATTGGGCTAAGTTATGCAACTTCATCTATGAAAATAACTCCAGATATAGAACAAAAATGAGGGGGAGAGAGTTCAGTGGTTTGAACATTGGCCTGCTTAATCTAGGGTTGTGAGTTCAATCCTTGAGGGATCTGGTGCAAAAATATGTCTGGGAGGTGGTCCTGCTTTGAGCAGGGGTTGGACTAGATGATCTCCTAAGATTCCTTCTAACCCTGATTTTTTATGACATACTTAGATCTACTTACCACAGTGTCCCCCACTAGATCAATCACTCCAGAGGTAAGTTTAGACATGTCCTTAGTCACTCATTAGGCACACATTAATGGGACTTAGGCTCCTAAACTACAAAGGCATTTTTGAAAATTTTACCCACAATGTAAGAAAAAAAGCCTAAAATAAAACAGAATTACCTTTTAAAAATGAAATTTTATTTTTTTTAAAAACTTCCTTTTTGCAGTGCACATAGTTGTAATCTATAAATTGTCAATCTTTTATTTCATTTAAAAACATTGAGAAATCTATGATATGGATAATGTTTTTATTTGCATTCAACTGATCAGTCAACTGTGTGAGACTCTCCAACAAAATTCTCTTGTGTCTCTTGGCAAACTGATGGATTATGTCTACTAGACATCATCCTCTCCAAATTGGATTAACAAATGAGATTTATATGAAGAAAAATTGAAATCCTAGCAATGGTATAGGATGGTAAAATTATCAGTCACAATGCAGAAAAGATAGAATGGCATTCAACAGATTTTTTATGCTATATTTGGAAGAAGCAAGATGTACATATTTATATCTTCCAGTAGTAACTAGTGGGGCTTTTAGACAGCAACTATTAAATTAAGCATTTTTAAATCAGCAGATCAGATATCTCGCACCCAAGAGTATTAGAAAAATCGGTTGAGGAGCTCTCTGAACAGTTAGTGTTGATTTAAAAAAAAAAACTTGCAATACTGGGGAAGCTCCAGAGGACTGAAACAAAGCTAATGTTTTGCCAACATTTATGACCTGGGAAGCTATTGGTCAGTTAATCTGACAGTGATCCCTGGCAAAATCATAGAGTGGCTGCTAAGAGACTCAATGAGTAAAGAATTAAGGGATGGTAGTATAGCTAATGATAATCAACATGGTTTTAAGGAAAATAGGTCTGGATAAATAAACTTCTTTTTTATGAGATCATAAGTTTGGTCGAGAGTTTTGACATGAATCTGCTTTAAGGCATTTGACTAAGTCCCTCATGGTATTCTGATTTCTCCCTCCCCCCCCCCAAAAAAAAAAAAGAGAGAGAGAGAGAGGCACAAAATCACTATACAAAATCAGTGCAGCCCATATTATAGGGATTAAAATTGATTAACTGATAAATCACAAAAAGTAAATGGGGAATAGTCATCCAATTGGAGTGTTTTTAAGGGACTCCCATTCTTGACCTAATACTATTCAATATTTTTGTCAATGATCTGGAAGAAAATATAAAATCATTGCTGGTAAATTTTTCAGATGATGCAAAAATAAGTGGAGTGGTAAATAATGGTGAGGACAAGTCAATTATATAGACTAACCTGCAACATGTGGCAAGGTTGTCTCATTTGAGAAATGTGTATTTAAATACAGCCAAATCCAATGTCATCTATCTAGGAACAAAGAATGTAGGTCACACATAAGATGGGGGAATATAGCCTGCAAAACAGTGATTATGAAGAGGACGCAGGTGTCATGGTAGATAACCAACTGAACATGAGCTCCCACTGTGATGCTATAACTAAAAGAGTGAACATAGTATTTGGATGTATAAGTCGGATTAGGGAGGGTCTTACCTCTGTATTTGGTGTTAGTGAGATCATTACTGAAATACTGTGTCCAGTTTTGATGTCTTCAAGAAGGATGTTGAATTTTTTTTAAAAAGCTACAAGAATTATTCAAAGCCTGGAAAACATGCCTCAAGGCATGTCTACACAAACACTTGATGTGCGGCAAGCTGAAGTGTAAATTGACATCACTCCAGTGAACCATGTGCTTATTGTCCGTGTGGATCTTGCTGCTGCAGATTTCAGGCCTTTTTTTAAAATAAAATTTTTGTTAGGACTAATACACATACCTTTGTTCTTCATTCAAAATTCCACCATCCAAATCTGGGGAGAAGGGGGAAGGCACCTATGAGAAGTCTGTAACTTTAATTAATTATAAATCATAAAAGGTTAGAGTGACACATTTAAATTGACATTGTAAACATAGATATCTTAGAGTTATTGGTCTGAGCTGAATGTGTATGTGAATTACTGGGAGTAGGAGTTGTATAATCATTGGTGGAAACTGAATATGTTGCAACTATAGCAGCGCAGTCTATGAAACCTAGGCAAAAGAGAAGTAATATTGGCTTTCTTTTATTGGGTCCAACAGTAACAATTATTTTTCTGTATCCGAGGTTGGATGCTTTTGACCTGTAAGCATTCTGCTGTTTGTTTTATGCAATTCATAGAGTATCGTATACTGATGACATCTGAAAACAAAATTAGATGCTGTGTCTCTGTGTCAAAAGCATGTGGAACAAAAGATTATATGTAAGTACTCTGTGTGGGTAAATATAGGAAAAACTGAGCTGGAAATAGTGATCTGATTGGGAAGCCTTTCTGAGCAGTGTCTAGAAGAGCCATTGGTGTTGACTGAAGATGATTATATAGTCAAGATATTTATGGTATATATTTCTCTGACCTATGGAAAGTATCAGAAAATGAGAAAGTGCAGTGATGGCAAAATAATAGGGTTTAGCATTGAAAAAGAAAAAGGAAAAAAAAAGATGACTCATTTGTCCACTGGGCCTGAACATTGGAGAAAAAGATGGATCTGTTTTCATAGTATCTTTGAGTGTGTATTTGAATAAGTGCTGGTTTAAATCATAATTTCCAACTAAGGAATATAATTAATCCAACATAAACTAAAATAGTAATCTTTTTTTTTCTACACACATTTTAAACTGATATTAATTTGCTTCAATGAATGAAGATAACAAGGTTAATAGTTTAATGCTAGTCAGTTGATATCGGCTTTTTTTTTCTTTTTTTCTTTTTTCAGTTTTTGATTATAAATTAACAAACCCCCGGCGTATAATTCCAGGAATCATCCTTCCAATGTATCTTAAGCTATTTACTTAGACTCGTCTTTTATTGGTCCCGCTGCCTCAGTCTAATTGTTGTCATGAAACAATGAACCCTGTGTAGTTTGAGGCTTTGATCAGTCTTCATATAGCTTGGAATAATGAGGGTAAGAGTTTTGTTTTGTTTGGTTTTGGTTTTTGGTTTGGTTTCTTTTCGTAATTCAGTTTGATCCCGCCAGAGACAGGCTGCTTTACAAAATGCAGCCTTTTCTTAGCTGCCAGATGACACCTCTGACAGAAATTCTGATTGTGCTCATGGCATCTCTGGAAGCAACATTCATTCTCTTTTAATTTCACTGAAGAACAAATTTAATAGCACTAAATAGTCAAAGAAATGAATTCAAACTAAAAAATGTTGCACGTCTTTCTTTACACTGAAAAGGAGCTGAGAGGAAAGTTATGGTTTTTAGCTCAAGTTCCTTTAAGGTTCTAATCCTAAATTAATATTCTGTAAAGCCAATAAAAATACAAGATTTTTTTCTTTCTTTTTAAAATGTGGTAACTTGTAATCAAATGAATAAAACAGACTATAATCCTTGTTATTCTGTTACAATCTATATACACTCCCTTTGGAGATAAATAGAAAAACAGCTGGAGTCTGAGGATATTTTGTAATCTTATAAATTGAAATTGAAATGCCTCAAGGAGGAAATTTCCAAAATATATGTGACAGAAGATAAGTCCCTGCTTTTGGCAAAATTTTATTAGCATGACTTGTTCCAGATTGTTGTTGTGGTTTCTGCATGAATTAAGAAAATGGCAACACTGTTACTTGGGGAAAAAAATAGTACTTTTCTTCTCTCATGTTGATAAATTGCTCTAGAGGTAACTGCTTTGTTATCAGATTATATTATCAAGTGTATCAAACTTTGCAAAGACATTTTCAAATGAAAGATTATGAGCCAGATCCTTACCTGGTGTAAATTGGGGTAACTCCATTGACTTCAGTGGTGATATGGTGATTTATACCAGCTAAACATCAGGCCCTATATACTTTTAAGGCAGATATTTTAGTCTCCTACTAATAAAACCTTAATTTATGTTAAACGAAATAATACTTAAAAACTAATTTACTTTTCCCAATTTGTTTATTTGATACATAGATTCCAATGCCAGAATGAACAATTATTTTCATTTAGTCTGACCTCTTGTAGAACACAGAACTTTCCTAAAATAATTCCTATATTAGCACTTTCAGAAAAAATCCTCTAATCATGATTTAAAAATGTCAGTGATGGAGAGTCCACCATGACACTTAGTAAATTGTTCTCATGGTTAATTACTCTGACTGTTAAAAAATTACTCATTTCTACTCTGGAGACGTCTAGCTTTATCTTCCAGCCATTGGATCATGTTATACCTTTCTCTGCTAGACTGAAAAGCCCATTATGAAATATTTGTTCCCTATATGGATACTTAAATATAAACTGTAATGAAGTCACCCCTTATTAACTTTCTCTTTGTTAAACTAAATAGATTGAATTCTTTGAGTCTATCAATGTAAGGCATGTTTCCTCTCCTTCAATCATTCTCATGATTCTTTTCTGAACCCTCTCCAATTTATCAGCATCTGTCTTGAACTGTGGGCACCAGGACTGGCCACAGTATTCCAGCAATAGTCGCACCAGTGCCAAATATGGATGTAAAATAACATCTCTACTCCTACTTGAGATTCCCCTGTTTATGCATCCCAGGATTGCCTTAGCTCCTTTGGCAGCAGCATCACACTTGGAACTCATGTTCAGCTGATTAACCTCCTGAATCTTTTTCAGTGTTACTGCTTCCCAGTATAGAGTCCCCCCATCCTGTAAATATGACCTACATTCTTTGTTCCTAGATATGTATATTTACATTTAGCCATAGTAAAACACACATTGTTTGCTTGCACCCAACTTACCAAGCGATCCAGAGTGCTGTGAATCAGTGACCTCTCCTCTTCGTTTTTGACCACTCCCACATTTATTGTATCATCTGCAAACTTAATCAGTAATGATTTTATATTTTATTTGAAGTAATTGATAAAAATATTAAGCAGTGTAGGGGCAAGAACAGATCACTGCAGGACCCCACTGGAAACACACATCATCTGGTCGATGATGAATCCCCATTTACAATTACATTTTGAGACCTATCCGTTTAATGTGCGCCACATTAATTTTATATCATTCTAGTTTTTTAATCAAAATGTCATACGGTACCAAGTCGAACACCTTATAGAAATCTAAGTACATTGCATCAACAGTATTACCTTTATCAACCAAGCTTGTAATCTCATCAAAAATATATCAAGTTAGTTTGACAGGCTCCATTTGTTTTCATTCCTCTCATTTTGAACAATAAAAATAAGTTCTGGTGAGTTTGTCAACTTATCTTTCAAGTCCTAATGCACTAACACAGTGTTGTTGAGCTGCAAACATTGAAGAGGAATAGACATTTGTTTTTAAAAAATGACAACATTTTGATTGGTTTCAGGCTTTGTAAAAAGTTAATTTTGAAAAACCTGAATTTGGGAGCAACGTGGAATAATATAATTGGAAGACAATACTATAGTAGCTGTTGCTGTACAGCAGACTAGAGGTCCATCTGCTGTGGTCTAGTACCTTGTCAAACAGTGCCCAACAGCACATTACAAAGGAGGAGTAACACCATCTGAATATACTTAGTTCTACAGTAATATTCAGAGGGATAGCTTCTTTTGTGTCTGCACCTGGCAAATAGTATATGCACTGGAATATGATGAGTCATAGACATTATAAATGTATCTTAATTAGTGTTACTGTTTTTCTTATTAATATCCTGTAAGGGCCTTATTTTTACATATTTACGCATGCAGTTGAATGTCTAATTGTTCTGTGCAGTTACTATCTTTTTTTATATGCAGATTACATGCATAATTGTGCACATATTTTTGATTATCACAGGGCATAAAGGCAGTTAGACTTTTCTTTTTCCCCCTGTAAATTCGTCACTGTTGCTTCTATTATTCAGCTTCACCAGTTGTAGCAACGGTGAGAGTAGTAGTATAGATTAGATTTTAAGAAGCCATGGATATTTTAAGCACTGTGTCATTTGGTTCAGTAGACATCAGTCATCTCTGTGGAACCATCCCTTCCTCAGGGCCTTGTGGGGGGCACTTCGTGGGTCTCTGTGGGTTTGTGCTGGGGAAGGGATCAGAGACTGGACAGGAGTGTGGTAGTTGCGGGTGAAAGTACACATTGTTCCCCATGCATTCATGCAAAACATTCCACAGCGTCTCTTTCCAGGAGTCCTGTGGACAGCTACAGTCAGGTTGAATCCCAGGTAGCTTTTGGAGGACTGCACTGAGTGCCATACTGGTACAGAGACATAGAACAGCTGTATAGATAGGTCTGGCCTCTTGTGGATCTCCATAATCTGTGAACTTTTAGCAGTTTTTTTTGCTGGGGTGAGACCCCATTGTCTCTAGTACAAGACTTCTGCAATGGGATCCTCATGATTTTTTTCCGTAAAGATGATCCAAACCACAGTATTACGCTTATTTTTGGGAAAAATCTGAATGTTGTTGAACAAAGGTGTGATTTGGGCATAAAACTGATGCAGTGAGCACAAGTTTGCTAAGAAAACTTCATTTCTTTACAGTCACATTTTTGTTTCAGTGTGGTTCATTACATTCTACATGGAAGCTTACAGTTGTTTCATTAAAATGTGTATGTTTACATCCATTGTGATGTCGAGTACTTGATGTCATAAGAAAGTGATGTTGGAGGTGTTCCTAATAACTTCCATGTAGCTTTAAAATGTAAGGATTTTTAGACTTCAGAATGTTATGCTCAGGGGTGGAGGCACATAAAGAAGGATGAGGAGAAGGCGCAAAAACCAAATGGAAGAAGAATCTAGGGATAGAAGGTGAGGAGAGCAGGGTGAGATTTAAAGGGAATTATGTGCTAAATGTAAGTCCAATTAACATCAATTTGAGTTATACCTTCCCATTGAGGAGATAAAGAATAATGGACACGATCACTCCGGAGTCGAGATTCACTTTTAACCAAAAATGATAGTGTAGCCCTCTGGGCCAATACATTAATTTTGTAAGTCCATGAGTGGAAGTCTCATTCCACAAAGCAGAATAATTTTGCTCTTGTGGATTATGAATTTCCTTTTTTGGATTATTATGTCACCAGCACTTCTATAGACATGAGGGGATGTTACCTAGTTTGCTTCATGCTACTTTTGTCAGGCCTTCATATAAATGGTTGATGGAGGATATAAGTCCTTCTGTTTTATACGATGCTGTAACAACAATACTGTGATGTCTTTTTGACCCAGAACATTCTGCGTAATGTTCCTGTCATAGTCAGTGGCTACCATTAAAATGTTGGCATTTGTCAACAGTTGCCAACTAATAGGTCTGAGATTACTATATATTTTATATATATTATGTAAACACTGACATAAAAGGAATTCTGGGAAATATTGGTAGGTTTGCATCTGTGTATATGAGGATAGATTTTGGCCAATGATATTTTGTGTCTTTGAAATCTAAAGCAGACCATTACATCCTGGCCCTTGTCAGCAGAAAACAGGCATGGGAGTGAGAAAATCACATGAAATAAAGTGTGGGTTCATCATTCTAGCCTTCCATTGTACTGCTCTCCGTCCCTACCTACCTCCTTTTCTCCAAGAGGGAGGTTGGTGAGCTTGTGGAGCAGATGTGCTCCCCATGGTCCAAAATCGACAGGACTGCAGAGGAACATTGCGAATTTCATGCATACATGGAGTTCTACTTTGCCTGTGCTCTACACATCAGGACCTTAGCAAAAATAACAGCAAAGGAGAGGTGCTGCCGCTACTTGGTTTCTCTGCAGCCATTGACCCACCAACCCATACCTCTCTAGAGTGTGTCAAAGCAAAAGTAGAAGAACTGTGGCTATAATAACTGCTACAACAGGGTAGGAATAACTGACGATGCAAGTTACATCATAGATTTTATTGTCTTGGCAGAGGCTTGTGCTGAGGATTCAATTAAATAAAGGGTGTGTTCTTGTGAACTCTCACTTTCTGAGTAGTAAGTCATTCCATTCCCAGCAGCTGCCTTCCTCCATTTCATGTCTCTCTCTCTTTTGTCAGTAGGGCCTTTCTTCTCCCTTCCCCATCTGTATTGATAGAGAGAAGCAAAGGCCCAAAATTACACTTTTTTGTTACCTCCAATGGGCATTATCAGGTTTAATTTTGGCCACTAGGCAGTGCCCAGATTGCTTGAGAAGTGTAGTAAAAGCACACTGAGTGACCAGAGCATTACTCCAGCACACACCAAGGTCTATGTATAATTAATACTGGACCTAAGGCACTGTGTTTGTCTTAAGTCAACAAAACATGTGATGAGAATTTTTCTACTTGTTAATATTTGTCTGTAAGTACGCAGTCTGTTAAAATGATTTTCATGGGATGTTAAACTGAATATGAAACCACAAAATGTCAGGGCCTTGACAATATCATGATTTACTCCAGCAATGTCTGAACAAGTGTACTAATTTCTCAGTAACAAAAGAGGTTAAAAAAATAGCCAAATCTATTTTTTCCAGAGAAATGTCTCAGTTTACAACAGTCTTCATCAGGCCTTTAAAATAAATGTATAGTGATCTGTAGCTATATGTAATGTATTTAATTGACAATGCATAGACCAACTTTTTATGACTATTCACCCCAAAAATTGAACCTGTAGCATTGCTATTCCCAAACATTTAGGAACTGTATTCACCTCCCCAAATCACGTGAATGGCATAAAAATCATGAAATATTAAAAATACTAATTTGGGGCTATTTTATGTGCTTTCTCTTTCTTGGACCTTTAAGGTTCATGTTTTCAAGCCACAATCATGAGAGCTGAAGATTTTTTTTTTACTTAAGAACATTGACTTCCAGTGAGACAGGCTTCTAAGTGCCCAAGTCACTTTTGAAAATAGGATGCTTGGGGAAATTTTAGCTCAAGTCTGTTACTTTAGACTTTTGGTGCACCAAAAGGTATTTAGGCACCTACAGGAATTTTCAAAAGCTCTAGGTAGGCAGCTGGTGCCCAAGTTTTAGGTGCCTAAATGCTTTTGAAAAATCTCATTAGGTACCTGAATACTTTTAAAAAACTGGCCCAAAAGCTCTTTGCATTATGGATGAAATCAAAACAAAAGCTTATGTCCCTACAATTTTTGAAGGGGAAAGTCTAGGGACTAATTTTACTTCACTTGTTTAGATAATTTTTTAAAAAAAGATTTATTTTCATTGTAAGATTTATTGTTATTATGTTGTTACTGTGATTCTGAAAGAATCAGCCATATCAGTTACAAATGTTTCGCATTCTCTGGCCTTAAAATAGGGGAGTAGCTTATAATGAAAAGAATATATTTTGAAAACTAGAGAAATGAGCAGAGAAATAAATTCCATCTCAAATGGTGATTGAAATCTCCAAGTTGATTTATGAAAGGCTTCAAAGGCCTGTGAAGGTTGACAGAATCTCTTTAGCATGAGACATCTTTCATTTTGCATCGAGGTTTACAGTTTAAAAAATAGGAAAAGCCTGCTGTCAGATGAAGCAGGTTTGAAAGCAGAGCTGCCTGTTCATGAAAGCCTGAAATTGTGCACAACTGTAGATAATGTTAATGTGTCCTCACCAGATAGCTGAAATAATATATTTCCTACATTGGATGGATTAAGCAATTACTCAGTTTGTAGTTGAAACCATATAATTTTCTTTCTTTCCTTGCAGTCGCAACGCCGTGTCACTTTTCACCTACCAGACGGCTCCCAGGAAAGCTGCAGTGACAGTGGGCTTGGAGACCATGAACCCAGCAGCAGTGCTAGCACATCGCATCCTCTGCCCCTTGGTTTCCCCCAAGAGGAGTACTATGAACAGGCTTCACCCAACAGTCGGACAGAAGGAGATGGCAATTCGGACCCGGAGTCCAGTAAGTGATGCTCTCTAGGCATATTTGTCCTTAAATGTTAATAAGTCACAAATGGGATAATTTTAAAGCCACTGATTAAAGTTTAATGCTAAATTAAGATGGGAAAATACTGGTTGCTAAACTCTACATTTTAAAGACAAAAATGACAAAAGTTCAAAGCAAGTATTTTTGACCATTTTGTGTTGAAATGCTCTGTAGATGTTGTAGCTGATTTGCATCTTTATTAGCTGGAGTTTGTTATGGCTTTGGCATGATAGAGAGAAGTGGTGCTTTCTGGTTGGTTGTCACTGCTGCCTTTTTTATTCACATTGATGCTCCTCAAGACCGGAATGGCTTTTAACATTTCCCCTTCCGTACTTTTCCCTACTTTGCATTCTATAATAGCAGCAGAGCCCTCTGGGCAACATGCAGTTCTGTGAAATCACTGCTGTTCTTCAGAAATTAAATGTCCTCTGTTTAGTGCCTGTGAGGGCAACTATGGTGTGAGGTAATCACCCAGAAAGGCATTGCTTGTTGTGTCATATTGCTTAATTATACAAGTGGCACTGGAGGCTGATGACATCTGAAAGTGGGTAGGCAAAGCTGACATGTCAAGGTGTACTCAGGGCCAACTTACAACAGTGTATTTGATTTAGAAGTAGAACAAAAGGCTCTTTTGTAACTGTCATTCAGCATAACAAGCTCTCCCTTGTTGGACAAACACCAGATTTAGGTGCTTTTCATCTCCACTGGATCTAGGCAGGCTTCAGAAACTGTCTCTGGTCTTTAGGCTCATTCCTGACATATAGGTGCCCTGATGATACTCCTTCTCCAAAGTGGTACCCCACAGTCCAGCTATCCTAGACCCCAAGACCAGTACTGAACCCCCCAAGTTTCCACAACAGCTTAAACACACCCTTCCCCAAACTCCACCAAAGGTAGTCTGGTTTACCATTTAACCCATTCAGAGACACATGCCAGTTGAAGCCAGGCACTTAGAGGCTGTACAAAGTAACTTCTTAAACAAACATGCAGAAAGCATACAGATTTACAGATCCATGCAAAAACCAACAACATCTGCTCTCAAATCCCTCCCTCCAGTGTCCTCACCAGTCGGAGAGCCCCTTGGGTGTTCATCTGTCACTTTCAGGAGTCCCTGATCCTCACTCCTTGGGACTCAGTTTCCTCGTCTTGGTCATGGATTGTACTCTCTGACTCCTGCAGCAAACTCACTTCAACTTCTGTTGGTCTGAAAGTCAGACAGTCCTTCCTAGCTCAAAAAACATGCCGAACACCTGGTTTCTGTGACCTGCCTCCTGTTTTTTGGAATTGTTTTTTGTTTGTTTTCATTTCCCACTCCTCTGCAGATAAGCTGGGGAAAACTGGTTTTATCTAGGTTGTAACCATCCAGTTGTTTTAGGACCAGGTTATTCAATTGTTGTTGGTCCTTAATGACCAGCCCTTTTAGGGGCAGGCAACCAAGTGCCATTCTCCCGCTTCTTAGCACAAAAGGTATGATGAAAATATACAGCAAAAGACAGCCATAAGGGCATAAACACACAGAATTCATAAATTTGACACTGACAGACTTCCCAAATCCTCACTGTAACAATGTCAAATTCATCTCTAGATAGGGTCAAAAGAAGGAAACACACTTACTTCCATTTCACAGAACAACTGAAGATCCTAATGTCTCCAACAGAGTTAGAAGGGAGTAATGATGACATTTTAATCTAACTTAACAATGGAAAGAAAATGAGTTTATCCTAACAATGTCTTTGGCACTGTTAATTATGTTACAAGAGGATATCATATTAGTCATATATGGTATTTCACAGACTTGTTTAGTACAACTGAATTAAAAAGTGTAATGAACAATTTACCCTTGAAAGTTGAGATTTTTGGTGTTGGCAAAATATTTGTGAGTTCACAGAAATATCAAATTCTTTTTTTTTTTAATATTTGTGAATTTCTTCACAAAATATGATGTATTTTATGAATGGCTCATGAACAGTTAACTGGGCATCTTCAGTAGCTGAACTGTTCAGCAGATGTGTTGGCTTGTTTGTATAGGTTTACATGGTTTTCGAAACAGTGCTGAAATATTCCTTGTTTGAATGTCCTTAAATTATTTGAGTTTCAAATTCACTTTTATTTGTATTCATGCTAAAAAAGCTCAGCTTTTCACAGAACATAATCACAAAGGGGTTGCATACAACCAAAAACAATAATTTTCAAACTTGAATGAATATCCACGTTTTGTTTCTTTTACTATTCACCCAACTCTGTTATTTACCCATACTTCACCAAAGTAAGTATTAGACGCAGGAGATAGGTATGTATATGACTATGGTGCACTCTTAGCCTTAACTTGTCTGCAAAGGACATCAGAGTAAAACTGATGCAAGAGAAATCACTACATTAGGCAAAAGTGCACAGATGCTGCTTTTGCCACTTAAAATGAGGCTCAGGTTTGGAGCTGAACCCAATCTGAGCTTTTTTTTAACCCAATTTCTACAGCTTTAGATCAAAAGAAAAATGGATCACTTAGGAAGCCTCTGAAATGTCAGTTTGAGTCTAATAATATCCACACTGACAACTGAAAGCCATTGACACATCTCACTATGCAGAGACTGAGCAGACACCTGATGTCTTTTTGAGTGTGAAATTTGCAGAAAGTTTAGTCACCTGTTTCAGAGATGACTAATTATCTGACAGCTCGGTTTTAAACTTGGTACCAAGAATAATTAGTGTTTCTGTAGTGTGAAGATGTGTTCTCCTCTAACTTTTATCCTTTTTTGATAACCTAACTACCATATACAATTGATGCAGTGTGGCGTCACCCCTTTGATTTGAAGATCACAGCTGCTTGTGGATCTTCTAACTATTACTGTTGTGGCATGTATCTGATGCAAATACCTAGCAGCAGGCAATACAAGTATACATTTAAATAGATCTGACCCCTGTGCATTTACACAACAGAAAATATTGAAGTACAGTACCATTGTGGGAAAAATGTTGGCATATTTTTCATTGAAATTGCTCATTGCTGCAAGTTAACTTGTGTCACAGTGGAGCTGGGAGGAGCAGAAATACCTTGTTGACCAATTAATATGTTAAACTTACTGTCTAAGAATTGAGTACGTTGTTGGCTAAATTTGTCACAGGTACATAAAGTTTCCCAAGATATTTCTTGTTTAATATCTGTACATTTATCTTTAGCTTCTCCTTCCATGCTTGAGAGCCACCATGTGGAAATGCTGATTTCCTCCACCAAACAAGTTTAATTTTGGACTAATTCAGAATGGCCTGATAAAGTTGAATCTTAGCTCAGTTTGTTTCAGGAACACATGGCTAATGTAAAAAATAAGAATATGAAGTAAAATGAAGTGCAGGTATAGGAAGTGGCTTAGACTACTATAAAATGAGGAGCATGGCCGTTATTCCTTCTCAAGAGCTCTCTATAGTATTGGAAGTTTCTTAATCTGAAACATTGATCTGAATATTGGGCTTCAAGATATTCTTCAAATTGCCTGAATGCAGTTTTACCCAGACTTGTGGAGCAGGGCTATACATTGTGAATGTGAAAAGCTTTTAATAAAACTACTCAGCTAGAACTGACCCAGAACTTATTAAGAGCCCTATCAAAGGTGACAAATCTCCCATCAAACAGGGTTATACCCACAAGCATTTGACTACTCCTGCTTCTCCTAAGTGTTGCTCTTCGGTGCTTTTCGTTTTAAGAAATTTATTCTTAAATAATAATTTATTCTCCTATCGAAAGATAAATATTGAACAACATGGGCATGAGGGTTACCTTAATATTTGGAAGCCCTGTCCTAAAATGGAAACTTTTAAAACAAATAAGCACTGAAAGACATTACCAATTATAATTTATCAGTTGATCCATTGGTCCTAATATTGGGCTTTCTTCTGAAATATGAACAGTAACAGTTGAAACAGAATTAATATCAACTTACTAGTTACAACAAAATGACTGTTGCAAATCATTGAAAGAAACAAAAGATCCTCTTAAGGGTAGCTATATCTAGAGATGTGAAACTCCCCAACTCACCCCTCAAAATTAGAGGGAGTGTTTTGGTTTTCTTTTTTTCTCCCTTTTCCTCCCTAAGAAAACAATACTACCAGCATAAGAGTTATGAGGAACCCTAAAATAATTAAACTAGTATGAGCATGTGATCGAAGAAAACAAATATTGGTAAGAAATTGGTTTTGGTTTCAGATTTCTTGGCAGAGGGGGAAGGAGGGAAGTGATATAAGAATTAAAATGTTGAGAAAAACACCTTTTCAGCGTCCTTTTAAAAATAGTTAGATTATATATTTTTAAAAAATTGGAGAAGTGTTAGTTAAAGCTCTCTGGCTTTTGTTAGTATAATTTTTCACTCATGAAGGAGCTCTAGAGAAACAAACAGTGCTGGTGCTGTATAATGCATCGGAATGCAAAGCAGATGCCAATAAACTCTGTTGTATTAGTCAATAGCAGAATAAACAAGCATGTAAACTGTTAGAGGAAGTTAATGTTATCCTTAAGCAACAAAACTAACTTATGCAACTTCTTTTTCAGTTTTTCTTTAAATACATTGCATGCCCAATCAGTTGCTTTTTCTGGTAATAAATTACCTAAAATAATAAGCTGTTCAGAAAAAAAATTATTTCCCTTTTTGACTCCCACATCAAATCAGCAGAAACATGTCTTTAAATGTGAATCCAATTGTAAGGAAGAAATGTAATATATTTAAAGAGAACAAATTGGATTTTAAATCTGTTAAATGAAAGAAACAATGTTAATGCAATGTTAAGACTTCACACTTCAAGTCAGGAAATGACAAAGTTAACTTACTTATCATGCCCCCAGAGGTGAGGTTGGAATGCTGGGGCTGTGTACCAGGTCATGGGCAGGAGAGCCCACCCTGGCTCCCTCACCCTTTTGCTACAGCTGTTCTGGCAACAACCTGGTACAGTATTGTGATGCTGCTTCTGTTTTGCATGATATGGGGCTGGCCTCAACTCTTCAAAATGCTCTGCTATTTTGATACTGCTGATTAAAATTTCCAGAGGAACACTAGCCAGAGAAGGGAAATACGGTGATTTTTAGTAGTTTGTAACTCAGCTAAATTCCATGGCACATTAGCTCCAAAGCTTTCTACCTGCTGAATTTCAAAAGCCTGCTGCAAACAATGAAAAGTGTTAAAGCAAGGATCCTTTATAATGGAAAGTGTTAGTAACCCTAAAAGTAGATTGCTACCAACTCCCGCTCTCATTATGCTGTGTGTTTAACTAGAAATATTTTCCAGAAGGTAGGTGTAACACAGCTGAGTTAGTGTTGCTTCTGAGACCTTCTTTTGCTTTTCCTAGCTCCCTCTGATTTTAATCATGAAAGCTCACCTGAATATTAATAGAGTCTTTTCTATTTAATTTCTTTTGTTTAAAAAGAGCAACAAAAAGCAGAAGACAACATGAAAAGGACTGCCTGTGCAGACAGCTCTTAGAAGACAGTAACAATGTTCCTTAGGCAAATTGTGCTAGCTGCTCCTTTTTCTGCTCTTGTCATGCCAGTTAGGGGAAATAAGCAGTGACATCAGAGAAGGAATTGAGGGAGAAGATATGTGTTAGGCACAGCTATGAATTTTAGCAGCTAAGTTATGGTGACCATATTTTCCCAAAGGGAAAATGGGACACCCCATGGGCTGGCCCAAAGCCTCCATATTGACCCTGCACAGCTGGCTTGAGCTGTCCCTGACTCCCACCTATGTGGGACTGGTTCAAGCTTCCTCTTCCCCCCGCAGGGCCAGTCCAATCCCCTGAGCTGCTCTTTCGAGAGGGGCTGATGTTGCTGTTCTTTTCCCACATGTTCCTCTGAACCCCACTATGGGTCGCCCACCACTTTTTTTGGGAAAACGGCATTTGTCCAGTTTGCTTTTGACAACTGATCATCAACTGGCAAGAGCAAATGGGACAAATGCATAGTTTTACCAAAAAAGTTGGGATGTCCTGGTCATGGCTTAAAAAAGGGGCTGTCCTGGTCAAAACGGGACATATGGTCACCCTAAGCTAAGTTCTGAGCATGCTTAACAGCTATTTTATTTGCAGTTGTTTATATTTTTCACTATCCTTTTAAGCAAGCAGATGTACTACAACTCAGTATAAATTCACCTTCGTGTCAAGTTTCAAACTTCATCCAGTTTTTCTGTAGCCCTGTCAAAACAATTTGGTTAGATTTTTCTTTTTTTCTACAGTAAGAAAATTCTATTCCTCCCCCCCTTCTTCTTTAACGCACAAGCAGTTGAAGGAGGGATTTTCTCATATACCACCTGTACCACTAGTCCCTCCCCCAAAATCCCAGGGTGAATGCCAACCACAGAAAATATTAGCTGAAAGGATGAATGTTTCATAAAATTAGCTTGTAAATACAGGGATTAATAATGGTAACTGGTCTGCAACCTTACCTATTGCAAGTGTTGCCTGGCACCCACCAAAATAATTAATAACAGGATTGTATAATCCATCTGATGTAGATTTGCAGAAGAAACTATTAGTCTCCAACTGAAAGGAAACAATCAATATGAATTGTCTCCCCGTAGGAGAAAATGGCCACATTTCTTCCCATGCTGCCTTGTGTGATGTTTAGAAACACTCTTGCTGCTGAAATATGTTATTTTGACATTGTAAGAAAAACTGTCCTCGCAGTTGGACAGCAGCCCTCATGCTGAGATAAGAGATTGTGGATGGTGTTGGGTCTCTTGCCCCCCTGCTGAACAGAGAGTCTCTGGTGTATCCCAACAGGAATGTGCTCTTTTTTCCAAAAGATCTTCTATTTTTTCCCCAAAAAATACTGATAAAGTATCAGTCATTGCTCACCCTACTGATAGACAAGGAATATGATTGAGTGCTTCTGTTTCAGATTCTTCATCCTAATATATAATCAGACCTAAGATATGGGCCATAGGGAGACAGTAAGAATTGTCCTAACATTTTTAAATTTGTCACAAATAGGTTGGGATGATTCCATTGTAATTAGGGAAAGATGAATCCATGCGAATGAAATACAAACCAACTCATTCTCAAACTATACACATTTATTATTTTCAGGGTTGAAAAAGTTTGTCTAATTTTCCCCAGAGTTTGTCACTTGTCCTGGCCCTCAGTTCTGACTTGGATCAGAAGCAGGAATAGAAATAGTGTGAATGAGACTGTTCTCAGGACACATGCTCAAAGTGAAAACAGGAAGCATCAGAAATCTTTCATTTCCTAGATTCTCAAGAGATGTAGATACTGTAAATAACAGAATCCCAACCATTACTGAATTGACCACCTGTCTGCAGGTCCCCAGTGGTTAGATTCATGTTGCTGCTTGTGAGCCATGGAACTTTTGATAGCACTGAAAACAGCTAACATAGTGAAGTCTCCTAGAATCTCTGAGCATGTAAGAGCCTGTACCCCAACCATCCCTTAGTATGTCTCTTTCCTCTGGGCCCCACAGCTGTGGAATCTCTGCTCGATCAAAGTTTGTTCTTTGTAGCTATACTTAGTTGTTAGGTTTTTTTCTGTAGTTAATGAATTCTTGTTTGCAGATCCTCTTGAGCCAAGCAATTGGTCTTGGGTGGATTTTTTGGTTTGGTGGATTTTTCCCAGAGACCAGCTGGCCTCTTTGTATTTTATTCTTCTGGCCAGTGGAAAGTATTTAGCCTGTTTTGTTCTTCACTACTGTAGCTCTGGACAAAGGTCCAGCTTCCAAATAATGCAAAGTCTTCTACAGTAAAGTGCATGACTGACACCCCTTACAGATACTTGGGTGGAGTTTGTCTGAGGGCACACTCACCTGAGAAGAATGTTTGCTGTGTGTATCAAGCAGTAAATTAAAGAGGCCACAAAAACTCAAGCTTTCTGTAACCTGCATAGCTTTATCAACTGCTAGCTTTGAGCTTTGAGTCAGCTTTTGAGATTTGCCCACCAATATACAGTAATTGTTTTACCATTGGATTACCACTTTGTTACTGTACCATGGTAATAAACACTGGCCACCATTACATTGTCATAGATTTACAGTGGCCGCATATTTGGCAGTGGTGATAATTATTTCTAGATTGCAGTGAAAGTCAGTTTACCAGCTTATCAATCATGTCAATGTATGACAAAACATAGGAAGAGAGAGAACACAAATCAGAGTACTTAGAAAATGGATGTGCAAATAATTCCCCAAATCAGTAGGGTGGGGAACTGGTGTTGAAGGAATGAATATGAGACGAATCTGAGGAGAAATCAGATACCTAGGTAGAATAGATTAGATGGAGAGAGAAGGGAATTACCCTCAATGCAATCAGATCACTAATTCACACTGTCTTTAAAAGTCCTGACAAGGCTGGATTTTGAGAAAATGCTTTATTGTGAATATTCATTTCACATTCAGAATCATCAGATATGACAGCATTACAGTCGGAGTAGCATTTGGCATGCGGTATCAGAATAATGAAGAACTGTGAAATGGCATTTAACAACCAAGCAAAAGATTGTAGTTTTATTTTTTTCCACAAATCATTCCCCCCCCTTTAATTCTACAACCACTTTTGAAATGCAATACTGACATTTGTCTTTGTGTTATTGAGAAGTTATCGAGTTGCCATAACATTTAGGTCTAAAGCGCTGTTTTCGACACAAAGGGGGAAATGCTGTCATTAGTCATTTAAAGATAATAAATTGTGGCTGAAATATGTCCCAGTCTGCCACATCTGTCTGTCTGCGTCCCTCTCCTTTTACTGTATTGGGTTTGCCTGTCCCCATGGCTGTACACTAATAATTAATTCACAGAGTGCTGAAGTAATTAATCTTTCTGAGCTAGTACAGTTTGATTGATCTTCTACCTTTAATCTAATTAGCCTGTATGTAGGTGGGAGAATGTAAAGGCTGAATACTGTACTACTGTACTGTACTGTACTACTTTGAGAAATGCCAACCTTTTTGATGACCTGCTGAGACTGCTGCCATGAGTTATATATATATGAAACACTGCGGG
Organism: Gopherus evgoodei; assembly: GCF_007399415.2. Lineage (NCBI taxonomy): Eukaryota > Metazoa > Chordata > Testudines > Testudinidae > Gopherus > Gopherus evgoodei. The sequence goes on along the minus strand of NC_044330.1, from coordinate 74,676,828 downwards.
TAATCGGTAGTTGGATATTTGATTTAAAAGGTGGGAAATTGGTGAAAATAAAAATCAGAGTAGGTTGAACATCTTCATTTAAATGCATATATCCTTTGTAACTAGCTTAATAATGTAACTTTATATCTTGATTGTGCACATTTAAGGGCACTAAGGGTTATACAGCTGAAAGTTAAATTGGATTCTCAAAATATTTTAGCTGTTCCTTTCTAAACTGCAAACTGTAGTTATAGATCTGGCTGGGTATGGGTAAACATATATATGGCTAGATTTGAATGCAAGGTTAAACTGTAAACAAAGGTGGGACAGGTTGTGTGCTGAAGATGTTTTTAGCCTACTTAAGGTATGTGGGAACACCTTGAACTGATAAGCCTGAAATATAGACAAGGTGAGGACATAAGTAATCGGTCATTACACAATCTGCAAAGCAACTTATCCTTACATGATCAGTATGATGTCCAGACAAACTAGGTTCAAAAAGTATAGATGTTTATACACATTTTTCCTAGCTATTAACTGTGCAGTGTGTGACATGATTTGGAATAATGGTATCACCCTGTACCTATACCCCCCTTTTTCTATGCCTGGCCAGCATGGGCACAGAGCTGTTACCTGCCTAATAAATTAACCTGAATGATGAGATGCTATCAAACTGAGTTTGTGGATTCCCAGAGAACTGGATGAAGTGTTCTCTCAGAACTATGTGGATAAGATGTTTTCTGGATAAGTCAAAAAGGTTTCTGGGAGAATCTCATCTCAAATCACAGGAGAAAATTACTGTGTATTAATAGCATATTTGTCCAATAAAAACTGTCATGAATTACAAGAAGTCAGTTATGAAATATTTTGTGAACAAAGGATATTTCATCGCTTATAATGCCTCAACCTCCTCCTCTGCTTTGACTGGTGTAATTGATGTGACTGATTGATCAGAAATGTCCTACAGGTGACCTGAAAACAAGGTAGCTTGATTTAGGATGATTTTGAAAAGGAATACTGGGGAAACTTTCTTATTATAGTCCTAGATAGGGTGGGACTTTGAATATCTAAAATTGTTAGGAGGTTTTAGCTAGAACTCCCAAGAAAACTTAAGCATGAAAAACCTCTGGCTTCAGTTTTTGTTACAATTGAAAACTCAAGCTGTTTAAGAAAGAAATGCAAATAGTTGAGAAAGCCAGGGCCTGTTCTGGGTGTATACCACCAGCATATAGTTTGGAACTGAAATCACATGAAATTTGTGTGTACACATGACTTGGATATGAAACCAGGAGGAACTCAGCAGTTCTGACTGAGTTTTGCTTTGAGAATTTAAACTACTTGTGCGTGGGGAGGGAGGGGGGTGTTGTACAAACCTATGATGAAAAAAACCAAATAAATCATTGTGAAACCTCTAGTTTCAGATTTGATAATTAGAGTGGGGTCTGCGTTGTGAGATTAACTTCAAAAGGGACCATGGAAAGAATTTGGCAGCTGGGGATGTTGGTGGTTCTAAAATGTAGGGTAGAATGGGCTGACTTGTGCCTCTTCCCCTCACCCTTTGGTCAACCACCTGCTTGTGATTTCTGAGCACAGACAGCAGAGTGTCATTTTTGAGCCTCATGTCCCCTTTAAAATATCTTTCCTATTTGTGTGACAAAAGAAATAGGCTAGAGCCTGCATGGCAGTATAACCTGGAAGGCTTGTGGAGTCCTAGCAGGTTACAGGCCTTCATGATATTTGAGATTCAGGTTATTTGAGATTAAATATAGCCATAACTTTTAAAAATGATGAAAACTGGAAACATTAATCATAATTTCTCAAACTGCACAGGTTTGGATGAATAGGGCATAGATTAAACACAGTCGTAGTTTTAGTTTTAAATATTAAAACCTGGTTTGACCTTTTGTTTTCCAAACCAAATCCAGTTCTGTGCATTGTGAGTAAGTTTGTTTTTGACTTTCATTACCATGTAGTGCTACTCATGTGCTTGAGATATGGAGCGCTTCTCTAAGTACCTAAGGCCACGTCCAGACTAGGGTATTAAAATCGATTTTAGATACGCAACTTCAGCTACGTGAATAACGTAGCTGAAGTCGAATTTCTAAAATCGAGGTACTCACCTGTCCAGATGGCACGGCATCGATGTCCGCGGCTCTCCATGTCGATTCCGGAACTCCGTTCGGGTTGATGGAGTTCCGGAATCGATGTAAGCACGCTCGGGGATCGATACATCACGTCCAGACTAGACGCGATATATCGATCCCCGAGCAATCGATTTTAACCCACCGATGCCGCGGTTTAGTCTGGACGTGGGCTAAGACACAAGAGACAAGCTTTTCACAAGTGACTGTATAATTTTGGGTGCCTGGTTTTTGAGTGCCCACTTTGAGCCTCATTAAAGGGACATGATTTTGCAACAATGCTGAGCACTTTCACTGTAGAAAATCAAGCTAAGGTGACTCTCTAGTTGGTGCCCCAAAATGGAGACTCAAAATCACTAGTCACACTTTTGAAAATTCCTGGCTTATAAGAGCTGGAGATGTGTGCGTAAGCAGCATTCAGAATCAGAATTTTTTTTTAAGAAATTTCAAACATGTAATTATTGACATTAAGAGTTTAGTAATGCCTCAACATTCTGAATGCATTTTGTATTATTCTGGAAAGATAAAAGCACACACACGTACTCCCCTTGATACACAGTCTGCTTTTCACAGAAAATCAGTTGGAAAATTTTATCACATTGCTGCTGTTCTTCTAAAGTATGCCTCTACTTTCTCCTGCATTTCCTGGACCACATACTGGGATAAGACAGATCATTTCAGCCATTAACTTTGTGTCTCTGAATACCTGCTCACTTTATTCCCTAATGTGAAATGTAAATAATACAAATATCATGTGTATAAATAGATAGAAAGAATGGATTCACCTTAGAGTTCAGAAATCTGCCATTACCTGAGAGAGAAGACGGCACACTTGATAGTAGTTTGTATAATAAATGAGCCTTGGCAGCTATAAACAGTGATTTAGTAGCAGATGCTCTGTGATATGCATTCATGTTATCACTTAAACTGACATGGTTTTGGAAAATCCTATTGTTCTGTTTGAGGTTTATGAAAGTTTTAAAATACATCACTCTAGCAAGCAGTCTGGGGAGGAGGTGAGAAGAGAACACATTTCTTCCCTCTGTATTTTCAAAGTCCTTTTCTGTGACTGTCATATTTATAGTAAATAAAGGCATTGGAGTTTGGTTGGGTAAATGGAATCTAATTCAGGGCAGCCTGTGTTTGAGAGGGCATCAAGGGCTGGATGCTAACAATAACCTGAAAAGCTACAAAGGGCATAGATCAAAATGGAAAGTGGTCTGTAATGTATGAAAGTTGAAGTTGCTGATAGAGTTCCATTCTGGTGACAGCCTTGAAGATGAGTGTATCTTAGGTATCTTAAATCTAGTATGGATTAGATAGAGGTTTATCACTGAGAAGCAGGCCACTCTGAGTAAAGCAATCCCTTATCTTGTCCATTCTGTTTGAAAATGACAAGAGCTGAGAACCTGGCACCCGCTACCAATTGAAAGCTGATGTCACAAGGTCTGGGATGTCACTGAGCTTGAATAACTGCCTTCAGTGACAGAGAATAGGTGGCCTTCTCTTCACAATAAGCCTTTCTTTGCTTCTAATTGTTTATTAGGCCACCTACACCATAAAATAAAGTTCATATGACATTTATGTTTCTATTATTTATGAGCCACGAGGCAATTCATTTTATGACCTCCTTCTGTCTATCTTCTACTTATTTTATCTTAAACTCTCGCTTCTCACTTATCTTTGAGCATAAGAAAATACCGTCTTTACCACTTGTTCCTCTTATTCTTTCACAAGTCAAGATAACCAGCAGTACTAAGGGTAGCTTCTGTCCAGGTGAAATATTAGTCATTGGTAGCATTCTGTTCCCTAATTTCCTTCAAAAAAGGAAAGAAGAAGAACTAAGGTCTGAAATGTTTCTTAATTTGGAAGAATTTCCTCAATATACCAAAATTCTGGTGATATCTCTTGTTCTTTCAGTTTAGTTAGAAGCTTCATAATTACTTGCATCTACTGAATTCACTGTAACTAGTAAACATATCAAGAAATTCATTTAATAAGGGATAACTATAGACAATCTGTCTTAAGAATTCGGCAGTTTGTTAATTTACATCCTTATTGAATGCTGAAGATTCCCAGAAGACAATGGGCTGGAAGTGGCAGTGTTTTGCTCAGTAAAAGTGCTTTTAATCAATAATCCTAGAGATTTTTGTCCTTGTATGAGTATGTATGTGATTCTGGTTTAACATTTTCACTTCTTAATTTCTCTCTCTAACGGACTTCCCTCCCACTGAATTTAACTGAAGTAGAGAAATAGGGTGTGATTAAAGATATATATGGAGCTAACCAAGAGAAACAATTATGGGTTTTTTCTCAAAAGTCCTTTTTTCTAGCTTCTTGTATGTATTGTTAGGTAAATGAAATATCTTTGTATTCCTCTTCACTCTTGGAATGACTTTAATCTATTTCTCCTCTCTACTTTGAAAAAAAAAAACCAAATTATACTGGATAAATTGCTGTCCTCATCTGTATTTTGTGAATTTCCAACGCATCATGGGCTTGATCCAATGCCCATTTAAATCAACGGGAATCAATTAAAATCAATCACACTGACTGCAGTAGGTCTTGAGTCAAGTCCCATATCAAAATAACCAGAGGGTTTGCTTTACCAGGTCAGCTTGCTGATTTGGCTAATGCAGTGCCCTGATATTATCTCCAGATTCCATATCCTTTTGAGTAGGGAAAATTCCATTGTGTGAATTAATCTTGAGAGAACTGTGTGAAATATTCACAATGAAACTTTCATCAGATTTGTGTTTCATCAAAATCTTGGTACTCAGGCCTTGGTGCAAACCAACTGGGAGAGTCAATGACTTTTTTGAAGTGAACAGAAGGACCTGTGCTTATTTATAATTTGCACTCTAATCCTGTGAAATTCAATGATTTTGACGTGATGAGTGAAATTCTAATTGTGTGCATTAGCTAATTCTAACCATGTATGTTCTAACCATCCTCATTCCCACAATATATATGATTCTTTGTGTACACCCATTTGCTGTGTTTTATTTTAAATTCTTGATATAGGGACTATTTTAGTACAGTTCCAAGCACATATGGCCCTGATCCTGACTGAAGCCCTTTATTTTGGAATATAAACAAAGCATTAATAATTTTCCACTGCAAGTGACATTGATGTGCAGTAATAGCAGGTGCTGCATTAATCAACAAGGCTTCGAACATCACGTCACATGCTTTTGCTTTCGTTTCATGTAGCAATCATAACAAATCTGCTATGCCAGGATAGTAGATCAATCACACTGGCAGCTATTTGCATATATGCTGTAGTGTAACTCAACACATCATCAAATCAAAATAGAATTGTAGGACTGGCAGGGACTCGAGGTCATCTAGTCCAATCCCCTGCACACATGTCAGGACCAACTATTGTCTAGACCATTCCTGACAGGTGCTTATATAATCTGCTCTTTAAAACCTCCAGTGATGGAGATTTCACAACCTTCCTAGACAGTTTATTCTAGAGGTTAACCACAGTTAGGAAGTTTTTCTTAATGCCCAACCTGAACCTCCCTTGTTTCATTTTAAGTCCATTGTTTCTTGTCCTATCCTCAGAGGTTAAGGAGAACAATTTTTCTTCCTCCCTCCTTCTTGTGACAACCTTTTATGTACTTGAAAACTGTTATCATGTCCCTCTTAGTCTTCTCTTCTCCAGAGTAAACAAACCCAGTTTTCTCAATCTTTCCTCATAGGTCATGTTTTCTAGACCTTTCATCATTTTTGTTGCTCTTCTTTTCCCCTCCCCAGTGAACCCCCACCCACTATCCCCACCTCAACTCAGTATAAGGCTACTGCCAGATATCGTCTCGTCCCTGCTCCCTTGGGCAGACTGCAGTATCAGCCTACTCATCACTGGCAAGGTTGGGTTTGGACCTGCTGCCTTGGCCTACCCCCGGACTGCCCTCTGCAACTCTCTGTACCCGTTGGCCTTCTGCTAGGCCACAGCCTGGGACTTTCCAGCCTGGGGCTCCACAGCCCTGCTCCACTCAGGTATTCTGTTCAGGTCCCTGCAGCCAGGTCCCTTCCTCTCAGAAGCTAGAGGGAGACTGTGTCAGCTCCTGGCTCACTCCCTTTTTATACAGGCCAGCTGTGGCCTGATTGGGACCTAGCTGCAGCTGTGGCTGTTTCCCCAATCAGCCAAGGCTTGCTGCTTTCCTAGCAGCAGTGCAGTCTCAGCCCTCTCCCAGGGCTGATTTCAAGCCCTTCAGGGCAGAAGCAGGTGACCTCCCCACTATATTCCCTCAGTAATGTCTCTTTGAAAAACTGCCAATTCTCTTGTACTGTTTTTCCCCTTAGACTTGCTTCTCATGGGATCTTATCTACCAACTCACTGAGTTTGCTAAAGTCTGTCTTCTTCCAGTCCATTTTCTTTATTGTGCCATTTGCCTCTTGTCATTCCTTAGAATCACGAACTCTATCATTTCATGGTCACTTTCACCCAAGCTGCCTTCCACCTTCAGATTCTCAACCAGTTCCTCCTTGTTTGTCAGAATCAAATCTAGAATAGCCTCTCCCCTAGTGGCTTTCTCCACCTTCTGAAATAAAAAAAATGTCTCTAATACGTTCCAAGATAATCTTGTGGAATAATCCATGCCCAGCTGTGTTATTTTTCTAATACATGTCTCGGTAGTTGAAGTCTCCCATCACTACCAAGTCCTGTGCTTTGAATAATTTTGTTAGTTGTTTGCAAAAAAATCATCCACCTCTTCTTCCTGGTTAGGTGGTCTGTAGCAGACCCCTGCCATGATGAGGGGCCTACCAAATTCATGGTCCATTTTGGTCAATTTCACGGTCATAGGATTTTAAAAATAATAAATTTCATTATTTCAGCTATTTAAATCTGAAATTTCACAGTGTTGTAATTGTAGGGGTCCTGACTCAAAAAGGAGTTGTGGGGGAAGTGGCAAGGTTATTGTAGGGGGGTTGCGGTACTGCTACCCTTACTTCTTTGCTGCTGCTGGAATTGGCACTGCCTTCAGAGCTGAGCAGCTGGACAGTGGTGGCTGCTGGCTGTGAGCCTAGCTCTGAAGGCATAGCCACTGCCAGCAGCAGCAGCAGCACAGAAGTAAAGATGGCATGGTATGGTATTGCTACCCTTCTGCGCTCTTGCTTGCAGAGCTGGACCTTCAGCAGCTGCCACTCTCGGGCCATCCAGCTCTGAAGGTAGCAGTGCAGAAGTGAAGATGACATGGTATGGTATTGCCACCCTTACTTCAGTGCTGCAGTGAGATACACCCTCAAGATTATTTAAGTACTGTTTGTTTCTGGTAGAGCTTAACCTGTGTTAGGTTTTTTCCAATCATAGTCCTTATAATGCTGTAAGGTTTTTGTGACAGACAGAGAGAGACAGGGAAAAGGAAAGAGATATATCATATTATTCCTGGGGGAATTCTATGCCAAAAAATTCTCCACCAAAAATATTAAAAATTCAGTGCCCAATATTTTAAAATTCTGTAAAATTCTGCATATCTTATTTGTTAAAATAACATAATATAATCACTCTCCTTTCAATTATTTCTGTACTTTATTTAAACTAAAACACAAGAGGTTTTAGTGAAGAATGGTAGAGGGGAGCATTGGAGGAAATCCCCTTGCCTAATAGTAATATAGCTAGGTTTCTTTCTTTCTTTCTCGTTATTAGTTAACAAATATATGCAGCTATATGCTCAGTGTTACATCATAGGCAACTGAAGAGCAAATGAGGGCTGGGGAACTAAACTCACAAATTATATTGGCTACTGAACATTTCCAGGAAGAGCAGTAGCAAACTGTTCATAGAGCACATTTTCATAGGGAATTCTTTTTAGTCCAAAAATGTAGACCAGTTCTAATCACTAAAGTACCATAAGCATTTATAAGGCCACACTGTCCTTTACACCACTCTAACAATGTAAAGAAGCCTTAAAACTTTTACACCTGTTTTTATATTCCTGGAAGAATTCACAGAGACAATAGGAACAATTCACTAAGCAGGCCGGCTGCTACATTCTGCTCTGACGGAGAGGACAAAGCCTGCCCTACACCTACCTTCTCAGAAACACCCCAAAGCCCTGCCCCTCCACGCCAAGCATGCTGTAATACCAAGCAAGAGGGACAGAGTCTCTCATTCACTCTCTCTCTCTCTCTCTCTCTCACACACACACACACACACACACACACACACACACGCACACCACTGGGCACCCAAACCAACCTGCCTGTAGTGCTGGGGAGGGATGCATGTCCACTCTTGCCTCTTCCCGTTGTTTCCCTGTCTGAAGTCATTTTTCTGCAGGGAAGCAAAAGAAATCTGGCCGGGGACATGAATTCTGCATATGCACAGTGATGCAGAATTCCCCCAAGAGTAATCATATAAATAAAGTTGTCAAGGAGGTAGCTGGCCACGTCTTGGTAATAAAATATTTTGATTTGCTAACATGCTTCTGCTGTTGTTTTGGAAGTAGTTAATTACTATCTGAAGGAATTGCAACTCAGAAAATTGTCTGAGTCATGTCTCCCAAGGATATACTTTGGTAGTGGAATGCCTAAAGGCACAATCTAGGACATAGGTTTGAACCATACATATTAGCAAAATATCAGGAGAACTATGCCACCTGTTGGTCCCTTATTAATATTTTGTAAATACTGAGTTTGAGGTCAGAGTTGCCCTTGACATATGTTTATAAAATACTGCCTGTGAATGTCTACTGCTTACCAATCTATCACACTTTATTGTCAGCTGTCAGTGTCCACTTAATTATCTACTTCAGTGGTTAATTCTCTGCAATATCTAATGTGATCACTAGGAAATAATACCATTATTATGCTAATATTTTCTATTCTGTATAATTCCATCTATCCTAGATGCATAAGAACGAGAAAAGATGATACTTGTAAGGTCATATCAATATCCTGAGACCGAAATCTTTGACAGACTTAAGAAACTTCTGTACTTAGAGATCACCTCACCTTCCACAAAGTTACAACCATATTTAGACTGAATATACCACCTTACCAACACACAATAACACTATACAACAGTTTACAGCAGGATGTGAGGAAAAATATTGTATCCAATAAAAATTGCAGGATGAGTCTAGACAGGAAGAATGTAGCTATCCAAGTCAATTTTGATTGGGACCCCCAGATTAACAGGCCTATAGAATGTGACATGAGATTTTTAATGAAAGTGATCAGGAAATTCTTTATAACTTATAAGAAAAATGATGACTCAAACAACACAATGTCCTATAGCATCATTCTGTGCTAATTCATGTAAAAGCATCACCAAAATCTAGCTGCTCTTTGAAAGTCTCTTATCCAAGTGATATGAAATAACCATAATAACATAATACCAAGGTCCTATGACTAAGGCTCCTAGGTATTATGGTAATACAAATAATATAGCACTCTTAATTAGTTAATTTCAAAGCACTCTTCATTTTATAAATGACAAAACTGAGGCACAGAGTGAGGCCAGTGACTTGCCCAAGGTCACACAACCTGCCTGTAACAGAACCAGGAATAGAACCTAGATTTTCTAAATCTTAATCCAGTGCTCTGCCCACTAGGCAATGCACCCTCCAAGTACATATTATCATTGCTGGTATGTGAGTGTAGTTCAGTTGGATTAAAATCCTTCGACTTCTTGTTTTACCATTCTTGCAATCCCACTTATGTTATTTGGGTTACATGAGAGACAAGTCAGAGTAGATTTTGGCCTTATATGTCTTTGCTTTATGGCAAGATGCGCAGAAAATTGTCTTGAATTGTAAACCTGCATATATTGTAACTGTATTTTTCTCTTTTTAATGGAAACTGTCAGAAACTGGAGCTAAAATACCATTCTCCAGCCAAAAGCCCTTTCAATAATAATGTGCAAGTTAGAAATAAGCACATGAACAGAATAGCTACTGGGTTTCCTGTGGAGGATTTTCTGGTCCGTAAGCTGGAGATCTACTAGGGCGATGGAACTGGAACTGTATTGACAGTGCTTCAGGCAGCAATTGTCTGATTCTTGGTCATCATATTTACTTTCATCCAGTTAATGTGCTCTAATCCATAACATAGTCATGTTACACATTGAGGTAAGATGGTAAATAACAAACAAACAAAAAAACCAACCTTTAAATAATAAGATTATGGGGCAAACCAGTAAAGACAGGAATTTCAAGGTTAAATCTGATGTTCTTCCTTCAACTCAAGCTGCTGTAAAGGAAGAAAATGGTGTGAGTGAAAGCTGCTAATACCTCTTGAGAAGCTTAGAACAAGTATCTTGCCTCAGCAGATTTGTTTCTAAATAAAATATGCTAATAATTTTCCTTCCCTTGTAGTTAAGGGTATTTGTGTGGAATCAAATTCTTTATTGCTTAGGTAATTACTTACTCCACCAATTGATTCTTCATTCAATTTATTATTATCCTTATTGATGACATAACTGTTTAAAGAGGAATTAATTTTAATGTAGCAGAAAACTGTGTTTTGCAGAGTCGCTGAACTCCAGAGTAATAAACACTCTGTTTTGATTCAGGTGTCTATTGTAACATAAATAGGAGTTAAAAATGCAGACAGGAAAATGCTATCAACAGAATTCTCTCTATTTTATGAAGTATCATTGGCTGTTAAAGGATGGAGCCCACTTGAATGTTGAATATTGTGGCTTTGTCATGATTGACTACTGTATTTCTTAAACAAATGCATGGCCTTCCAGCTTATTAGGCACGTTGCCTTTTTCTTTAGGGAAAAGAAAATAGAAGTTGTTAATGGAACGGTGCCAAAAAAGTTGGGGTTTTTTTTGTGTAAAATCCATGAAATAAAGTGTTTGAGTCATCTGGACTTGGAATCAGCCTGTACGGGTGTAGGTTTTTGCACGTTTGTATCTGCCACCCACCCACATGAATGGGTGGGGAAAATTGAGGGGATTGGTGATGAAAGGGGGACAGTCCCATGAGCAAGGGAAGGATGCACTTGCCAAGGGACAATAGGTAGCTCCTCCCATGGGAGTCTCTGGCACCCATTGTCCAGCTGGGGGAAAGAGGTTCTGAATGTCCAGCATTCCCCATTTCCCAGGATTTAGCCTAGCTCAGGGGCCATGTGGAGCCTCTCTTGGCTCCATTCCAGAAGCCCATGCTACCTACCAGAACTGGGAATGGGAACCCAGTCTGACACATGCTGCGGGGCTAGCTGATCAGGGTTTAGGAGAGTCAGGAAGGATTTTTTTTCTCCTATGGGCCAAGTTGGCAGAGGACCAGGAGTTAGTTGCCTTACTTGCAGCATCTGCAAGCCACAGTGGGTTAAGTAGGAATGCTCATAGTGGCTAAAAGAGGTACTGGGGAGGTGTTGCTTACTCATCGCAGCTCATGGCCAGATTTGAGTGCAGTTAAGAGAATAAAATGAATGGCTCCCAGAGGGAAAAGACCTGGGATTTTGGTATAGGGGAGTATGCGTGATGGGCAGGTAGTGTTCCTCCCTTATGCTAAAAGTTTAATAAAAGTTGCAATCTGCATTTAATTCTATGCATATGTCTGTCCTCAAATTGCTGACGTGACCACATATATTTCAGTAGGTAATTTACTTTTAAATGCATCAGAACCACTACAAATATTCCTTAGCATATGTAGCAAAAGCTACATATTTTACCATGCAAATTGCCAAGATCAGATAAATATGGTGGAGGTCTATGAAATTGCCAGGTGTCCTCTCTCTTCTCTTACTCTGACCATATTTCCACCTTCCTTACATTTCTTCACTGACTTCTCTTTTTAACCTACAGTCAGTTTAGACTCTGGTCCTGACCTTCAATTTTCTACATGACTTTGCTCCCACTTACATCTGTGATTCTTTTGTTCTGGACACATGGGAAGAAAAAAAAGATACAGGAAATGTGGTTTAATTCACCTACAACTTTATTAACTCAACTCAAATCTCTTGCAATAACTCATATAGTGCAGGTCATCATCCCATCTATAATTATTTCCACCAAGTGAAGGGCTGCCATCAGTCCTCAACCCCTCTACAACTGGTCCCGAGGCTGTTGTCTGCACACTTTGTTCTCCCTCATACGAGGGTTAAGGGGTTGGGGAAAGGTGGCTGTCTCCAGACTGACATTAGAAGCCACAGTCCCAGTGGTTTCCCCAGGAATTGAAATTAGGGGGAGTGTTCAAATTTACAGGGGGGGTGTCAGGTCCAATGAGATATATAAAAGAGATATGAATAAAGTAAATGTTTTGTTAGGATTATGCAAATTTAACATAAGGAAAATGCAAGTTACACCAAAACACATAACAGATCTAGATTTCTAAAAAAAAATAATAATTAAAAAAAATGTATTTAATTTAAATCGACTTTTGAAAAGTAAGCCATCATGGGATAAGGGGGCAGTCCTCTCATGGATCAGTAACTGGTTAAAAGATGGGAAACAAAGGGTAGGAATAAATTATCAGTTTTCAGAATGGATAGAGATAAATAGTGGTATCCTTGAGGGGTCAGTACTGGGACCAGTACTGTTCAACATATTCATCTGGAAAACTGGGTAAACAGTGAGATGGCAAAATTTGCAGATGATACAAAACTATTCAAGGCAGTTAAGTTCCAGGCAGACTACTAAGAGCTACAAAGGGATCTCACAAAACTGGGTGACATGGCAACAAAATGGCAAATTAAATTCAATGTTGATAAATGCAAAGTAATGCACATGGGAAAGCAATCTCAACTATACATACAAAATGATGGCATCTGAATTAGCTGTTAACACTCATGAAAGAGATCTTGGAGTCATTGTGGATAGTTCTCTGAAACATCCACTCAATGTGCAGCAGCAGTCACAAAAGCAAACAATATTGGGAATCATTAAGAAAGGGATAGATAAGAAGACAGAAAACATCACATTGCCTCTATATAAATCAATGGTACGCCCACACCTTGAATACTGTGTGCAGATCTGGTCACCCATCCTAAAAATATATGTATTGGAATTGGAAAAGGTACAAAGATGGGCAACTAAAATGATCAGGGGTATGAAAGAGGAGGAGAGATTAAATGAGGGAATTTTCAGCTTAGACAAGAGATGACTAATGGGGATATGATAGAGGTCTACAAAATCTTGACTGGTGTGAAGAAAGTGAATAAGGAAATTTTATTTAATCCTTCACATAACAGAAGAACTAGCAGCCACCCAATGAAATTAATAGGCAACAGGTTTTTAAAAAATGAAAGGAAGTACTTCTTCACACAATATAAAGTCAACCCAGGGAACTCTTTGTCAGGGGATGCTGTGAAGACCAAAACTATAACAGGATTATAAAAAGAACTAGATAAATTCCTGGAGAACAGGTCCATCTGTGGCTATTAGCCAGGATGGGGAGGGATGCAACACCATGCTCTGAGTGTCCCTAGCCTGTTTGCCAGAAGCTGGAAATGGGCAACAGGGGATGGTCACTTGATGATTACCTGTTCTCTTCATTCCCTCTGAAGCACCTGGCATTGGCCACTGTTGGAAGACAGGGTACTGGGCTATATGGACCATTGGTCTGACCCAGTATGACCATTCTTATGTAAAAATTAATTATAATAATAAAAATGTTTGGTAGAGAAACTCCCCAATATAATGACCTCCCAAGATAACAACAATGTGAGATAACAACCTTGGCAAATAATGCATTTTAAAAATCTTGGCCTACTAGGAAACATATTTATATAAGTTTCCATTCCCAGTCACAAATCTAGCATTCTGGAGCAAAGTGACTAAAATATAGTCCAACAAACAAATGTTTATTTAACATGCCCCTCACTTTTCCCTCCACCACACTCCACTCACCGGTGTTGTCCTCGGTCAGTGGAGACTCAAAGTTCAGAGGTGCTTTCACGTGAGTACACCTTCAAGGTGGGGGACAAGAAGGAACTTTGCTTGTTCCTCCAGCTGCTCACTGTTCGCTCTGGCCACGTCTGTTCGTTGTGCCACCGCTCACTTCACCACTCTGTTGCCAATGGCCCTGCACAGTCACCTTCGGCTGCCATCTGCCACTGTGACCTCTGCGAGTTGGTCTCTTGAGGTTCCACCAGCTCTCAGTGATTTCAGCTGAGCTCTCAGTGTGGGAACCTCACTCGCTGCTAGTGCAGTCGGGGTTATCTCTTACACAAAAACACTCTACCCACAGGAACACTGTCCCCACAACAGGACTAAGCACTTAGACCTGATTGTCAGTGATTTCAGCTTCAGTGGTCACTTAACAGAACAAAAGACTATCTATGGAGCCTAATCAGCTCTGTCTTTAAACAGTGGAGAGGGACAGGTCCCCATCCTCTCTCTTGATGTCTTCAAATCACCACAGGCTACAGTTCTACTGCCCTTTACTCATACAATAAGGACAACATTTCATCCCCCATAACCCCTACATTCAAGTGCTTTGTAACCCAACCCCAGCCAAAATCTATCACTTGGACAACACAGCTCTGTTTGCTGGATACCTAGGTAGATTAGGTGTGGAATGTAAATGGAATCTGGCCCTGAAGCCTTTCCCTGCAGCTCCAGCTCATCACTAGCTGTCAGGCAGAGCTCATTTAGATTTTGCTTACAAATCATCATTTGAAATTATTAGGTTGGCCAACGTCACCGAAATGAATGCACTGGCATCATAAAAAACAGCTGTATAAGGAAGCAAGGAAGCTAGTCTATGTTCATACTTTTCAAATCTATTATACTTTTTCAGATACACATATTTTATCATACACTGTATAAGCCTTTAAAGTGTGTATTAATGTTTCAGTTTAAATTCAGATTTCCAAAAATTCACTGAATTGGTATGTAACTAGCTCACAAAACTGGGGTAGGGGGGTGTTGGGGAAATTCAGGGGGGGTGTAGGGAAATCACTGCACAGTCCCATTCCTTTAGTTTCTTTAGGAGGATCTCTTCTTCCAAATCCACTTCTAATTCCAGTTTATGAGGACACTGGGCCCCCTATGGAATGGGTACTTGAACTGGATACCTGCTAAGCTGCAGCAACTTGAACCTAACCTCATGACTCACCTCCAGAGGTCCCTGAGCTGCTGTGGGTAAGGCAAAAATACCCACCCCACCCCGGCCAATCAGTCAGCAAGGGAAAAATTCCTTCCCAGGTCCAAAGAAGGTGACCAGAGTAGTGGCTACAGCAGACCAGAAATACCTGGTCCTCTGATAGTCCCAATGGGTAGGAGCTGCTAACCCAGGCATGAGAGGGGGCTCAGGCTGGAGGGACTGGATTAAAATAGCCTCCTCCAGTGTGCAGGCGCAAATGGCTTACCTGAGCCTCACTGGCCTGCCCACCATCTCAGGTGACACCTTCCATGCCCTCCAGCAACTCCCCCCTCCATCCCCTAAGCAGTGGGGTGGAAGGGCTCTTAAAGGAGCCACTACCCTTTTTTCCACCAGTCCAGACAAAGACCACACATCTTTGAAATTTTGAGGCTTACATTTTTACACTCCTCTCAAGATACTTTTCTTTATAGCTGTCCTTGGGGTTGAGAATTGAGAACAACCATAACCTTTTAGAGTTCATCTGTTTGTCATCTCCCATTCTTGTGCCTTTTAGTGCCTTTCATACTGCTACCTGTCCTTGGAACAACCTCCCAGAAGATCCTCTACAAACCCCACTTCTTCAAATCACTTCAAAATTTCCACATCTTCTATGCTAGCTAAATAAATACAATGTCCACCAGCTACACTATAACCAGTATCTCCACTCTACTGTGCCTGTATGAGCCCTTAAATTGAAAGCTCCTGAGGCAAAGGAATTCATTTCACTCTGGATTTTGAGTTTTAGGTTTGACTAGCTGTAACTACTATGTACATCTGCATTATGACTCTCTGTTGTATTACACTGTGTGTTTGTATATATATATATGTGTGTCTGTGCGCATAAAATAAGCACAGCATATACATATCTGATAATTGTTTGTGATTAATATACACCTCTACCCCATTATAACGCCACCCGATATAACACGAATTTGGATATAACGCGGTAAAGCAGCGTTCCGCGCGGGGCGAGGAGGGGCTGTGCACGCCGGCAGATCAAATCAAGTTCATATAACGCAGTTTCACCTATAATGCGGAAAGATTTTTTGGCTCCTGAGGTCAGCATTATATCAAGGTAGGGTGTGTATGCCATATCACTTAATATAACCATTATGAATTGCACGTGTAGCTTACTCCAAATAAAATGTTTTTTTCTGGAATGTTCTGCTTCTTTATCATAGGAAGCTATTTTAGAACTTCGGTAATCTAGGTTTTATATTTCCAGCTATGAAAAGCAATTAAGACCAAATTATACCATAAACTAAATTTCTTACACAATTTCATTTTAAGTAAAAGTCAGTGCTTATTTCTATGAACTACTGAAATATCTTAATCCATTTTTGCAACCGTGACATTTAATATATTTCCAGATATATTTTTTTTAAATAAACAACTTCAATTTTTAAAGCTAAGACCTTAAATGCCAAAAATGAACAGATTTTTTTTCCTCACAGAATCTTCTCAGTATAGAGATTTATAATGGAAGGTCTGAGATTCCTTCATAAGTACTTTGAGCCCATTTTGGTCAGTAAAGCTTACGAGAAGTTAATATAATGAGAAGCAGTTCTTAAACATGTTATATAAAGTTGACATATCTGCACCTACTGGAGATGCTGTGGGCCGTGCTCAGCAATGGTAGTAGTATGGGATCAAGTATCAGAGGGGTAGCCGTGTTAGTCTGCATCTGTAAAAGCAGCAAAGAATCCTGTGGCACCTTATAGACTAACAGACATTTTGGAGCATGAGCTTTCGTGGGTGAATACCCACTTCCTCAGATGCATGTAGTGGAAATATCCAGAGGCAGGTATATATATATGCTAGCAAGCAAGCTAGAGATAACAAGGTCAGTTCAATCAGGGAGGATGAGGCCCTGTTCTAGCAGTTGAAGTGTGAAAACCAAGAGAGGAGAAACTGGTTCTGTAGTTGGCAAGCCATTCACAGTCTTTGTTCAATCCTGAGCTCAACAGGATTCTTTGCTGCTTTAGTAGTATGGGAGTGCAGCATGACAGTCTGTAACCTAATCTCTCTGCTGACTTGCTGCTGACTGTAAAGTTCTCAATTTCCATATTAGAGCCTGACATGACTCTTAGTGGTCTAAGCTTCAGGTTTGAAATAACTGCACTCCATGACAGTCAGAGTTTGAATCCTGTTTGGACTGAGGCTTAATCCCACCAAGTTTCCAGTCAATAGAGCTGGTCTAAAATTGTCCAAAAAAACATGTTTCCATTGGAAGATGCTGATTTCTTGAATTTGAAATGTTTGTGGAAACATTTAGATTCTGATGCATTTTCCATGGATCCCAGACAGGATTCTCTCACACATCTTCCTGGTTTCCTTACATCTTTCCATGTAGTGCCGTGGAGATCTATTTGGCGGATGGCTGGTGAGCCCAGGCTTCCATCTCTCCAACAGCTGGGGACCCCAGGGCTTGCAGGCTCCTGGTTACTCAGGAGCCTGCCTGGAGGGCTGATGGGAGGCCAGGAGCATGGAAACACAGGGAGTCATAGCTCTCAGAACTTCCAGCATCCCTGGCTCCAGGGAAGCCTCCCAAGAGAGTGTTCCAGAGCAGGGGCTCCACAGCTTTTCTAGGCTCCTGGCTCCTTGTCAGTCTGGGAGCCTTAACTCCCAAAGAGTTGTTTGGATCCCTGGCTGGCATTCTGCCAGAGTTCCTAGCATGTAGGGGAGCTTTTGAAACATTTAGAAAAAGTCAAAATGAAATGTCTTTTCAGCTTCTTCTAAATGAAATCGCAAATTTTGGTTTGGTGGAAAATTTCAAAATGCCATAGTTTGTTCTATGTTGGAGTGATTGTTTTAATTTTGAAATATCCCACAGTATCCTGCAAATGTAAATAAAAAATGAAAAATTAATTTTAAGTACTAGAGAGTCCCATTAACAACATTCGGAGTAAAGATAAGCATGAGCATAAGTGTTTGAAAGATCAGGGCCTTTAAGTTTAGTTCAACCCTAAAAAGTTACCATAGAAATGGCATTGTGTGGGTCCATAGTGTCTCTGATTTGCATATACAATTTTCTTAGATTGCAAGTAGAGCATTGTTCTTTTTAGAATTGCAAGCCTCACAAACCCACGCTGGGCTTTTCCCATTTTAGGTGTCATCACAGATAGTAAAGATACTACAAGCCTAACTAAACCCTCAGTGACACGTGCACACCACCTTAAGGGGCTCCACTGGTGTCTCTGACGCCATCAGAATCTCTCTTTCTGTTGATGGTGTGCAAGAAATATCACTGCATTTTTTAAATTTGAAGAGCGAGAGAGAGAAACAACCTACCTTGATGGCAGAGCCTAGTATGAGTTTGTGAGGGTGGCTATTAGAATACACAGCTTTGTTTGCAAACTGAGATGATGTCTACAGTATGAAATTAATTCAAACTTATTCTATTCGAATTTCTGGAAGCGCTTTTATACATTCGGTGTTGTGTGTCCCCACTAAAGTACGTGAAGTCAGCGGAGTGCGTCCACAGTACCAAGACTAGCATTGAATGTCTGAGCAGTGCACTGTGGGAAGCTATCCCACAGTTCCTGCAGTCCCTGCTGCCCATTGGAATTCTAGGTTAAGCTCCCAGTGCATGATGGGGCAAAAACATTCTTGCAGGTGTTTCTGGGTGTGTGCCATCACTCGCTCCTCCCTCCGTGAAAGCTATGGCAGACAGCATAATGCCAGCAGACGGTGCAGTACAGTGCACCTCCTGTCTCTTGGTACTATGAATCCACCTCGCATATCCTCTTGTCTTTCTATCTACTCTTTTATCTAACCATTTCCCGCCTTTTTTTTTGGCTACTGTGAACCGAGCAGCACAGCGCTAGCAAATTTTTCCATGTTGTCTGTCCTGGGCTCCTGTGGAAGCTACAGAAGTCAACAATTCCCCGCCATTTTTCAGCCATCGTGAACTGAGCCACACAGCTTCCGCTGCAAACTCTACTCTTCCGCTCTTGCATCGCTAGCTAATTTTTCCATGTTTTCAGTCCTGGGCTTCCGTAGAAGCTACAGAAGACAACGATTCCCCGCCGTTTTTTGGCCATCGTGAACTGAGATAGTAAGCCAGCCATATGAGATGAAGAGTCAGAAGAATTGTACCATTATCTGCATTTCTAAATGTATTTATACAAGAATCATTGTGGCTTGTGCTGCTACCAAATCACAACCATCTCTTTTAGTTTATGTCCATTATACCTCAGACACATTTGTGTAGATAAGGGCCACGTCGAAACATATGCACCTGTGGGAGGAGAAAAGGGAGGGTAGTATTTTAAAAGCTACATTTAAAAGAACAAAGGGGACACTTTGGTGTGAGTAAGCCACCACACATGGCCGGGCAACAGAATTCAGCTTGCAGGCAGTCTAGGGGCATGCGGGGTTCTGCTTCTTCTACATTCATTTCAGTGCTTTCAAACTGCTGGGCTCCCTTTCCCATAGCAAGCAATGCCTGGTGGGTTTGCCATATAAAAGGAGGGCTTGTGGGCTCTCTGGGACGATCGTGTCACACAACATCCCCGCCTCCCCCCGGCACCCACCGTGTGGCTCCGATGAGGCTCTGAGCAGGGATGAACTCTTTAAACTAGATGCGAACAGCCCAGCATGGCTGGGTTCTGCCCCCTCCCCCCGCCTGGCTCCGATCAGGCTCTTACTGACCATAAGTACCTTCTCCAGGGTCATGGTCCGGGAGTCCGCGCTGGGAGTGGAGGAAGGCTATTGGCTCCAGCCTTAAGAATAGTTCCTGGCTGGGGGGGAAATGGATTTCCCACTTGCTACCTGTGCACTGTCGTCCTCCTTCTCTTCGTCCTCCAATGACTCTTCCTCCTTGCTCCGTGCAACTTCCCCCCATGCAGGTGTCCATGGACAGTGGTGGGGTAGTGGTGGTGTCATCCCCCATAATTGCATGCAGCTCACAATAAAAGCATAATGTATGGGGCTGTGACCCAGAGCATCTGTTCACCTCCCTGGCTTTTTGGTATGCTTGCCTGAGCGCCTTGATTTTTGTATGACACTGCTCTGTGTCTCTGGAGTAGCCTCTTTCCATCATGGCCCTGGAGACTTTAGCATACGTGTTTGCGTTCCTTTTTTTAGAACATAGTTCTTCCATAACAGATTTGTCTCCTCAACATGCGATGAAATCCAGTACCTCCTGTTCAGACCATGCTGGAGCTCATCTGTGAATCTGGGACTGCATGATCTCTTGTGATGGTGGACTGTGCTGATGGTGGACTGTGCTGATGATGACCAATGTGGAAATGAAATTCAAAAGTCCCGGGGCTTTTCCTGCCCACCTGGCTAGTGCATCGGAGTTGAGAATGTTGTCCAGAGCAGTCACAAGGGAGCATTCTGGGATAGCTCCTGGAGGCCAATAATGTTGAATTGCGTCCACAATACCTTTAACCCGGGATTGCGATGTCAATTTAAATGCTACTCTACTTGCTGAGGTGGAGTACAGAAATCAGATTAAAGAACCCTTTAAATCGAAAATAAAAATGGTTTGGTCATGTGGACGGAATCATTTTTTTTTCCAAATTAACTTGGCTAATTCCAAAATAACAGACTAGTGTAGACCAGGCCTTAGTGTGGAAATCAATGAGACAAGGGTTATGGAACCCCACCGTTCTATTTTCACAAAGTCTCTTTTTCAGGGTAGATCTCCAGTTTAAAAACTTGAAAGTCCTATTGGCTCTGTCAGAGTATTAAAATCCAGTAAAACTATTTTGTAAGAATAAGGGGTTTGCCTTGAAATCCTGAACTAAAGTTTCAGTTTCATCCCTGTTCTTCTGGTTATCTGCTTAGCTTTTGCCTCCCATCACGGAGGTGCTTGTGGGAAAGTGTATATATGTGTAAATTACTGTGTAGGGAACTCCAGATTAAGAGGACTAATGTAATAGCCAAGAAAGTTATTCTGCTACAGAAGCTATGATACATGTACCTGTAACAATAGTGTGGCTTTTGTTGTGTTACATTTGTTTGAACCAACCACCTAGCCATCCTATTTTATACCATTTATGTGATGTGGAAGTCTGTGTTCCTTTTTTTTTTAAACGTGGGTGCCAGTGAGAAAATTATCTTCAGTTATCGGCCATGAACACTTTTTATCAAAGCTAGTAATTTCTAGAAAGGGAATCAATAGTGAGAGGCAACAGACATTAGAATTAGAACTGGAGAACCGTGTCTGCAGTATGAGCTAACAGAGTCAGCAAATGTCTGTTATGCACACCTAGTCATTACGCTAACCATTATACAGCCACTGGTAAAGAACAATTCTGGAGCAGAGTGAGAGTTGATGAGATGTTTTTTCTGTGAGTCAGGGCCATCGACAGGGAAGGGTCAGCGTTGGAAAGTTAGAAAAGAGCAGGAGGAACTGACGGGAAAGTATTCTTTTACCTTTCAATGCATGTGAACTGGATACTTTAATTGGGAAAATTCTGATTCTGATTCATGTGTGCGTGTTCTTACTTTAATTTATTTCCTACTTTAGTACTGAAAGCCAGTGAGAATGGAGAGTTATTGGCCAATTGTTCTATTGTGTCTGTTTATTCTGCTATATTATTTTTCTACTTTTTCAAATATTTCTATATATATCACGAGAAAATGTGTCTGAGGTATAATGGACTTAAACTAAAAGAGATGGTTGTGATTTGGTAGCAGCACATGCCACAATGATTCTTGTATAAATACATTTAGAAATGCAGATAATGGTACAATTCTTCTGACTCTTCATCTCATATGGCTGGTTGTGTCTTACAATCTACGATAGAAAGCGACTTTGTTACAGATTGTTACAGATTGTTGAACTTCTGGCAGATGTTGATGGGAAATATTTTTCATGTTTACTCTTGGTTCAGTGTCATAGACAGAAAGAAGTGTACTGGAGGTCCTGCAAACAAGATTAAGGGAACAGGGAAACACTGTTCTCAGAAACACTTTCTGCACTATGCTTGGCAGCAAGTAGACTAGGAACCAGCATGCACTGCGAAAAAGAAAGTGGTGCACGCAGCAGATTTTAAAGGTTTGTGTATCATTTTCATCTTTTGCTGCTCCTATCACTGTCTCTGCTTCCTCAAATCCTTTCCCTTGCTCCCACTTTCAGTGGTCCCACCTACTTCTCTGGCCTCATCCTCAGCTTCTTCCAAACCCTGTACTCTACCTCTATTTAAAAGGAATAGAAATCAGTGAGAACAGCAGAAGTCTTATTTCCAAACTAAATCTGAGAAATAACAGATAGGAGTGAAGTCCTACAGGTGGGCTAGAATCAGCACTTGGGAAGTATGGTGATGGGCACTATAGGAACACTCTGTGTCTCAAAATTAGTGAGGTTAGATTATGGTTATCGCTGATAGGTGCTAGAGGCAATTGATTAAATAGAGCAGCTGATGAGAGAATGACAATAATTAAAAAGAACCATGGAACTATTAATAATTAGAACTATTGAGCCATAAACTATTACAACTACTGGTTGCAATTACAACTGCTAAAACAAACTAGGTAATGCCCTGATGCAACAGGTGATGCAGCTGAATTTGGCCATTAAATGGAAAGTATAACATCAAGAGATAGATCACGACAGCTTCCATGCATATCTAAAAATAAATTTCATACAAAGTAACAATTGACTTTAAATCTAAGTAGTACAGAAGATGGAGATAGAAGATAATCTGTTGGATTGGTCACCTGTCCTAAAGTGGGACCAGAAAGATGAAAAATCAGGTTTTCCGCTTCCTCAGAAAAAAGTTTTTGGAAGAAAACCAGAGCTGTTGAAAGGAATAAAATGGGATAAATAAAATGGGAGGAAAAGGACAATGAGAGAAATGGAGTATGTTCAATGATAAAATAATGGATGTTGAAGGATTATGCTGCTACTTAGAAGTAAATACATTCTAAGCAAAGAGGGGCCATTGAAAATGAACAAGGAAGTGCAAAAGGTAAGAAAGGATGAGAGAGGCACATGGAAAGGTATCCGATATTGAGACCAAAAAAACTACAGTGGAAGTGATGAGGTATAGGGAAAAAATTAAGTAGGAGAATTACAGAAATATGAAACAAGAGGTTCAGATACTAATAAATTGTTCCAATATATTAGTAGCAAGGTATGTATGAAAGAGGAACCAGGAGCTTTGAGAGATGTCTGGAGACATTTTATTGATGGAAGAGATAGGTATTGCTAAAATAATAAAATTAATTAATTGCTTTAGTGTTTATAAAAGGAGGATGGCCAATGCTATAGATGTAAATTTTTAGGATGGAAAGAAGAAATCCTCAGGGAGATCAATATTGTGCCTGCTAATCTCTAATCGAATGCCATTGCTTATGGAATCCATCCCAGAGCTCTAGGGAGTGTCAAAAGAGATGGCACAGACCCGGCTACACCAGCTTTGCACTATCCAAGGATTCCCCTTTGTCAAGGAAAAATCATTAGATGGCTCTGTAGAGAAGATTTCCAGCTGTTTTGTGCTTTCTAAACCCTCAGCTGCAATGAGGGCTAAGGGTTCAACTCCAGAAGTTCAATAGAAGAATAGTTTAATTTTTCCAAAGACAAACAAACAAATGCATAGCCCCACCATGTTGTGGATAATGTGATTCCTCCTATGACTATTGTTTTCATTGTTGTGTTATCTGTTTCTAAAATACCCATTTTCTGACAATGTGTCTGAGAATGGCACGCAGTAAAAGTACCTCCTTCTTGCCCTAGTCCTACCATGGAACTGGGTAACTAGAGTAGATTTGCATTCACTGCCTGTATCCCAGAAAATATTTTACATATACATTTCAAAACCCTGCTGCTCATTCCACTGTTGCTATTTGCACACACCAGACCAAGAAAACAGCTTCACAGAATAGGTATCTGCTCTATATCTTCCACTTAAGGTATGTGAGAAAATTAAGAAAATAGGAGGAAGTTACTTTTGCACAGACTAGAGCTAAAGGTGCATTGTACATACCATAGCTTATTTTTAGATGAGGCAATTTTGTTAGGTAAAATGATGACTCGTTACAATATACTTGTAAACACATGACACCTTGTGTCTCCAAGTATGTGAAGATAATGCTTCTATACTTAGCAAGGTAGACTTTAAAAACAACTCATCTCATAGGCAGGCCTTCTTCATATTAGTCAGCAATCTGCACAAGAAACTCTAGCCTCTTAAATATGAAAAAGATAAATTGTGTGAGTTTTGTGCTCACAAGAGGTGTTGATAGCCCCATAGGCGGAAGACCTTTATCAACAGAACAAGTAGATTAGAGACAGCCATACATATTTCCCATGCCGATGAATGCCTCTGTAATGATTTTAGGGAATATCTCTAGGGAAGAAGTCTTAGTGGAGCCTCTTTGGGCCCTGAGACAAGTTTGCTAGTTTAGTGCTATTTATGGTGTTGGGTCTTGTGAATGTCCATAGTGAACTGGAGCATTGCCACCAGGCTCATTTACATAGTGTCTAATTAGGTAGGGAACATCACTCATTACAGGGATGGAGTCAAACCGGTGTCCTAAAGATGAAAGGACTCATTAACCTCAATACCAGTCCCCAACTGCAGTTCCAGCTTGTTCACCACTCTGTTATCTCTAGGTCCAAGAAATGATTGTTAAGATACAAGATTTTGCAGCATACCTCTGCAAATAACTTCATAATAACGCAGTTTACACTGATTTACTGCAAGTTACAAAGGCAGTTTCCTATGAGCTTCACAACATACTATCCTTAAATAACACCCCCCCCCACACACACAGATTTTTGAACAATGAACATTGTTTTAAAGAATATTTAACTCCAGTTTCACAAGAATCCTCCATGCAACTGGAATGCTGAACAGAGTATCAGACTACAGCCTGTGCTGATTTATAATGAGTAATTACCTAATGAAGAGAGTGTTAGGTATGCATGAGAGTTCTTGTTGGAAGATTTGCAATTTTAAGAAAATGCTGTAGATCAAATGATAATGTCTCATTTGTATTCTCTCAGTTCCCTAGCCACTACTGCACTCTGAAAAGCAACTACAGAAATGGGCTGCAAACAGACATCATTTTTGCATGAAATGAGGCTCAATGATCCCTAAATGGTGCCAATAATCTTATCCTGCTATAGAAGCCCTGTGTTCCTGCAGCTTTATATTTTTCTATACACACATGCACACAGTATGAGAGAAGGGAGAGATTGCCTATGTAGAATAGACAACACAAATTGTATGTACAGTAATATAGATCATATTCTGCCCCAAGTGCAATGCCATTAAAATTAATAGGGCTGCACTTTTGTAACTGAAGGCCAAATTTGGTTCATATTACTGATTATATATGTGTAATATTTGACTAGTTATATTCACAATAGTGCTGTAATATTTGCAGTCCCTTGTGCTGAGGAAAATTATTTTGCATGTTTAACTTGATCAATCCTGAGTTAGGGTAGATTGACCACTGTGATACTTCACTTTTACACCAGTTACATGGGTGTAGAGCTGGAGTACCACAGTACTCAGATGTACGTGAAACACAATTGCCTTGACTCACTTGCTTTTTTGATCTGCAAGGATTTCCACCCCTGAAGGTTCCCAGTATAGGTTCACTTGGACCTGAAACACAAATTCAAAGCAAACCTCAATCAAACCACTGAGTTTTTCACCTAGCTTTTACTGACTCTTTCAAAATCTGAGATTTTGCACAATTTGGACATCAAACAATAAAATAAATTAGTCCAGAGTTGCTTGAAAATGGGCCTACATCTGCTCAAAAGGTTCATTAACATTTCATCAGATATAGATTGAGTTGGTAACAAAACTTGAAACAAAAGAGGTTTCTTGCATTAGGGGCTTGTAATTAAAGTTTCACAGAGCAGTGCTAGGCACTAAGGAATGGTAATAGGACACCAGCAATATAGCATTATAACTTTAAGTTACATTCTTGAAACATAAATGGTTGTTAACTACATGAAAAAATTGCTGCAGCACACGCACAGAAAAAGGCTTGATTCTTTCATTCTATAAGGAAGGAATATACTTAAAATCGTTTAGTGGATTCCAGTGGGATACATGATTTGCAGGTGAACAGCAACTATTAACTAGAAATGCTATAGCTGTGGAGATAATACTTTTCATTGCCTCTTAAGGGGTCGGGTCGTTCATGTGATTTTTAACTGGTTTATTTTCTGTATTAGATAGTCTATACTGAAGGTGCTTTTCTGTTCTAAGTTAGAAATATACTCCAGGGTTTTACTGTGGAATAATAACAAAAGTAATGTGTCAAATATAACAAAAACTTAGTGTTTGTACTGTTTATTTTCTACTAAAGCTGATCAGCCCAGAAATATCCACTTTTTTTTTTGTTTACCTTAAGATTTAATCCTTTGGGACCTGAACTAAAGCCCATTGAAGTCAATGGGAGTCATCACTATGACTGCAATGGATTTTGGAACAGTCCCTCAGGGCATGTCTACACTGCAATTAAATGCCTGTGGCTGGCTCAGGAATCAGGCTGCAGGGCCTATAATTGTTCCAGCCCAGAATGTCTGCACTGCAATTGTATAGATGTTCAGTGTGAGCCCCATGAACTCAAGTCAGCTGACATGGGCCAGCTGTGGGTGTTTAACAGCAGTGTAGTAATGTTCCTAGTGAGAAACAGAAAAGTACAGTATTTGTCTGTAGAAGACGATTCATTCTTAACTGATTCTTAATATAATGCCTGACTTTTAATATGATGTCCCATGTCCAGGTCACATCATCTTATGTGACTAGAGCACACTCATGGATGTTGATGATCCATTAATTCATATGATCATCTATGCTCTAGGTCATTATTGAACATTTGCTGTCTTCTGCCTGATAATGTTTCTAAGAAGGAATAACACAAAGTTTATATTTTGGAAATTAATAATAATAATTTAATTGAATTAATAGGCTGTTGTTTCTCTAAATATGGTACATGCAAATATGAATAATCCACATACACTGTAAACTGGTTGATTATGGCAGCTTGCTATTTTATGGTCCACTGCAACAGAAAAAAATACTTCATTCATGGTGGTTCTAGTAATATATGTTTAATGAGTGTGCATCCTTTGTTATAGAATAATAATAGTGTAGGTAAGATGGGATCATGAATGTTCTATGAACACAGAATCTCACTGGGAGCAATTAAATGCTCTGTTTATGCAACAGAGTATTAAAAATATGGGCATTTTTAGATGTTCCTGGAATAATCTATCGACCGCATGCAGAAAAACATATGGCAAAGACATGGGTCCATCTTAAAGCCACAAAAGAAATATTTTTTTCTGCAGGCTTAAATTGTATTCGAGCTCTGCCTATTGTTGATATGTGGAGAGCATATTACTTAAGATTCTGTTCTGTTTTGAGACCTCCATGATATTTAGATAAAGTTCAATGTTAAAGTTCTTTGGCCTGCATTCACAATCACTTCTGTGATGCTCTTCTGCTCCTGGCATACAGTGACCATTTCTCTCTCTGTGTAGGACAGAGAATTTCTCTCTAGGTTTTCACTCTGTGCCCATCACCACAGCATCTGACACCTACCAACTACTATCTGACTCTAGCACCACCAGCAGTATTAGAAACCAAGGAGACAGAAGAACAAATATTTGTCCAACTTGGGAGTAGCCCACACTGCAATTTGCTAAAGGGTATTGTAAAGGCCTGTATTTCACAGAGGTATTGCACCTGCTGTCACAGTGTCTGGGAGTTGCTGTTAGTGTGCAAGGGCCTTCTCACCCACTCAAAGCCACAATTTTCACCAAATAGGGTCTGTTTATTATGGGAACAGCTCAAATCCATGTATATCTTAGAGTTATTGCATTGTAGCTTCATTCTGCCAGAACATCACACTGCACTGCAGCATTTCCTTTTTGTGTCATGAGGTCTTTCATTACGATAAGTACTGGCCTACTTGGGGAAGGAAAATGTATCGGTCTGAATCAGTGGAAAATTTGCACTGTAAGCTGGTATTTAATTAATGGCATAACTCCATTACTTTCACAAACAACACCATTAGTGCTTGGACTGAGTGGCAGACAGCTTCTGTTTACCAAGCTAGATGCCTTTCTTCTTGCAGTTTTGAAAAAGAAAAGGTGTTTCTAATGTGCCTTCTTTGTTATAAAAGTTGCTTTTGTTTGGCTTTTCATTTCACATTCATTCATTTCAGCAAAGGCTGAGGGTACATAATAGCCCCCACAGTAAGGCTGAATTATAACTTCATTACATTAAAAGCTTTTAAAAAACATAAACGTTGCAAAGTCAAGTAGTCAAAAGAGCAGAAATTTCAGAGTTAAGGTGTCCTGTGCAACCTTTATTTTGCTCCCTTGTGCATATATGTTTTACGATACACTCTTCAATTACATGATCACATATTTTTTTTTCCACAGGACCCTTGCCTCATTCAGTGCACAAGATGGATAATGCTCATTGAATGAACAGCTATTCAGTATTTGTTTTATTTTCATTCTTCAATATATGACTCCATGCCTTATTTATTCAAGCTGTGGTCTACATAGAGAATTGCTGATTTCCCCATAGATTTGTCTGTCGTGCTTATCACTATAATCTGAGTGCTTTGCAAACATTAATTTATTTTCCTAATACTGCCATGAAGTGAGAGTCTATTATTATTCTCATTTTTCAGATGGGGACTTGAGGCACAGAGAGATTAAGGTCAATGTCCACTAATTTTGGGTGCCCAATGAGAAAGATGAAGGGCTGATTTTTCAGACTACTTAGCATTACATAGTACTTTATACATTCAAAGCTCAGGTCCCATTGACTTCAGCTACATCCATGAGTGCTCAGGACTTCCGCAAAGCAGACACCAGGGGCTTAAATTGGACACCTAGAAAATGAGGAACATACAATTAGTAACCACCTGTAGAAAGTTTGGTTTAACTCACTTGAATAGAACTTTATAGGAACTTTGGGGCACAAGCAGAGATATAGAATCCATTTGTGCAGGGCAGCATGCAACTACTTTTTCCTTGAGACAGTCTGTTTTCTTATTGCAGTCCCCTGTCGCCTTCACTACACACCTGCTGACTTATGCAACAAATGAGGTAGGAGTTCAACAGACAGCGGTCTCCTTCCTTAAATATTTCCAGAGCAGGTCCGTCCTGTGCACTGAATGAGGCAGGGGTTGTGGGGGGGAGAGGGAGAAGTGATCTTGTAATGGAGGACTGTATCATAAAGCATTCACACCAGATCGCATAGGCAGTCTCAATTTTGGTAGTTCTTCACTTTTGACTGCTTGACTTTGCAGCCTTAACATTCTTTTACTGTAGTTTGTTTTATGTAATTTCCTAAATTTCTTTTAAAACTTAAACTGAAAAAAGAAAATTATCATGTGGAACCATATTGACCTCCTCTTATGGATTACTGTCAGACTTGGTATCTGCTTCTTGGTTTAACTCAGTAGAAGTAATAGAAGGCTGTTATCTTCTATGTGAACCTGCCATTGGGGGAATTGTGTGTGTGTGTGGGCAGGGGTGAGGCACATATTTTGCCAGTGGGTTTCACAGTAATTTACAGTACAGCGCAAGAATGTTGAGACTCAGATATAATGCCAAGGGAGCTGTTCTCTAGTTTTTACAGACTCTGGCTACTGTACTCCCCCAAGCCTCTCCCTGTCTCTCCTACTGCTATCATCCCTCTCTGACTCCAGTGCTTTCCCTCCCCGCCCTTCAGCTCTAGCCCTTGTCCCTATTCTTTCCACTCCCTGGCTTCTGTCCTGTCTTCCTCCCTCTGCTGCTGACTATGTCTCCTCTTCTTGCCAGTGCTCACCCTCCACTGCTCTTGACCCTCCCCCCCATCACCTTATTCCTTTCACTTTCTTGTCTTCTGCCTTTGCCCCTGTATTCCCCTCTGGCTCCTGCTTCCAACCCACATCCTAATTCTCCTCCAATTACCAAACTCCTGCCACTTTTCCCTTGCCCTATTCCTCACTCCTCTGTAGTCAAGCCAGGTCTCTGATAAATACAAAGTAATGGACATTGGAAAACATAATCCCAACAATACATATTGTGACAAAGTTCCTCCTCTACCTTGGTGGGTCCTGCGCTTATTGGCCGATTTGCTCACCTCAGTGATCTTCCCCTCTTGTGGAACCCACAGTCTGGGTCAGCTCCTCCTGTGTCTGATCAGGAGTTGGGAGGTTTGAGGGGGGGGGGACCCGGGCCCACCCTCTACTCCAGGTTCCAGCCCAGGGCCCTGTGGATCGCAGCTGTCTATAGTGCCTCCTGTAACAGCTTCATGACAGCTACAACTCCCTGGGCTACTTCCCCATGGCCTCCTCCAAACACCTTCTTTATCCTCACCACAGGACCTTCCTCCTGGTGTCTGATAATGCTTGTCCTCCTCAATCCTCCAGCAGTTCACTCTCTCACTCTCAGCTCCTTGCCCTCTTGCTCCCAGCTCCTCACACATGCTCCTCCTTCTCTGGCTCCTCCCTGCCTGTCTGGAGTGAGTGCCTTTTTAAACCCAGGTGCCCTGATTAGCCTGCCTTCATTGGCTGCAGGTGTTCTAATTAAAGTAGCTATCTCCACTGCCTTCTAGAAAGATCTTAATTGGCCCCAGGTGCCTTGATTAACCTGGAGCAACTGCCATTTGGTTACCAGGGTCCTATTGGTATCCAGCGGGGGGGGCGGGCGAAGCCCGCCCACTTCTAAAGGGCCTCCCCCCAGCCTAAGGGGAGGACCCACAGGTCTGGGACACCAAATAATTACGGGGGACAACTAATGAAAAAAACAGGATTGGGAGTGAGGTCATAGGGCTAAACGAAGGGAACCCGATGGGGACACCGAGCAGAGACCCCGGACAACGCCCACTGCTCCTCGAAGACGTCAAGGGAGCCAGTGGACGCCGCCCAGAGGAACTCTGCCCGGATGCTTGAGCAGACGGAGGAACGGAAATAGGCCCTACAATCGCAGGAAATCCCGTCGGCCAACCTCCTCTCCCTGGTGTTGTAGATGGTCAGTTTGGCCAGGGCCAAGAGGAGGTTGAGAAGGAGATCCCGCGACTTTGTGGGGCCACGGATGGGGAGCGCGTAGATAAAAAGGTGAGGGGAAAAGTGCAACCAAAAACGCAGGAAATATTCAGGAGGAGCCGGAACAGGGGCTGCAACCTGGCACACTCCAAATAAACGTGCGCCAAGGTCTCCTTCTCACCACAGAAAGGGCAGGTGCTAGGGACAGACTGTGAATCGCGCCAAGTACACGCCCTGTGCTCACGGCTCCGTGAAGGAGCCTCCAACTGATATCCCCGGCGGGCCTCGGGACCAGGGCAGAGTACAAGCTGGCCCACCGGGGCTCCTCACCCTCGAGAGGCGGCAGGAGGTCCCGCCATTTGGTATCGGAGCGGGACGCGAGGGTGAGGTAGTGAAGGGTATGGAGCACGAGCGAGTACAGATGTTTCCGTGACATGGTCTGGAACACAACCGGCTGCAGATCATGCAGCTGGCTGGCAGTGAAAGGGTGAGGGGGCCGATTGGGTCCATGGGGCAGGGGCTCGATAAAAATGTCCACGGGGCCTGGGGTATTGGTTACCAAGGTCCTAGGGATTTGTTTAGCCTAGGGCTAACATACCTGTTTCTCAGTACTTTACTGTAGCCATCTGGCCTTGCCCCATCACAATATAAAATGATGGGGTCTACACTGGCTGTTACCACTCAAGAAAAAGATCTTGCAGTCCATTGTGAATAGTTCTCTGAAAACATCCACTCTGCAGCGGCAGTCAAAAAAGCGAACTGAATGTTGGAAATCATTAAGAAAGGGATAGATGATAAGACAGAAAATATCATGTTGCCTCTTTATAAATCCATGGTATGCCAATATCTTGAATACTGCGTGCAGATGTGGTTGCCTCATCTCAAAAAAGATATATTGGACTTGGAAAAGGTTCAAAAAAGGGCAGCAAAATGATTAGCAGCATGGAATGACTTCTATGTGAGGAGAATTTAATAAAACTGGGACT
This sequence comes from Gopherus evgoodei, assembly GCF_007399415.2. NCBI lineage: Eukaryota > Metazoa > Chordata > Testudines > Testudinidae > Gopherus > Gopherus evgoodei. The sequence goes on along the minus strand of NC_044330.1, from coordinate 74,644,701 downwards.
TTGCAGCTTGGAAAAGAGACGACTAAGGGGAGTGTAGTGAAGTGAGACTCTCCAGTGTGGTGCCTCCTGCTGGTTATCCTGGGAATTAGCTCTCCAGCATACAGAGCGCCTCCTCACCTGCCTTAGGCCCCTGAGTCCCTCCTGGATCCCGGTGCCCTTTACCTCGGGTTTCTGCCCCAGCAGTACCCCACAATGCTCTGGGTCTCCCCTCCCAGGTGTCCCCAATGCGGTGCCCACAGGTGCATGGCACCCGCCGGGGCATCTAAGTGCACCTGTGTACTGGCCGGCGGACGAGCATCTGTCGAAATGCCACCGACAAGCTGCGTCTTCCAGAGGTGTTGCTGCCGAAATGCCAATTTTCGGCAGTATTTCAGCAGCGATGCCTCTGGAAGCTGCTGCTTGTCAGTGGCATTTTGATGGCGATGTCTCTTTGACATTGCCGCTTGTCAGCGGAATTTCGGCAGATGCTCATCTGCCGCCATAGTCCTCCATGGCTCGTCATCTGGTGCTCGTCTGGAGACCACTGCCCAACCCTCTCACCCACCTTGCCTCAGTGGCTACTGCCAGTCACCATCTAGCCCCCGCTCACTGGGGAAGACTGCAGTCTGTAAGCCACTCACCATTGGCAAGGGGTGGGTTGGACCTGCTGCCTCTGCCTAACCTCAGGCTGCATCTTTGCAACCCCAATACCTGTTTTGGCCTTTAGCGAGGCCTGTAGCCTGGGGATTTACCAAGCTGGAGGTCCCCAGCTCCTCTTGCCTTTCCCCAGCCCTGCTCTGTTCCTTGAGCTCCCCAAGTCTTTCTCTCTCAAGAGCGAGAGAGAGACTGACCCAGCTCCTGACTCACAGCCCTTTTATAGGGTGTCAAGGTTTTTTCCCCACTTTGAACTTTAGTATAAGAAGTGGGGACCTGCATGAACACTTCTAAGCTTAATTACTAGCTTAGGTCTGGTACGCTGCCACCAGCCAGAATTTAGTGTCTGGCACACTTTCTGTTCCCCCAAAACCTTCCCTGGGGAACCCAGAGCCAAACCCCTTGGGTCTTAAAACAAGGAGAAATTAACCATCCCCCTCCTTTTCCCCCCAGACTTTCCCCTCCCTGGGTTGCCTTGAGAGGCTTCACACAGAGCCAAACTCCTTGGATCTTAAAACAAAGAGGAATCAATCAGGTTCTAAAAAAGAAAGCTTTTAATTAAAGAAAGAAAAAGTAAAAATTATCTCTGTAAAATCAGGATGGAAAATGCTTTACAGGGTACTCAGATTCATATAGACTAGAGGAGCCCCCTCCCCTTAGCCTTAGATTCAAAGTTACAGCAAACAGAGGTAAAAATCCTTCCAGCAAAAAAAACCTTTACAAGTTGAGAAAACAAACATAAGACTAATTCACCTTGCCTGGCTATTACTTACAATTTTGAAACATGAAAGACCGATTCAGAAAGATTGGGAAAGCCTGGAATGATGTCCCATCCCTCTCAGTCCCGAGAGCGAACAACAAACAAAACAAAAAGCACAAATAAAGACTTCCCTCCACCAAGATTTGAAAGTATCTGGTCCCCCTATTGGTCCTCTAGTCAAGTGTCAGCTAGGTTTACTGAGCTTCTTAACCCTTTACATGTGAAAGAGACATTAACCCTTAACCATCTGTTTATGACATAGGGCCAGCTGTCTTCTAATTGGCTGTGGCTCCAGCTGTGGCTGCCTTCCCAATCAGCCTATTCTTATTGGCTCTCAGCCCCAGCCCTCTCCAGGGGCTGACTTTTAACCCTTTCAGGGCCAGAGTGAAGTGACTGCCCCGCTACAGGGGGGATATGATAGAGGTCTATAAAATCATGACTGGTGTGGAGAAGGTAAATAAGGAACTGTTATTTACTCCTTCTCATAACACGAGAACTAGGCGTCATCAAATGAAAACAAACAAAAGGAAGTATTTTTTTCACAACACACAGTCAACCTATGGAACTCCTTACCAGAGGATGTTGTGAAGGCAAAGACTATAACAGCGTTAAAAAAGAACTAGATGATTTCATGAAGGATAGCTCCATCCATGGCTATTAGCCAGGATGGACAGGGATGTTGTCCTTAGCCTCTGTTTACCAGAAGCTCGGAATGGGCGACAGGATGGTTTACTTGATGATTATCTGTTCTGATCATTTCCTCTGGGGCACCCAGCATTGGCCACTGTTGGAAGACAGGACACTGGGCTAGATGGACCTTTGGCCTGACCCAGTATGGCCTTTCTTACATTCTTAAGCTTCCTCCTCCTCATCCACACTTCTGGGAGCCAACTTGGGGAACATTCCTGTGGCCCCTGACAACCAGGAAGAGCAATTACTTAGCCTCTGCAGCGCTAAGGATTGAAGTGTTCAGTTGCTGTGGGGGATTATGAATGTGCATTCCATTTGTAGACAGGAGGTGTGAAGAGTTAGATCATTCTCAGTGAAGATGGAATCTATGGATTTAGGTGCCAATCTCTAATAAGTCTCTACTGAGCATGTGTGAACTGGTATTTTTCAGTGATTTATGTCATACCCAAATGTGGGTAATTTTTCACAAAAACAGCAAAAGGTACCTTACTGTATCCGTGAGACCTCCCTGAGAAATTTTAAATCCCTGTTCCAAAGCATGGAGGCACTAGAGCTTCTGAATGAAATGATGGTAGGCATTTTTTTTAACATGGGTAAACAGATGTATTTTCCCTGTACCTCGTTCCAAGTAATGGCTGAACCATTAAAAAAAAATTGAGCCTGAGGCAGAAAATTTCAGCCCAAGTATGTTAATTTGGCACAGTTAAAAGCACCTGAAAACAGAGTTTTGTAATGTGAAGTGTCGGGCCACCTTAAGTTTATTCGTCACTTCCTTTTCTTTGTCTAATACAGACTTATCTGGTGGGTGCTTCATTGTATATATAGCAGCCAGCAATATTAAACTCTTTCTAACCTGACGCTAAATACCATCATACACAATGTTGTATTTTGTGTTTTAATAGTATTGAAAGTAATGATGGAATGCAAGTGGTTGGCTACTCCATCTGAAATGTCTCTATGTAAATGAGCTCCATCAAGTTATGCCTTTTGCAAGTGAATTCCTTTTACTTTTTCTTTTTTCTTTTAATTTTTCCACATTCTCTCCGTTACAGACTTGGCAGATTTTATTACAGAAATGGAAAGTTGTTTAGCAAAATAAATTATTTAAAAAATCATTAAACAAAATGTTACTTTTCTAGAGGGAGTCAATGGAAGGTTTCATAATACAACTGTATAAAATAATTATATGTAGTTTGGCTTCTTTTGCATTTCCTGCATTGCTTATTGAAAATCTGCTTTAGAAGCAAAATTATAGAACTGCTGGTAGTGCTGCTGTAATTTAAGGTTGGAAAGGGCATTGTATTCAAATCCTCTCTATATGTCTGTAACTACATAGACATGTAATATGGGTATATAATTCTCTATCTATCTGTGTAGACATGGACAAATTTTATAAATATTATCTCTAACTGCTCAGAACTGAATCTTGACCACTTGCCAGGGAGATTTTCAAGAGGGGAAATTCCACATTTTGACAAAGAGAGAAAATATTTCAGTGACAAATACCAGTGGATGCTAATACTTTTCCACCATAACTGACCTTACTTAAGTAAAAATAAAAATACACACTACTTTGTAATTGTAAGCAAAGAGCATCAGGCTGAGTGAGTGAAGTCCATGGTGGATCTACACCATTCTGTTTACCTATTCAATGTTTATGCTGTGATCCTGCAAAGACTTATGTGCATACTTAAATTTACACTCTGGGCATAGTCCCCACTAAACAGAATGGGACTCCAGATAATGTATAAATCTGAGCATGTTGATAAGTCATTGCAGGATTAAATTTTATGTGCTATGATGATCACCACTACAGAAAACTCTAATTTCTAATAGTTGGGTTTTTTTGTTAGACTGTAGCTGTTTGAAGCTGCTCAAAGTGTGTTTGTCAAAAGAGCATAATAAATTTCGCCCTTGGATATTCCGCGTGTGTGTGTGTGTGTGAGAGAGAGAGAGAGAGAGAGAGAGAGAGAGAGAGAGGGATTATAGTTAGGTATAATCTCAGTGTGTGCTTGTGTGTATTTATACCAACTCACCCAATTCATTGGAGATTAAATAAAAGGTCATTAATGAAACACAAAATGCACTTTCTATTTTCTTACATTTTGAAATTCATTTCATTTCAGGAATTGTGGTTTAATGGGCTGATATGTGACAGAGATAGAAAATCCTGAGTCTAATAATGTCTCTTCAACATCAGTTTGCAGCCTTGAACCAGTTACCTCATTTGTGTCTCAATTACCTTCATTGTGTATTTGGGGAAGAATAAAAGTAGAGTGTTATGGGTTGTGGTGCAGTTTGATTAACGCTTGCCAGGCTATTCAGAGTTGAAAAGCTCTATAAAAGTGCCAAGTATTATTATATCTTATTATTGTGAAGAAATGGCTTCAGTTTTTGTTTCATTGTACTATATAATGAGGAATTTTGTTCACAACTTGTTGCTTATGTAGCCTTATAAAACCCCTGTTATAAGTGAATTTTTAGAACTAACTCAAGAGCACATTAAGCCCTTTCAATCTGAAAACTTTTTGTGCAGTGTGATTGATGTGTTCAAAATGGTAGTAAAATCCTACTCCAAAGGTGGTGGGTGAATTAAAATGATCCACATATGTAGATAGTCTTCGGATCTGTAAATCTCTGGGATTCCTGAGAATGAATAGTAGTTGGAATTTTTTTTCTATTTTGTTACAAGGAGGAACATATTAGTGATTTCTCCATGATCTGTGAAGAACCAACTTATCCTCTTTCAGGTTGCATGATAAAAGCCTAATTTAGCATGATAATACAATAACTATTAAACAAGGAAAGATTGACTCTCCATATTTTACCTCTAGCCTCATCTTTATGCCTGTGACTGCTGATTATAAGTGCTATGAGTGAAACAGAAATCAGCGTGGAGCACTCAAGTTGCTTCCCGAATAAAGTTCTTGTTTCAGCATTCAGGTTCCCAACAGGCTTTTAATCAAGGTTATGGGAAAGTCCATAAACTTTCTGCTGAATATTTAACAAGCTGGAGGTCATAGCAAACACGACATGCCAAGGACAAGTGAAATGAGATTGCAATCAGAAGAGCAGAGAAGACCTGGCAATAAGCAAGACTTTATCTGCTAGATAATATCTAACAAAACACATATCAGAGAGTCACATTTTCAAGTTCCCTTTGTGAGACTTAATTTCCAAGTATAAGCTGCCAATATATATTAAAAAAATGGTGAATAGAATTGGGTGGCTCCACTGATTTTAATCACTGGCTTTCTTTAAGACCATGATTGAAATCCAGTGTTAACAATGCCGAAATAGAGGAGACTCTGAACTATAGATGGTGTGTTTAGTATTCACAACATAAGCATTTTTTGTAAAAGTTAGTTTAGACTCTATGGACTTTTGTACAAACAAAAAGAAAGAAAGAAAGAAAATCTAAACCCTAAGTATAACCGGAAACCAAGAATTCAGTTTCTCCAGACTTCATTACAGGTAATTGAAGCAATAGGATTATGTTACTGAGTATTATATGATAGCAATTGTACACAATAAAGTTTGTGTGGTCTCAAATCTAATGGCATGACACGAGCAGTTTGACAGGCATATGGTCAGGGGTATAGACTCATCAAAATTGCTGAGAAGGTCTATATTTCATATAGCATTCTTGATGAGTCTTTGCTGCACAAATGTTCTCGTTACTCTCTTACTGAACCAGTCTTGATTAACATAAGGATGGGTGCCAAAACTTTTTTCAGGATTCAGATGTTTGGATTGTAAAAATCTAGTGTGTTCACTTTTACACATCTTGGTTCTTGTTGGATCAGATATTGAAAGGGCCAAAATATCACATGAGAGTCTATTTGTGCTTAATTTTGGGTCCAAGCATAGTTATGAAGAAGTAGAAATCTCATCAATTTGAGCCCATTTTCATGGGCTTTCTAGTCACAGTTCACAGGATCCAGAGATATGGATAGTTTTGGAAAAGCACCTACAATTTGTTTGTTATCCAGAAACAAACCTATATTTTGATGTTCATTCCCTGATGAGACTCCAGTAATTTGAATCTGTTTCATTTTACCAGCCACTTTTCCCTGATTTCATAACCCTAATTTAAATAAGTACACTGTAACTATTGTAAGTAATTACACTGACCTGTAATGATTATTTATAAATGTATTCAGCCTTTTAAGAGCAGTAAAAGTGTACTATTTAGTTGCCCTTTATAATACAGTGACTAATTCCCCTGCAATTGCAGTACAAATACACTGTGCTTATGTTTAACTAAGATAAGTTTCCCCTTTTTGTATGAGAAGATAATTTTGCAAAATCTATCATCTGTCTAGAGTCTGGATCTAGAAATGACATACTCCGGACAATGTAGAGCTTGAAACTTCAGAAAATGAATGTTTTTTGTCGATCTGCTTAAAATTTGTCAAGGACACATACTAATAGGTAGTAAAAATAGCACATCTGTTCTTCCAGGCTGTGCATTGATGAAACTTTTTTGGGACATGCATCTTGCTCCCTACCCTCTACCGAAGACCTGCTCAGACAAGCAGGCAGAATCCATGGTGGGGATAGGAGCTGCCTTAAGCAACATGCCTCCTTTTCCAAAAGCATAGACTGTCAGCTAGCAAAGTTATGCAGAGAGCCTATTAAATCTCTCCTACATGTGGCTCATCTCTGTCATGTCACAGAGCACAGCCGGGAGTAGTGAGGCAGTAGCTGCTAGCACATAACTACTGGATCTGCCAAGGCTAGCAGAAGAGCTGAATGGCAGCAAGGAGACCAATGGGTGTAAAGTCCAACTGGTGTTTGTAGGATCAGGCCTAACTTCCGGTACATTTCTTTTAGTAATCCTTAGCATTCACTGCCTAACCAAGCTCTCATTCAGTTTCAGTTAGTGGAGTGGTAACCATTTGTACATTTACTGAAAATGTGTGCAGTAAAACTGCTATTTTTGAGCACATGCTGCCTTAAAGCATGTGGATTTTTTTGTTTTTTGTGGTTTCTTTTTAGCAAAAAGTTACTGAATTCTGTAACACTTGGTTACATTTATTTTTGTAGTGAGTGTTGATTATCAAAGAGTCTAGTCTTTGAAATAAGATTACAGCCATCTGACTCCGTTTTCATTAGTGACTTCAGCAGCCTTAAAAAAGGCAATTCTCCAGTGGGAACTGAGAATTTAACATCTCCTTTGCCTCATACCGACAACACAACAAATACTTGTAAAAAACCAAGCTACAGCAATGAATTTTAGTTCAGTTTTTCTTCTGTAGGGAAAGCTGTTAACAGGAAAAAGTTCACCCCTGAAAAAAGAATTAGCATAACTAACATTAACTGAATTTAACAAACTATCACTTACATTCAAAGCAGCCATTGTTCTGTCTAAATCCAAACATGTCCCATTTTCACTAATTGAACCAATGCATGGTGTGGCTGTAAATGAGGTTAGATTAGACATTGCTTTTATGCAGAGGAGGCTCACGCTATATTATCTAGCCTAAAGCAATCATCCTTGACTTAAGTTTCAAAGCAGAGGGAAGTGTGAAGCAGCTTGGTTGAATGAAGTGATTCTCAAGGTTGGTTTTGTGGGTTTTTTTTCATTCTTCCTGTCACTTCTACACAAGTGAGACACTCACATGAACCAGTTCTTTCCAAGCCTTCTTCTCACAGTGTCACCTAATTCAGGGAAACATTTAAAGTGCCACAAATTCCTCCATCAATTTAATTCCCCTAATAAATACCTCAGATTCCCTGCTCTTTTGACAGTGCTGCACTTAAAAACAGATGTTGTTAAAGTGCTTAACAAAATATAGCAGCTCTGAGCTGTATTTGTCCTGCTGTCTTCCTGCGTTGTTTCTTCTTTTATTTGGTATTTATTTATTTTAGTAGGTGGTATTTTTGTTATCACACTTTCTACTTTTGATGTATTTCTTAATCCTCCTTTGCTGGTGCTGTTCCCTTTCAATCTGCTCCATTTGCTCTCTGTGCTTACCTCCCCCCTGTGTCTCCCTCCCCTTTTCTTCCCACTGTCTTTCTCCTACCCTATCCTCCCTGTCCTTCCCCATATCCTTCATTCTCCCTCTTCTTCACTTTCTCTCTCCCATCCTTTTTCTTCATGTTGTTCATTCACTCTCTCCCTGTCTGTTCTATGCCTTCCATACAACTTAGATGCCACTAGTCCTTCTCTACCATCTCCCTAACCTAGCTGGCAGCCAAGTCCTCTTTCCCCATGCAGGTTGCTGTATGTGCAGATCTCAGGGTGCACAATATCTCACCCCTGTTTGATCATTAAATTAGGATTCTTTGTCACCATTTTAAAACATTGCTCACAGAGACACAATATGATTACCATATAACATGAGAGAAGGTGATAGAGTTACGGGCAGATCTTGAAAACAATCTTACAAATAAAACACATTTGTGATATAGATACTGAGGACATGCTGGAGAGGCTGGTAAGTAATACATTTAGTGCTTCACTTGTAGGATTGTTCATATTTCATTTGAAGCTTCACCCCTTTCATTATAGCGAAGGGGTGATAATAAATGTATTATTAAACATCCGTCATGTGAAGTATTCAATACATATCTTTTCCCTCCTTAGCAATCTAATTTCAAGAGTTATGCTTTCAGCATAGGTGTAAAAAGGAAAAAAAAAAGCTTAGCTCTTTTTAAAGGTTGGTGGGATGTATTAAGCAATTGATTTAAAAAAGAAGTAACATGGTTCTGAGATTAATGTTGTGACCTCGATGATCCAGTGAAATTCCCATGTGCTGTGTAATGTCAAGAAGCTATATCAGTACAATGCAAATAACAAAAGAGCATTAAGAGGACATTGTGATATTAAAGTTAATATATTTTAATCAATCAGATTTTATCTGTTATTGATTGATTGATAAATTGGGCCGAGAAACTCAAGTTAGGAACCTAAATACCTTGGATCTGGGTCTTAGAGACTCAGTCCTGCAATTGGGTCCACTTCAATGGACTGTTATGCCCAGAGAAAGTCCCATTCAAATCAGTTGGGGCCCCATGCAGATGCCAGGATCCCCATGGATCTGACTGCAAGATTGGGACCTTGAATTATAGAAAATGTGAGTAGTGCAATTGGAAACACCTGAGTCAGAATTTGCCGCTTTGGAAATGCCACACTTCTGGGAAAAGGCACATTTTCATAGTGATTGTCACATGGCATTTTTTTGGGTTTTTTAATTGGGTGGCCTTCTCATCTTGAAGGTCAAGAATAGCCATTTTGACACCCTTTTCACAACCTTGTGCAATAAAAGGTGTGGTTGTGCCTTACAGTTATTTTACCTTGAGTTTAATTATCTTTTTTTTCTCTTTAATATAACAAGAGTGGATGAAGAGGAACTTTGTTGTCCTGCTCTTGGGCAAGTGGGAGTATCCACATATTTACCTTTTTCTTACCATTACTCAATTGTGTATGTTACACACATGGTCTCTCAATGAGACTCCTATTCTTCTATGAAACATCTGGGTTATCTGCCTAGCAGGACATCTTATTTCTACTTTTCCTTGCTTTCCCCAGGCCTCTTGCTCCTCCTGAGTATATAAGTCATGGAGAAACAGGGGAGATTCATTCTCCAAATAACCAAGGGATGAAAAAGAGAAAAGGTGGAAGGAGGAAGAGGAGACTGAGAGGATGATGACTCCCTGAGATAACTTTGCAGGGTCCCCCGAAATCCTGACGCTGGCCATGAATCTACATAGCAAATTCTACATACAGTTATTCCACATAATACATTATTATTATTGGAAACATCCTGTTCATTTCACAGTGGAGTTACAGAGGCATCGTTATGCACTAAATGCAAAATAGATTATAGGTGCTTATTAAAGTGATACAAGGTAGAAGTGATATTTTGCCATTCCTCATGCTCATTAAGTTTTGCACATGAGTTTTCTGATACCTGTGAAACTAAATGTGTTGAGGATTAAGTAGAATACATTGTGCTAATTGCATTTAAAAAATAAGGTACTTTAAGTTAAAGCTAACTGGAGAGCTGTGATTAGCTTTCTGAGACCTAATGTTTTCAAACTATGTGTATAATATCATGAGAGGCACATACAATTAGGTTGTACTTGTGATCAGTGTCAAAAGGAAGATTGGCATGTTTGTGAAAATGTTCGTGCATCTTTCACTGAGCTCCAGAGTATGATGATTCTGGAAATGATACACATGGCTAACAAATGTGATAAAATAGTCTAAATATGCACATACACTCACAATAAGTTGAGAAACTGACAAATCCTGCACACAGTTAAAATGCAGTAATAGAACATAGTGCAGTCTCTTCAAATTAGGAAAATATGTGAATCCTGCATATGCCAACTTGCTTTATTTTCTACTAGAAACACAGACTTCTGAAAGTGTTCAAGATGGAAGTTCTACTTGGCTTTAACGGAACCAAGAAGACTTTGTGTTTATCCCTTCTGCCCTTGTACTAGGTGTGTTTTTATTTAAGGATTTTTAAAAAATTATTGTACTCACTTGTATTTTGCAAGATCTCCCCCTTAAGTGAAATATAGATATCATTGTTCCATGGAGCGTATTATAAATGAACATATAGGCAAGCCCCTTTTAGATGCAACTACAGAGCCACACATTGCAGAGCAGAAAGTGAGCATTTCTATGCAAAAGAATACAGGGCAGAACTTTATCCTTTCTCAGTCTGTAGACAAGCTGTGAATCCTGACATAACACACATACCACTATGCTAGTCTAACATAACAGAGCACATTTTCCGTATCTAAAAACCATCCGCTGTTTCCCGAGGAGTTAGTTTCTGCTTTTGTTTTAGATGTATTTATATATATTTTTACTGTTTTAGATTCTTTCCCTAACAAAGTTTTAAGAAATATGTTGTTGTTATATGAAAAGTTTAGAAATGTCTTGACTGATTTTTATTTGACTGATTGATAGGATACTATTTAAAGAGTACATCTGAACTGACAAGTGGTATTCCAGATTCTAGTCTGATGAATGAGTTATAAATGACTGAATATTGGGGTTTGTAAAAGGGAACACTGATGGAATCTGATTTACAGCAGGATTAACAAGCTCTCTAATAAGTTTTGTAGAGTCTTTTCAAGTTTAACTTTTCATTAATTTGAGAGGGAGATCAGCATGTGTATGTTTTTATCAGATACTTTATTCTTGATCAGAGCTTTTAAATATGCTTCATATCTCCCATCTGCAGTGGTTAGCAAGTGCATAGACAGCCAGTCCCAGATGTTTAAAAATCCTGATTCACACCCCCAAACTACTTGAGAGTAGCTTCAAAAATATAACATTTTAAAAAATAATAAATGTGGGGGTCTTTTTTATTTGCCTTTTTGATTTTGGAATGTTTGAATCACATTTTAAAGCTCTTCTGAACAACTATGAGGGCCTGAAATTTACTTTTCTTGTTTTTAAAAGAAAGCTCTCACATAAAAACATGATTCCAGCATTTGGGGGTTGCTGACAATATTGTGACACTTGTGATAAAATCATGAGACTTAGCAAGACTGTATATATTGTAATACACTGTTATTTTGTTTAGCTTTGTTCATATGAAGTGTATCCCAACTTACTTTAAAGTCGAACAGTACTGTTAGGTTTAAATAATGAATAACAGTAAAATGACAGAAGAAATAACAATTATAAGCAAAGGAGAAAGGAAGAGGTTTTCAGATGAGGCTAGGAAGAAGATGAAGATTTGAATTGAGTCAGGCCCTTTCTAAAATCAAGGCAAGAATTCTCACTTTGTGTTGTAGTTGTGCATTTCCAATAGAGATCTCTCTCTCACACACAGAAAGCTTGAGAGTTCAAAAATCAGAAAACATATTCCAAAAAATATGATTTAAAAAAGAAGAAAAGCAAAGAAAATGAAATTGCATTATTTTAAGCCAATCTCATGGTTTTTAAACTTGAGTAGTTGGCAATACTGATTATTTCTATTTTGGCTACAAACAAAAATTCTCAAGTCAATATGTGCAGAGAAAAGGCAAAGATAAGAAAATATTCACTCAAACGTACTAAAGCTGTCTCCACTTAATGATTCTTACAGCTTGTGGGCCAATAATGTTGCACTGTAAATCATAACTCAACTTAGTTAATCCAAATACATCTCTACCCAAATATAATGCTGTCCTCGGGAGTCAAAAAATCTTACCACGTTATACGGGAAACCGTATTATATCGAACTTGCTTTGATCCGCCAGAGCGCGGAGCCCCCCTCCCCACCTGGAGTGCTGCTTTACCGTGTTATATCGGGTTGCGTTATATCTTGGTAGAGGTGTATAGCCGGAACCAAATCTTTGCCCATCTCATTTTTTTTCACAGTTGGCACCCACTCTGTGCCATCTACTTCAGGTTTACAGAGCTTCACGTTTGTTTTCCCCCTCACAAGCTTTTTGCTTGAGCATGCTTTGTCACTGAGTACAAGTCACTCAATTCTTTGCCCTTATTTTTGTCACTATGTCATCCTAGCTGCTGCCTCCCTGTTCCTTCTTCACACAGCATCTCCCCAGAGTATCCTTCCTCTGCTTCTGTGCTATATGTACTTTCATACTTTCTTTACTGCCTAAATATCTGGCTTAACTGCCTTTAGGCTACCAACCTAACTTAAATTAGGAGTCCATAGAAGATTTTACTGGAGCATGAAATCTCTTTTTCAGATGACAAACGCAGTATTTATCAATAAGTATCTTCCCATTATTCATCTTATTTTTAAACAGAAAATTAACCTTGGAGTTAGTCTGGAGCAGGGGTCGGCAACCTTTCAGAAATGGTGTGCCGGATCTTCATAAATTCACTCTAATTTAAGGTTTCATGTGCCAGTAATACATTTTAACGTTTTTAGAAGGTCTCTTTCTATAAGTCTATAATATATAACTAAACTATTGTTGTAAGTAAAGTAAATAAGGCTTTAAAAATGTTTAAAAAGCTTCATTTAAAATTAAAATGCAGAGCCCCCGGACCGGTGGCCAGGACCCAGGCAGTGTGAGTGCCACTGAAAATCAGCTCGCATGTCATCTTCAGCACGCGTGCCATAGGTTGCCTACTCCTGGTCTGGAGTAATGAAAACAGTTAGCTTAATCTGTAGTTAGAAACAGAGAATAATAGCAACCAATTAAATCATCATGAAGTTAACTTTTAGAGTGCACACTCTAGAACAGATTTTAAGGTTAGTGATTTAAAAGCTCCTCATGTGACAGACAAGCCATCCTTGTTAATTTAAAGTGAACAGTGGGAGGATTTCTTATAATCATTTAACGATTCAGCCAGAGGGGAGTACAGTCGTTTAGGCCAACCATATAGAAGAAAAACGACTGCTGAGCTACACTATGTAATTATGAGGGTCCCATTTATTTTCAGTAACAGATAATGTGGAAAGAAAACAGGATTATGTATGTGAACTACTGATCTTTATAGATATGTTAAGTGAATAAAAATAAATACTAACAATTCACATTTCTTGCCATCCTAATTGTATTTTTTCCTTTTTTTTTACTTAATTTTCTCCACTTTGAGTTACGACCTGAGTTATTTTTTCAGTCACATGCATATACATACATGTACATACTTTCACTCTGTCCCCTGATAGTAAAATGGTTGTGAATAATGTGAAAACTACAAATGAGTATTTTTGTTATTTCAGGGAAAGAATGCTTTGCAAGTCAGATTATGTGAGGGGGAACATTGCTCTAAGACTCATTAGACATTCTGTGTACATTTTTAGAATGCAACTCAGGAGATGCACACCCATTGTTTCTTAATGGGTTTTGTGTCCTCTTTGCGCTTGCTATGCTAGGTATATAAATGAAGAAGGAATTAAAATAATTTTGTTGCTATTGCTTTCTGTTTGCAATTTAAGATGAAGATCTCTTTGATATATTACTTTTGAGACTGCCTGCTGGAATTCTGAAATGAGTATCCATAATCTCAGGTCTTATTTTTGTGCTCTTCTGCAGTATTTACACTCGAATGCGTATTTTGTTGGCCAAAAAATTAGCATCTGAGCTGAACATCGATATTATGTTGTAGGAGTTGATTGTTAATTGGAATTGCACTGCTTCAAAAAACTGTTACCTATCTTCCTTACCAATAAACTTTTCAGATGTATTTTCCTTTTCACCGGAATGTGGAGAAATTCCCAGTGTCCTGTATCTCTGTTTGGTAACATTACGAAGCAGTGCTTCTGTTGCTACAATTCTCCTCTCAGCAATTTACTATTTGTTAAGTGTGAATAAAAAAATAATATATGATTGATTGTGTTTTCAGTTTCCCAAGCTGCTTAAGTGACACTTTCTCAAACGTTCATCACCACTTTATAATTATAGCTTTCATAGAGTGGACTATTACTTCACTGGGAGCATAGAAATCTAGCTCATTTATTTTACCAATGGCAGAGGCAGGGAACTTGCAGTCAGGCTTTATTAAGTTATTGTGCTACCTTTTTGTGTGGTGTAGCTTTCTGCATTATGCTGTGAGTAAATGTCATCTGTAGACAGATTAATAATTTGTTATCATTTGCAGTAGCAATAAATAAAAACTGTGGTTCAGCTAAGCAGGTAAGAAGGACTCAGCTGTAGAAATCAGGTAAATATTGGTCACAATGTATTCTTTCATATACAGGGGTAAAAAGTCATACAATTGTAATTGTTTCTCTTTTATGGTCTGTCATTTTCAGTGCATTAATAATGGCTTCCCATGCAGAGTGTTGCCAAATCATTTTTATTCTTTTAGTCAGTGCTTCAGGCAAGCATCTTCATTCAGAAAGGGGAGTATAAGTTCAGGCTTTACATTAAGCATGCATTTAAAGCCTGGTCTTTTACCATTAAAGAGTTTTGCCATTGACTTCAGTGAGTTCAGGATCACTGGGACTTAAGTCCTAGTGAAGTCACTGGGACTTTAGCATGTGCTTAAGGGCTTTCCTGAATTGGGGCCTTACACTGGGATTTTCAGAAGAGTCTATCAGCATTAGGTGAACAAATCTCATTGATTTCAATGAGATCTAGGTGATCAATTTCCTTTAGCCTTCTTTGCAAATCCCAGCCTCGGTACATTTTAAATTACAGTTACTGTGGGACAGATTTCCAAAGGAGGTTAAAGGGAATCGATCACCTAGCTGCCTCCAGAGAGGTCTGAAGTATCACCCTTAGTCCCTATGGGCTTCAAGAGAAGTTGGTTTAGTGGGATGTCAGAAGGACTTGAGGGCTGTCTGCATTTCTCAGGAGCTGCTCAGCATACTGCAGAATTGGGCGCCACATGCAGAAGAGCTCACACATGGCAGAGACTGTGAAAGTACTTTCTGTTTAGCAAGACTTGAATGCAGCTAGGTGTGTGACTGGTGCTTTTAATTAACACGGACCATCACCCCAATAACTTTGGCTTGTGCCTGTGGCCTTTCTCTTTAGATTTTTTGAATCAAATGACTATCACTGTGTATGGCTGATAGCATGAATGCTGATAGCATGGTTGGTCCAACAATGTCAAAGATATCTCTCTGCCTCATATTTGTCTGTTTTATTTATCTTAAATGATCTGATGACCCACCTAGATACAGTCTTTTGATTTTGCTTTGTTTTCATTATGGTTGAATTAAATGTAGCCACTCATACTATTAACCTTAAAGAACGAAATATGCTTAAAAAAACATTAACTGCTTAGTGTTCGTAACATATGTAAATTATATAATGCAATCATTCTCAGTGTATAGCCTCTTATTAATATCTTAATGGGTTACCTTGCAAGTTAAAATAGACATATCACATAGTTTTATTTGTTTTGCTTTTTTTTTTACAATGACTTTTAAACGAACACATAATTCTATGCACGGAGAAGTGGGAATTCTTAACTTTGAATACTTTGAGTTTAACTCCCACGAGCTCTTAATGAATTATTCATGCTATTATTCACCATGAGAGACATGAGATTGCCCTGTGCTGTCTGCATAACATAGCTTATCAAAAAATGATAGCTCTGTAAATTACCATTTTAGTATAGTGTGCAGGTATATAAGGAAAACTAAGAAAATGACATTGGTCAATGCCTCAGTATAATTTTTGTAGCAGTAAGGTCTTTACACATATTGCATGTCATATCTTTATTCATTTGAAGTCATAATTCATTTAATACTTTTGTTTACCAGGAAAGGCTTGACAGACAAATGTAATTTTATGTTCAAAGGTTCATAAAACAATAATCCAGGCTATAATCAGTATGAGCAGTAACCTTTCTGCAAACATGCTGTTTATTACAGTTTGTTGATTGGTACAACATTCTTAGGTATGAATTCACCTTTTTGTCCAGTGAATTTGTTTTTCTCAAACTAAACTAAAATACTAAGTTTATTTAATTAAGCAAGAAGTAAACAACCATGTAACTTAATCTAATTATAGAGACAATGTAATGTCTCCATTTTTGTAGTTGTGATTTGCTCTTAGGGTAAGGATTAAATCTGTTTATTATATAATAATAATAAATATATTCTCCCCAAATCTTCTCTGAGCCTCAGGCAAAGTTTTTGTGACATCATTGGTGCAGGACCAGGCACTGAGTATATAACGAACCTACTGGGATTTTTTTGAATCTGTTAATTAGTTTGTTATAATCATTTTTTCCATGAAGAATTTTGTAATCAAACCATTTTGGGATCACTCTGACTAATACACTATTGATTTTTGAGATCCTAAGGCCCTAATTCAGAAAGTTATTTAAGCTTATGGATAATTGTAAAGAGCACAAGTAGTTCCATTGTATTACTCACCTGCTTAACGTTGTGCACATGATTAAATACCTTGCTTTATCAGGGCCTTACTTTGCATTTTTAAAATATTTCACCTGCTAGTCATCACAGTCATTTACATCTATTCTGCAATTATAGTTGAGTGTGTTTCATTAAATCTATTGTATTTAAAGAATTTGTTGTTGAATGAATGGTTGAGGTCTACTTATCTTAATGTGAACCAAGATTCTACAAGAGTCAGCAAATAGCCTCAAACAACAGCTTTTGAAGATGGGATCTCTTCCATTGGTGAATCTTCCAATATTATAAAAGAAAGTGAGGGGAAATATGAGGTTGGGTCACAAAGTGTTGCTTAAAATAGAAGGTGGGTTTATGAGAACAGTGGTCCAAATAATTCAGAAAACATTATTAGAAACTACTTTTCATAGTGGAAAGACATACTCAAAACATTTTGAAATCTTTAAATGCAGAACTAATTACAAGTAACTATACCCCAACAGCAATAAGCCATTTCAGAGTGTATAGTTAGTAGGCTTTTAGAGTCTAACCCAAAGGCCATAGAATTCAGTTGAAAGACTCCTGTTGAGTTTAGTAAGATTTGGATCAGAATCTTGGTGTACTTCTTGGAGGGCTGAAGATAGAAAGCCAACAGCCTCATTTCTCACAGTCCACCCAAATTGTACAGTAAATGCAAACCCTTAATTGCTGACCTATCCTCAGAGCTGCGTATAACTTTTCTGTCGTATAAATCTAAGTTTCATGAAATCATAGTATTACTCATTTATTTCATATCATCAGGTTATATGGCTGAATGCTTAGGGGGAAAAGACAGGACCCAAACAGAATTCTGCTGTCTGTTTACATCTGCATGCAGAGCTCCTACGGACAGAGATTTATCATTAACTAAAATTGAAAACTTCAAAGGGATTCAAATTGGACCCTCTGGCATCTTCAGCTTCATATCAAGAAGACATCACCAATTTTCTAACATATTCACTAATTGCCTTTGTCTATGATCTATGCATTTACCAATTTAAAATGCTCAGGGCAAAACCGTTACATTTTTCAGATTTAGTACCTAATGCTTTAGTTCCTAATTCTTTAAACTCACTAGATCACAGAATTTTGATAAGTCTGTATAAACTCCCCCATGGCCCGTTCCTCATCTTTCCCTCGTCTTCCATGATTATAGCATTTTTCATTAATTTTTCAATAGCAGAATGCTCTATTTTGTCAGCAGCAGAAATACTAAAGGTGAATATAATATTTAGTATGCCACATGCAGTGCTCCTTCAGTTTTGTTTTCACCCAGGTGTTTTGTTCTAAATTTTCCCACAAGAGCTTCACTCCAAGGACTGATAAGCACCATCATCACCAGCTTGACTGGGAATGAGGCATCAGGCTCACTCAAAATCCTGTGCTACTGTGCAGTTCTGTGGAATACTGAACTTTAAAAAAGCATTTTAAAAACCAATCCTAGTGCAGGGTCCATCACTGAAGAAACAGAGCCAGTTTCTCCCACTGAGCAATGAAATCAATGGGATTACTCATGAATTGTGGTTTTGCTCAATTTGAGTAAAGGTGGAAGAATATGTCCCATATTAAATTATGATAATTTTTTGTTGTGTGAGCTGTCCTTATTTTGTGTGATGTATGGTGCTAGGAACACAGCTGGTATTAATAAGTATTAAATAATTATAAGAAACAGTATTTACAATCTTCTTAGCTATGGCCACAAGCATTTTCTTCTCAGAAGAAAGAATCCAAAATGGTGACCCAGCATGGTATGTCCTGCAGGATAATGCAAAATTCTATAGTTTCTCTTGTGCTGGACTCACCACATATATCATCTTTAAGTGACATAGGGTTGTCTTTGGTCCTGTCCTTCCTTTATGTACTACACTTGGACTCCCCTTGAGGAAAAGCTCGTCATTTTAACTACTTCCTATATAAATGTAAGGTATTTA
Organism: Gopherus evgoodei; assembly: GCF_007399415.2. Lineage (NCBI taxonomy): Eukaryota > Metazoa > Chordata > Testudines > Testudinidae > Gopherus > Gopherus evgoodei. The sequence goes on along the minus strand of NC_044330.1, from coordinate 74,625,907 downwards.
CTTAACATTTTGTGAGAAAATTCAGTACAATTTACTATGCCAAAGATTGTTTATGTATCACAGTCTGCTTTTTCTATTATTATTTGTTTGACCAATGCTTTGGGGACATCTTTTCTGATTGATCTCAGAGCTTATTGTTATGTCAAAATCATCATCATAATAAGACAATGTCCTGGATATAGAAAGGCCCAATACGATGTCTGCACAGGTGTCATTCTCAGCCTCATAGCCTGAGAAAGGGAGCTGCTTTTCATAATGATTTAAATAAAAACAGAGATGTCTCTAATTGTAGTTACTTCGCTGTATGAAGGATTGGCTTATTTGGAGAGAAGTTTTGCTCATCTTAAAGAGTTTGATTTGGTATTTGAGGTGGGGGGGGGAAGGCACAAGGAACTAATCTATAGAACTGTTTCATCCAAAAGTCTACACTTGCGGTATGGCTACACTTACAGTTGTACAGCGCTGGGAGTTACAGCTGTCTTCGTACAGCTGTGTAGGGAAAGCGCTGCAGTGTGGCCACACTGACAGCTACCAGTGCTGCTGTGTGGCCACATTTGCAGCATTTGCGGCGCGGTTGGGAGTGGTGCATTATGGGCAGCTATCCCAGCATTCAAGTGGCTGCAACGTGATTTTCAAAAGAGGGGGGTGAGGCGGAGCGTGGGGGAGAGAGAGAGAGTGGATTTTTGGAGCTGTCAGCTCCCTGCCCTGAAAGTTCTAAGGACTGGAACATATACATCACCAACCTGCAATCAATTTAAAAGTTTTGAGCCCTTCCCCCACCCCTCTCTTATTCACTAAATGCAAATTATGCACTCCTAAATAGCCTTCAGACCACATAAGTAGCTGCTCCAACACGGACTTCCCCCACCCCCTCCGCCATGTGGCTTCTCTACTCAAAAGCAAACAGCTGTGAACATTCCAAAGCAATTCCCCTGCCTGCCTCCGCTCACTCGCTCACTCAAGCAAACAGCAGCTGTGTTTGTTTTTTAGATAAGCAGCTCCAGGGAGCCCGGACGGAGTTCAGCCACTCTTCCGGTTTGTTGTGAACAGGCATTCTGGGATACCTCCTAATACCTTGGAGGCCAATAACAGCGCTTTTGGTGGCCACACTTGACGAGCAGCACTGCATCATCAGCGCTGCAATCGTTACACCTCAAGCAGACCAGGTGTACAGCCAGCGCTGCAGCCAGGGAGTTGCAGCGCTGGATGTGCCTTGCAGGTGTGGACAGTTACTAAGTTGCAGCGCTGTAAACCCACCACCAGCGCTGCAACTCTCCAGCATAGTGATGGCCTTGCTGAAATTTTTCAGTAGATCAAGTGGACACAGTTGTAGACATTATCTCACTGGATAATCCCTAAAGGGCACTCTGAATATTGTCACGGAAGCGAAGGGACGGCAGGTGGAGGATTAGTGCAGTGGGACTCAGCAGTGATCACAGGTGAGATGAATAAGCCAATATAAGAAAACAGGGCTGTTGGGTTTTTTTCCCCAGTTCCATGTATAGTGGCAGATTTATGTTCCTCACCAGAAGTGCTCATTCCTACATGCACGGTCTCCCCCTTAGCATTAGAAGAGTTAATTACGCTTTGTTACATTTTTCAGATTAATATATCATCTGAATGCTTTTTATGGTTTGTCACATTATTGATTTGAACTGGGACCGTATAGAACATGGTTGCAACCAAAGTCCTGTAGTGTCACCAAATCTTGTATAAAGGGGATCAAATGAGCTGTCTAAGACAAGGTTCTGGTTTGCTGGTTATAATTATGCTGTCTATATGTGTGTATCAGTTTTGTAGTTGAAGTTATGAATATTGGCTCCATACTCTCTGTATTTCAAACTTATGCTATGCTTCTGGGAAACATCCCAGACAAATTGGTGTTAGGTCTGCCTAGCCTGCTTGATGGCTCATTAAGGACCATCAGCTATACAATTAACCCATTGAGAGAAGGCAGATACACCTTGTAACTCAGCAAAGTATGCAGGAACTTGCTCATGTGACTCCAGCTCCATTTTGCTTTAATTTTCTACAGTAGGAACAAAGAGGTGTTCTTACATCTGGAAAAGACTATAAAAGTCTAATGCCTCATCTCCATCTTGTCTTCAGTCTTGTTTCTTACCTCTGGAGGGACTTTGATACAAACTGAAGCTCTGAACAAAGGACTGAATGACCCATCCCAGCGGGCGATGTACTCCAGAGACTTGATTTAAACTTGCAGTTTATTACTTCACTGCTACAAGCCTGAAACAAGAACTTTGCCATTACTATATTCAGGACCGGCGCTAGAGTTTTTGGCGCCCTAAGCGCACGGCCATTTCGCTGCCCCGCACGCCACTCCCGCGGCTCCGGTGGAGCTCCTGCAGCCATGCCTGCGGGAGGTCCACTGGAGCCGCGCGGGACCAGCAGACCGTCCGCAGGCATGCCTGCGGCAGCTCCACCGGAGCCACGGACCAACGGACCCTCCGCAGGCACGACTGTGGCAGGTCCACCGGAGTCGCCTGCCACCCCCCCCCCGGCAAAATGCTGGCCCCCGAAAATCCTGGCGCCCTAGGCGATTGCCTAGTTCACCTCAATGGAAGCGCCGGCCCTGACTATATGTAATTGATTCCATTTAACCAATTCTTGCTTTCATCTGTATCTTTTTCCTTTTATGAATAAACCTTTAGATTTTAGATTCTAAAGGACTGGCAACAGCTTAATTTGTGGGTAAGATCTGATCTGTATATTGACCTGGATCTGGGGCTTGATTCTTTGGGATCAAACGAACCTTTTTTCTTTTACTGGGGTGTAGGTTTTCATAACCATTCATCCCCATGACGAGTGGCACTGGTGATAATACTGGAAAACTGGAGTGTCTTAGGGAATTGCTTGTGTGACTTGTGGTTAGCCAGTGGAGTGAGACCAAAGTCCTCTTTGGCTGGCTGGTTTGGCTTGCCTTAGAGGTGGAAAAATCCCAGCCTTGGGCTGTAACTGCCCTGTTTTAAGCAATTTGTCCTGAATTGGCATTCTCAGTTGGGTCCCGCCAGAACCAGCATCGTTACATGGTTTCTTTTTTTGTCAGACTTCGCAGGAATGTCTGTTAAGAGACAGCTTTTTAAAGCCATAATCAGTTTTAAGCATTTATCATACAACCACTTATTCCTCATTTTTTTTTATTTTACTAGCTGATGCTTTTTTAAAAAAACCTATTACATAAAATAGGGAATGGGAAATATGTTAATACCCATATCAAAGTGAAATGACTGGAATACTTTCCATAGTATAGATTACATCATATAAGTGTATTTTTAGTTTAAATTAGGTATTTGGTGGCAGTGGGAGCTAGTTTTCATGTTTTCTGTAGAAATTTGTATGGTATTTATAGACTTTCATAAAGCACTGGTAACAAAGAAACAGATACTATGACAATAAAGCTTTGCTGATGCCATCTGAAATTGGTGAAAATATGGGTGTTTTGTATTAGGCTAGGAATGGAAGGAACTTGAGAAAATTCTGAGAAATTTCACCTGAACAGATAATAAAAGAGCTTTTGAATAGTGCTAATGACAAAGCACAATATAGATTTTTCAGCTGTTTTACTTTTTAAACAAGAAATCTGTAAGGCTTCTACTCAGCTAAAATATATATATCAGATTCAGTAACTAAGTTGCCCTCATACAGTATGCGCTGGAATGTAGAGATTTTAGAAATAGCCTGCCTTTTGCTTGTTCTTTCTCTGGGTCACACAAGGAAAATTTTTCATATGCAGTGTTGTTGTAGCCATGTTGGTCCCAGGATATTAGAGAGACAAGATGAGTGAGGAAATATCTTTTATTGGACCAGCTTCTGTTCGTGAAAGAGACAAGAAAATAAAATCTCTGTGTAAGCTAAAAAGCTTGTCTCTCTCAGAAACAGAAGTTGGTCCAATAAATAATATCTCACCCACCTTGTCAGTTTTCCTTTATCCATGACAATCTGATGTCCTATTTTGTTTTCTTCTGCGCCAGTGACCAACTGATTGAAGACGATCAATTGCAAAAGAAGAGTCATAAAAAAAATTGCATGTGCAACAGTAATATTTCCTTGTTTAGAATTTTGAGAATTAGTATTTACTTAATTTTGCTGTGTGCGCGCTCCTGGAGTAATAATTTCTCACAGCTGTTTAAGTATACTGTGTCATATGGAGAATAAGAACGGCCATACTGGGTCAGACCAATGGTCCATCTAACCTAGTATCCTGTCTTCTGCCAATGCCAAGTTATTGAGGGTGAATTAACAGACTAAGGCAATTATTGAGTGATTCATCCCCTATAATCCACTCTCAGCTTCTGGTGGTCAGAGCCTATGGACACCCAAAGCATGAAGTTGCATCCCTGAACATCTTGGCTGATAGACATTGATGGACTTATCTTCCATGAAGTTATACATCTTTTCCAGCTATACCTTTATTCATTGGAGTTGAGCTGGTCAAATATTATTATTTGAGTGTTCAATAAATGTTGCTGTTGTTGATGAATATATTATTCAGTGAATATATTTTTACATTACAAACAGTTTTCTAGTTGGTTGAAGGCTATTTGTCACATAATTTATTTAATGAATAATAGCAATGTTCAACGCAGAATAATCGTTTCCTGGTATTGAGAGTGAGATGGGGGAGAGAGAGACTATCTTTTTTCTCTAGAAATCAAGATGAATTAGAAGACAGAAGCTTATGAATAACAATATGAGCCAGATACATATAAATAGACATATTCAATCACACACAACTACTCAGTATTTGTTAATCAAATACTAGGCTAGAAAAGCAGACTTATTTACCTCTGGCATTTACAGAAGGGTCAGGATTAAGGTCATTGATAACACAGTGAATGAAAGCTCAGACATAGAGCATTATATCTTGAACTGCAGCTATATTCTGCTTGAGTTCAATTTCTAATGCTCCCTACCATTGCTCTGTTATAAATAATCAGAAATATTCATCAGAGAATGGCAGGAGCTGCAGAAGAATGATGGACTGGGTAGTGCAGGAGAAAAGAATCTGACTCATAGCTTACAAACTATGCGTGAGAAGGTCGTCGGTTGAATGAATGCAGGGTGTTGGAGAACTCATGTTTCGGGAAATGCATCAAGCACTGTGATGAGCTAATTGGGCTGATTTACAAACCATGTTGCACAAGCAGCTCCTTTTCAATGTGGATATGAAGGCTATCATCCTTTACGTCATTTTTCAAACCGATACAGCATAATAGAATGTTTTTTAAAAAGTTTGCTTCCCTTTAAATGTCATATAACATTTGGGCTATAGCAGACTGTGTTGTGTTACTTAGATTGAGAACTAATAAAGCCAAACAAGGCAATATTTGGCGATGCCCTTTTCATATTTTACCATTGCTTCCTGCCACCTTATGTGCTTGGGACAAGACTACTCTGGGCCTGGACGGTTTTGCCTAACCTTGCCCTCACAGCTGGTGAGTCAGTTCTGATTTCTGACCCTGATCCCGCAGTGCACGTGCTGTTGCTCAGTTACAATGGAGGAAACCTTGTTATAAGACAATAGATGGTACGTTCCCAACATTGCCAATCTTGAGCATTCAAAAGTAATGAGTTTTGCTCCATAAATCATAAGATTGGCTTAAAAATCATGGGATTTTACTCAAATCATAAATGTTCTTCTAATTTGCCTGCTGGCTTCAGAGTTTTCGGGATGCACTCACTTCATGTTTTCACATGAATGAAAGCTGAGATTCTCGTGTAATAACATGCATCCAGGAGCTGAGGCTTTAAGAAAAACACCAAATATTGTGAGACTTGAGATAAAATTGCAGGATTTGGCAACACTGCTTTCTGCACGTGGCTGTGGTTGGTCCAGGCACTGGCTGCTAATCATTACTGGGGTCCTTAGAGAAATTGTTCCTCCCCCTCTGTATAATGTTATGTAATTTAGCATGAGCAGGAGTTGCTTCCCATTTGATTCGTCACCACATGTTGGTTATAGTCCATATCTTGGAATTCCATTCAATGTCAAATTTAGAGGGTATATTTGAAATAAATTTCCCTAGTAAAGAAAATTAAAATCCACTATTGTAGTAAGGTTCAAGCAAAGTAACGCCATGGACAAATGAAATTTGTCTAACTACAGTGGATCTATTGCCTAGAACTGGATTTTCATTTGAAGCCTTAGCAGTTAAAGCGCTTGACTCTTTTATTTCAGAACAAATCCTAAAAACCTGTCTACGGCTATTGGGAATGAAAAGACAATACAGGATACAAGGGAATTGTTGTTTGTATGTTGTCTTTTATGCAAAATGTTTGCTAAAGCACTTTGGGCCTGAGGAAGAGGGGAAAATCCATCTCAGTAGCGTGTTCTCCCTTTCCCCTGAGCTTGTGGAAACCTTTAAATGGAGGTTGTCATAAACATACAGCTAAGGGTAGCATAAAATCCCTCTTTACCCTGTAAGGGGTTAATTCCTCTTTTACCTGTAAAGGGTTAAGAAGCTCAGGTAACCTAGCTGACACCTGACCAAAAGGACCAATGAGGGGACAAGATACTTTCAAATCTGGAGGGTATGGGGGTGGGGGACAGGCTTTGTTTGTCTGTTCTGTGGGCTTTTGTCAGACACAGATCAAGGAAGTAAGCAATCCAGCTCCTATAAAGTTAGTAAGTATTTAGCAAGGAAATGCGTTAGTTTACTTTTATTTTGGCTTGTGTTTTCCTTTGTGGAAGAGGGAGGTTTGTGCCTGGTTTTGTAACTTTAAGGTTTTGCCTAGAAGGGAGATCCTCTGTGTTCTTGAGTCTTTTGTTGTTCTGTAAAGTACTTACCACCCTGATTTTACAGAGGTATTCTTTTACCTTTTCTTTAATTAAAATTCTTTTAAGAACCTGATGGATTTTTCATTGTTTTAAGTTCCAAGGGTTTGGGTCTGTGTTCACCTGTACCAATTGGTGAGGATATTATTCTCAAGCCTGCCCAGGAAAAGGGGTGTTGGGGCTTGGAGGGATATTTGGGGAAGATAGGGCTCCAAGTGGTCCTCCCTGAATGTTTGTTTAAATCACTTGGTGGTGGCAGCATTACTCAATCCAAGGTATAAGGGAGCAATTGTGCCTTGGGGAGTTTTTAACCTAAGCTGGTAAAAATAAGCTTAGGGGGTCTTTCATGTGGGTCCCTGTGTCTGTATCCTAGAGTTCAGAGTGGGGAAGGAACCCTGACAGAGGCCTCTGCAAGATTATAGCTACATGATGTTAGAGGGGGCTGATGTGTTCTGGAAATCTTCCCCATTCCAAAACTTTGGAGAAAAGTAGCATAAATTAATACAGATGAGCGTTTTTTAATTTGATTTCCATGTCAAGCTGTGGGAACATCCGTTGTCCCAAAGATGGGATGGGGCATTTCTGGGGGCAGCTGCCAAATGACTGTCTAAAGGAGCTGTAGTATCCAGGGCCCAGTGAGGCTAAGAAGCAGAATGAGACAGTGGCAGACTTAGAGTTAGTGGGGCCCTGTGCTCGGCTTCAATTTTTGGAGCCCTACTTGGGATCCAGCTAAGAAAAAGAACATACTCTCTTATCTCCCCCCTGCCATTAGCTAATTATAGTAAAGCACTTTGGATAAGAGCGCTTTATAAAAAAAATGTAAAAAAAATTGGTGTGCAGGATCTGGCCAGGACTTATGGTGCGGGAGGGGGCCCAGGGCTGGGGGTGCAGGGTCTGGAAGGAAGTTAGGGTGCCAGAGCAGGCTGGGGCTTGGGGTGCAGGGTCTGGCCAGGAGTTAGGGTGCGGGAGGGGGCTCAGGAATGGGGCAGGAGGTTGGGGCAGCTCCTATTTGGTGTGAGGGGTGCAGGTGGGGATATATGTGTGTGTGTGTGTGTGTGTGTGCAGGAGCTCCTGTTTGTTGCTCAGGGTGGGGATGTGGTGGGGTGCAGGAGTCAGGGAGGGCAGGGGGCTGGGGGTGCAGGAGTTAGGGCAGGGGGTTGGGGGTGTGGGCTGGAGTTCTGGGGGTGCTCCCAACCCCCTGCCCCATCCCAGCCCCCTGCCCTGAGCAGCTCACGGGAGGGAGTTGGGGGTGGTATGTGCAGGTGAAGTGCAGGTGCCCTGTCTTTGCTC